>NC_134781.1:72203071-72235571 GCF_046742065.1 Oratosquilla oratoria | reverse complement strand
GGAGAAAGAGGAGGAGGAGGAGGAGGAGGAGAAGGAGGAGGAGGAGGAGGAGGAGGGGAGAAGGACAAGGAGGAGGAGGAGAAAGAGAAATAGGACAAAGAGGAAGAGGGAAAGGATGGGAAACATGGGAAAGGAAAAAGCGTGGCTGTTGAGTTTTCGGTTGTTGGAGATCCTGAAGCGAGCTGTGGTCACTATGAGGACGTGTCTATCAGACGGGACTGGGGGAGAGGGAAGGGGAGATCAGCCCGACGTCGGGTGGAGGTGGGAGAGGGGGAAAGGTGTAAGAGAAAGACCATATTTGGTGCACATTAGGCTGGGGAGGGACCAGGTCAGGGAAAATTTTGTGTGGATAAAATCACAGTTGAATTGAAAACCGGGCTTTGTGTAATCGACTAGGTTGTGGAGACTGAAAATTGGTGAATCAATGAGAAAGAAAAAATAAAGAAAAAAGAGAAAAACAGATAGATAGATAGATAGAGAGAGAGAGAGAGAAAGAAAGAGAGACAGACAGAGAGAGAGAGAAAGAGTGAGAGAGAGAGAGAGAGAGAGAGAGAGAGAGAGAGAGAGAGAGAGAGAGAGAGAGAGAGAGAGAGAGAGAGAGAGAGAGAGAGAGAGAGAGAGAGAGAGAGAGAGAGAGAGAGAGAGAGAGAGAGAGAGAGAGAGAGAGAGAGAGAGAGAGAGAGAAGGGGTGGTTGAGGGGGTTAAGGGAGGGAGGGAAAAAGAGCAAAAGGAAGTTAAAGATGAAGGGATAGGGGGAGAGAGAGAGAGAGAGAGAGAGAGAGAGAGAGAGAGAGAGAGAGAGAGAGAGAGAGAGAGAGAGAGAGAGAGAGAGAGAGAGAGAGAGAGAGAGAGAGAGAGAGAGAGAGAGAGAGAGAGAGAAGGGGTGGTTGAGGGGGTTAAGGGAGGGAGGGAAAAAGAGCAAAAGGAAGTTAAAGATGAAAGGATAGGGAGAGAGAGGAGTAGGGAAAGGAAGGATGGGGACAGAGACATAGACAATATCATGAACGTAATTGGATGATATAGATGATGATAATGAAATTCAAGAGAAGGAAGTCTGAATATTTTGGAGTTATGGATAGTCACATTTCTCTACACCATTCAGTTATGGTCACGACTTCTACAGTTTGTCCTGTTAGGTTAGGTTAGGTTAGACTAGATTATACTGTCTTTGGTTTTGTCTGGTTAGATTGTTCGGTAGGGTTGGGTTGGATTAGGTTGGGCTGGGCTGGGTTGGATTAGGTTGGGCTGGGTTGGGTTAGGTTAGGTTAGGTTGGGTCAGGTTAGGTTAGGTTTGGGCTGGGTTGGGTTAGGTTAGGTTAGGGTTGGATTAGGTTGGGCTGGGTTGTGTTGGGTTAGGTTAGGTTAGGCTAGGTTTGGGTTAGGTCAGGTTTGGGTTGGGCTGGATTAGGTTGGGTTGGATTTGATTTGGTTGGGTTAGGTTAGGTTAATAGACAGAAAAGCAAATCGATGTCGGGTTATGGAGCTAATGCTCATGAAGGAGAAGGTCACAGATGTAACATAAGTTTTTTTTCTGTTACGCTAGAGCTGAATAAAATCATCTACCAACAGAGAGAAAACTGAAGGAGTACTGTCTACTACGGTGCTGAAAGGAGGCATGATAAAGACTGACTGAAACGGGGTACTTCAGCACACGACTCCCCCTGACCGCAACCGAATGAAATCAACTAACGACAAACATATAGCCGAAGCCGAAAAGCACCACATAAGGTCATGGTGCTATTGCTCCGTACAGCGATTTCTCATTGTTCATAATCGAATGATCCCTTTCTTCTTCTTCCTCCACTCCCTCCTCTTTATTTTCCTTCTCCTCGCACTCCCTCTTTCCTTCAACTTTTGGTCTTTCTCTTACGTGTCATTCTCCTGCTCTTCCCCTTCCCCTCTCTCCTCCTCCTCCTCCTCCTCCTCCTCCTCTTTCTTTCCAAATTCCTAATAAGAGACTTAATAACGACGCAACTTCAAGTTACAGGCTATGATCAAAGATTCACCGCAAACTCAAGTTCCGCTTGATTTGGTGCATGCGCGGTAATTGGGAGGGAAAGAGGGATGGGGGGGAGGGAGGAGAGACGATCTGGGGAGAAGACATGGAGATATTGCCACAGGACGTGAGGAGAGGACCGCGGGAAGTGGGAAGGATGCTGTGGAAGTAGAGATGGGACTTGGGAGGGCAATGCAGGGCCGGGGAGGAAGGAAGAAGGAATGGGAGAGGAGAGTAGGACGAAAGAGATGAAAAAAATGTCACGATTTGGAGTAATGGTAAGAGGACAGTGTTCGGTGATGGGGAGACGTGAGAAATAGAGTAAATGTCGTGGGAGGGGCTCGCTGGATGAAAAAAGGGATAAGGGTATTGAGTTCGGAGGTGCTAAAGGCACGCGAGAGGTATGGAAGAGAATCATGAGAAAGAAATATGGAAATTTTTTTTTTTTTTGGGGGGGGGATAAGATGTTGCGAGAGATGGAGATGGGAGTATTAGGCTAGTAAAGGAGAAAGAGGTAAAAAGGAAGCTGGAGTTAAGTGGCGCAGAAATTATGTAGGAAGACATTCTCAGATATGGAGAACGGGTCATAAGTCAGCAACATATGGAAAGTCTAGACGCCCGTTGCAGTGGTGATAGGTCGAAGTTTTAAGACTCATTTGGACAAACAACTAGATAATATGTTTATAACATGTTCTCCCCATTTCTCTCTTTTTATTCAAAGAGAAGATGAGAGAACTTTATGGATAGATATGACAGGAGGTGATAAACATGGAACTGCCTAATGTAGAGCTGCCCCCCCCCAAAAAAAAAGGGAGTATCTCTTGCAATCTTCTTCATTCTTATGTTCTTATGTCGAATGGTTGCCTATTGGTTAATATCTATTTGCCTCCTTGGTCTCTTTTCGACATGCTTTGCTACTGCAATTCTTTGTAATCGCACAAGGTAATGATCAGTAGGCTCGGGAGAAAGACACGTAACGAGTTGTATGAGGAGGAATACGTAAAAGAGAACAAGTCAGTTGCGATAAAAAACAAGACCCTGAGGAAAGGATTGGAGCCAATGGAGGCAAGAAGAGGGTCATAGAGTCTGCTATGGAAATTTCGAAAGCTTAGAAGAGAGAGTATCTCTGAGAGTTAGGGAAGTAAAGTCTGGTCAGGGAGTCTGAGAGCAGGAGTGGATGCTTGGGAGTTGCTGTGTGTGTTCCGGAAAGGTTACTGGAGGGGTTCCTTGAGATAAAGACACATGAACTCCAGAGAAGAACAAGAACAAAAGAACATAAGAATGGGGGAGGATACAAGGAATCCACCTGTCATCCCCGTCCATGAATTCATAACCTTCTCTTCAGACAACCAATAGTCTCGGCGCTCTATACATGGTTACTAAGTCCATTAAATTTGTTAACCACTCTGTTGATAAATCAGTTCTTATCTATTTCCTTCTTAAATCTAAATTTGTCCAATTTAAATCCATTACTGTGAGTCTTGCCCTGCTGTCTTAATATGATGACCTTGTCTGGACCATTCTTGTTAAAAGTACTATATTCTATACCTGCTACACAGTTGTGATCACTGGGAACTGATGATAGCATGAGCAGTTTCCATGTAATGGAAAACAAAAACTGTTAACCAATACTGACTGCTCATTTATCAGCTGCGTGACCATCTAAAAATGACGTCTGCTGGCCCAAATTCATATTTTTTGACTACCGACCTCGTTTGTTCCTGTGTCCCTGGATTCAGATCCAAAAGCCTTTATTTCCTTCCACCCGATGGACGTCTGTAAACTCAACCGAAAACATCATATAATTCATTCAGATAGGGTTGGGCCCCAGACACGAAAAGATTCGCGCTCTTTAGAACAAGTTCATAGGCTGGACGAATTTTTGTGGGCGTTGGTTTGTGATCGGACGGTTCCATTTGAAGGAGTGATACTGAACCAAACGCGGTTCCTGTGTGAACCGACACACGAATAAAACTATTTGGAATCTGCCCCCCCCACAAAAAAAGGGAAAGATATTATAGCCATAGAAGTAATTAAAGACAGTCCTAATTGGCTAGCTCCGCAGGGGCTAATAAGTAAATAAATAAATAAATGAATAAATAAATAAATAAACAAATAAATAAATACAAAATAAAAAATCTGCCAGAACAATTTGCCAAATACGTCATCGTGTCGTACTGAGGAGGTAAGCAACTCGATTGGTCTTCAGAGATGATATATTCTATGAATTATACCTAACACAATTTTTTTTTTTCAATCTTATCTCATGAACCTCCATTACTCTGCATGCATTGCAGCGAGCAACATGATTTCTAGAACTAATTCATTGGTAGACAGCGCGGTAGCTCGGTGTATACCGTGTCGAGCTCATAAGCAGGTGGTCGTGAGTTCGAGTCCCGGGACTCGCTGCGTGCTTCTTGTGTTGGTTCCCGACAGCCCTGGCCAGACGGGGAGGCGACCCAAACATCGGCCTAAAAAGACCAGTGGCTTGCCGCAACTGACAGGGCTTTGCTCTACAATAGGTTTCTCACTTCCCACTTCTATGAGCCTTTCACCTCTTCATGTCCTCCGTCGAGGGTGCAACCGCGTGTGCTAGCATTCGGTCCTTGGGTAGGACGCAATGTCTCAAGATATCTATGCGTCTTCACAGCGTGTTTCTAGGATCTAGAATGCTGCAGCTTTTCTGTAAAGGCAGAGAGGCTACATGACAAACCGATTAACTAATTTCCTCTAGAGAAAGCTTATGACTTTGTTGGGAATTTAGAGGAAATCTAGGTAATCTCCACCAAATAACATAATTTAGTAGGAGAAATCAATTCCATTCGGGTTCTTAATCAAGTGAACCAGTTTATTCAAGTGAAGTTCGAAGAAGCTTTAAATTTTTATGCTAACTCCAAATCAATGCAATCAATGAAAATAACAAATCTAGCAAACTGTATCGAAGCACTGTTTCCTGTAGAAATATTGTAATATATCTAATGCAAAAATTACATTTCCCAGCTATCTACGTATGATCCATATGCATTTTCCATGTACACTGTATGAACAAACGCATTCTATTGGAAAGTTCATACTTCGTCTAAATCCATAAGCTAAAATTGGATATACAGAGAATACAACTATTCGCCTATAGCTACAAATCTACAAAAGCTCATTGTATAAAGGATTGTTCATTTTACCTAAGTGCCTCGTTCATCAGTGATCATGTTTACTGTTGGAAAATCTCCCCCCTCCCTTTGTTTTTTTAGAAGAGCTACGAGTGTGTGTGTGTGTGTGTGTGTGTGTGTGTGTGTGTGTGTGTGTGTGTGTGTGTGTGTGTGTGTGTGTGTGTGTGTGTGTGTGTGTGTGTGTGTATTCACCTTGGTCTTTGGATCACGTGTTGGACTCGTGATCGACAGCTATTTCCCTCCCGGAAGAGAGCTCAGAGCTCGTATGACCGATCTATGGGTAATGCTATGACCTTTCACACACACACACACACACACATCCAACTCCCCGCCCACGAGAGTCAGAGTAACGACCCGAAGCGCAGCGATACCGAAATAATTTCGGCCCTGGGCAGGATTCGAACCAAGTACTACGAGCACCACCATGCTGGTAGTTCAGCGCTCTACCAACCGCGCCACCGAGTGTGTGTGTGTGTGTGTTTGTGTGATATGTACTGTATATACAGTGTGTGTGTGTGTGTGTTTGTGTGATATGTACAATATATACAGTGGAAAGAGCCACGAGTTATTTAGTTAAGGGTAATCCGACCTCCAAGTCACGTGCGGACTTGATCTGTTCTGTGTATGTGCCAGAAGACCTGACCTGTGTGTGAGTACGAAAGTTAAAAAAAAAAAAAAAAAAAAAAAAAAAAAAAAAAAAAAACTAGTCTGCTTTCAATTAACGCACTTTGCTTAACAAAGCTCCAACTCACCATTTTTCCAATAAACCTCTAATATTCTGTTTTGTTTACCTAGTGGTTTGAATCACGCTGATTAAGCTCATGTGACCGCGAGGAACACATGGAACCTGGTTCGAATCCCGCGTGACGTGACGTCAATGAAAATAAACACCACTCAGCCACTTCCCAGCTCTCTCCAACTCACAGAATCAACACAAAGCATTAATTAATCTAAGCTGTGGCAACGGTTAACTTTTAATCTATGTACTACGAACACAAAAGGATTTTGCTGGAAAAGTCAAAACTGCACTATTTTTCTTTCTGTACCGCTGATTACTGGGAGGAGACAATGATCAGGCATCTAATAATGATGTCACATGAGGGTACGTCAGGAATAAACTCTACTGCAAAACTTCCGAATTTCCCAATGGATTTTGCTGTGCAAACACAGCAGGAAAAACACCTTAGCTGAAAATGTAGAAGAGAAATTATTTTGTGTGTGTGTGTGTGTGTGTGTGTGTGTGTGTGTGTGTGTGTGTGTGTGTGTGTGTGTGTGTGTGTGTGTGTGTGTGTGTGTGTGTGTGCGTGCGTGCCTGTGTGTGTGTATATGTGTTTGTGTGTGTGCGTGTGTGTATGTGTGTTTGTGTGCATGTGTATATGTGCGTGTGTGTGCGCGCGCGCGTGTGTGTGTTTGTGTGTGCATGTATATATATGTGTGTGTTTATGTGTGCATGTGAATATGTGCGTGTGTGCATGTTTATGTATGCATGTGTATGTGTTTGTGTTTGCGTTTGTGTGTGTGTGTGTGTGTGCGCGCGTTTGTGTGTGTGTGTGTGTGTGTGTGTGTGTGTGTGTGTGTGTGTGTGTGTGTGTGTGTGTGTGTGTGTGTGTGTGTGTGTGTGTGTATGTGATTCACCATTGTCTGGGATCACGTGTTGGACTCGTGATCAACAGTTAATTACCCTCCCGAAAGAAGAGCTCAGAGCTCATATATGACCGATCTATGGGAAATGCTGTGACCATACACGCACACAAGCACCCAACTTCCACGGTACAAATATTGGCTTAGCTGTCAAGTATTTGATATATTCTTAAGTATAATAAATGCTTTAAGGTGAATGATCTGTATCAAGGTATACGATACACATTCTGGTCCAACAAATATTTTCACGCTTATTACCAGAATACAAAGGTGAACCGCGCACTCACACACACACACACACACACACACACACACACACACACACACACACACACACACACACACACACACACACACACACAAACACACACACACACACACACACACACACACACACACACACACACACACACACACACACACACACACACACACACACACACACACACACACACACACACACACACACACAAACAAAACATATATAAGCATAATCACACGCAAAGCATAGCCTACATATGCATAAAAATATATATACTCACATATACAACACGCACACACGAACACACACATACAACACGCACACATACACATACTCGTACACACACATATACAGCTCCAAATGGGAAGCCCTGTTATTGATATTTTCCTCATGACACACATCTGGTCTACTACGCATGCGCCGGAACCGCCAATTACTGAATTCATAATCTCATTATCATCGCTCGCCTAATACAGAGTTCAATTCAGCACAACATAGGCAGGAGGCATAAGACAACAGAAACAGCCAGTGACAGTCTACTAACAAGGACAACAATCACGCCAAATCAGCATTAAACTTAGTGTCTCTGTTGCTAACGTTAACTTTACTGTGACGGTTGTAATCGCATCACCGTTAGAGCTACTCTGCTGGATCACTAAAGGAAACTAAATCGACTCTAACATATTTAAGATCAAAACTAGGAGTGTTACTTCAAAGTGAATATGTTATAAATGAATTGGTAATAGAAACCAAGAACCATAATGATATTACCAAAAGGACAGGACCTACGTTAAAAAAAATCCTGAAACTATTAGTATCTACAGCAGTGCCGATTGTGATGGAAAAGTAGATACTTACATCAGCAGTAACAATAGTTTCGCCAAACTTTTCGACATTCCAAAAATCTTTTTCCACCTTTTATGGAAGGTAATCATCCGAGACATCCATTTACCCCTCACACATTCCATATCCACCCAACAACCATTTGATTTCCCTCTTATTTTACCTCCTAGGTGATAGAAACAACACCAAACTAACACCGTAAGGTAAAAACACCAACCGCATTATTTTTTTCATAAATGCAATTTACACCAAACCAGTATGGCAGTATATGCAAAATCTTTGCATATTGAATGTAATGGTAGCATTAAACATTCCTTGTATGTTACTGTAATACATACGTACTTGTAGTTTTGTATATTTATTATTGTATATTGGTTTTATTATTGTCACTGTATATTTATTTTCGCCTTTTTGTAGGAGAACCAAGACGAATCTTTGCATATTGAATCTAATGGTAGCACATTCCTTGTATATTACACATACGTACTTGTAGTATTGTATATTTATTATTGTATATTGGTTTTATTATTGTCACTGTATATTTATTTTCGCCTTTTTTTAGGAGAACCAAGACAAATTGTGTACGTTTTTCCCGAGCTAAGTAAGCTTGGTGTCAGACTTAGTCTCGTCTCAAAAATGAGAGCACGTATATTCTATGTAGTGCTGTGCAATTATTAATTTATTCACACTCAGTGTTTTATCGGCCACCCTTATAACATGAATAAGTACCAAGGATTCCATTACTGTAACAGTAAAATTCTGATAAAAACCTCTCCATCGTCACCATAAGCAGTACCATCGCAGACACAAGCGCAAAGGATACAACAATTTCCAAAAATTCTACCATTATATCACCAGATGTCATAACTATTAAGCCCTTATTTACCGTATGGTACTGGTTTCCCTACTCCAGCAACCGACAGGCTACTTTATTCAGATCTACGTAAGCCTCTGGAAACAGAGGAGGCGAGGTTAGCACACAGTCACAACGAAAACCAAATTAGCAACATCGATGACCTGTTAGACCACCGCTCCCGTTGTACTGTTCCCACGAGAACCGTCATGGTAGGATTATTTGGTCATTATGTGGAATAGTGAGAGCTTGGAGGATCGCAATTAGCTCCTAAACAACAGAAGGAAGAACCGTCAAGTTAGGTTGATTTTAGCACCATACTTTGGCATCAACAACGAGAACGACAACAACGGCAGAACATCCAAAATATCACCCACCAAGCGACACCAGCACCTACGACAATGAAAGCGGCAGTAACAATACAACCAGCTCAAGCAACAATAGTCCCAGAATCGACAACACGAGACGGCACTAACAAAAACGATGTGACAAACTTTTTCTTTTTTTCCTTTCGAGTCAATAAGAGGAAAAGCAAATACCAAGAACCGTCAACCATGCTGAGTTGTCTCGTCTCTCTTCTTGTTCCCTGCACGGTAGCGTTTCTCAACCAGGGTTCCCCGGAACCCTAAGGTTCCGTTAAAGGTCCCTAAGGGTTCCGCGAGAACAAGTGAGATAAGCTAATGCACCTTTGATTTTTTTTATTTAATTTCATATACGTAATATAATTAAACACGCGCGACATATTCTTGGTAATTGTAATAATATAATATAGACATCATCGTATCTAACCTATTATCACGATGAAGATAAAATTAGAAAAATATGGTTATGTTTTTTTTTTCGCAGGGGTTCCTTGAGACATGCAATTTATCTTAAAGATTACGCAAGGGTAAAAAAGTTGGGAAACGGTACTGCACGGGTACAGACTACATACATTTCATGAAGTCCATATTTCAAGAATCTTAGTGATACCACTACGATCTACAGTCATGCAAATGCCCACTCTGAGGTTCTACTCTTCCCCAACTCTGTTACCTTCCTTAAATCTCTCTTTTACCACTCTCTGATTTCCATGCTCAATAATATAAGTAATTTATTTGGCACTGAATCAATATACATGAATTGCAGATAAAGAAAGAACACATAGTTCGAAATAACAATTACAAATGCCGAGGACAATACGAAAAAGCATATAAGCTTATTTCCATTGTGGTCCTCAGTTTATTTCCGTTGTGGTCCAATAGGATAGAAACACTGGTTATCAGTAACTAAATATGAAGCCTCTTCCTATTGCCAGACACCCTATTCCTCGTCCGTAAAAAAAAATGCTGAAAAAATCCCTAATCCATTATTCTAAAGCAATTATCATATTTCATCCGTTTCCAACACCTTGTATGCTGAAAGAATGTCACCAAAATAATGACAAATTCGGGGAGTATCTCTAATTAAACAAGTACTACCTTTCTGGCACTTGCCATGGCTGTCCAAGCACAGAGGGCAAAGGTGACAGTTCCGGTCGCAGATGCTGGAACATCACTACTTTTTTGGTAAAGAATTTCTTTCCGGGCGAAAATGCACAGTTGTCTTCTCTTCTACGTATTCCAGTGTCTGATGTCCTCTAGAAAGCTGATGGAGTCTTGTATATCCTTTTGGTCGTAGGCGGACGACATGTGTCAGTCTGCTATGGTCTGATACTTGTTCCAAATAACTTCAGTGTAAACAAACGTCATTGTTATTCGTCGTTAGGCGTCAGTTCTTGTTGATTTGACATGTACTGACAAATGTAGCAGTGAGTCCAATAATATACTCCAGTGGCTGACAGACGGTTAGAGTAGATCCTGACACATTAGGGGAACTATACACTACAGCGATTTATATTAAAAACTTTAGTCTTGCTAATACCAGACGGTTCTGCACAGATAAAGGAAAGTTACAGAATAAAAAATTGCTGGGCACAATAGCTCTTTTACTTTCTTTTCAAGCTCTCCTTCAATGCTTTCTTGTCCAATTGACTTCCTCTTGAGCGTTAGTGATTACTGTAAAATTTCTACATTTCCTAACCTCTGTTTTATGTCTGTTATTCCTACATTAAATTACATGGACACTTCTTAAATCAGTAAAACTGCCTATCATAAGAAAAAAAGTCTATAAAGGAAAGAAGATTTAATCTAAATTAAACAAACTAATTAATAAGTAAACAAATATATGAGTATGTAAAAAAAATAACAATATATGATTAATAAATAAATAAACATACGAGTATACAAAAACATAAAAAAGGACACCAATTAATGAATTAAGAAATAAAACTAATATATAAATACTGCATTTAAACAAACCCCGAGTGAATAATATATACATCAATAAATAAATATACGAATAAATTAACTAACGAATGAATACATAAACTAAACAGATATACATACAAATAATAAACAAAGAAAAGAAATTTATATTTCATAGGTAAATCATTACTATAGAAGTATTACACAAATTAGTATGGAGATAGATACAATAATTATATTTGCATCTCTAGTGCCCATTGCCTATATAAAGCCTAACTACTGATTCACACTAACTGGTCCAGGTGTACTGTCAGTGTGAATGAACGGCTGATGAACCAAGAGATCTTGGTTGATACAACTTCCAGCCAAACGCTAGACAGCCGACCCAATGACGTTGCAACATCTTCAGGTCCCGATTTTGTTGTTGTTGTTGTTGTTGTTGTTGTTGTTGTTGTTGTTGTTGTTGTTGTTGTTGTTGTTGTTGTTGTTGTTGTTGTTGTTGTTGTTGTTGTTGTTGTTGTCGTTGTCGTTGTCGTCGTCGTCGTCGTCGTCGTCGTCGTCGTCGTCGTCGTCGTCATTTTTGTCATCATATCTTCATTGTCATTGTCGTCGTCGGTGTGTTTCTTTTGAATTGATCCAGAAGGGTCCATTGTATGATGGAGGGCATTGTTGCTTGGTCAAATGTGATTTGATGGTTGTTTTTGGTCGTGTAGCACCACCATCATTATCATCACCACAATCATGACCATCACCATCATTATAATTGTTATCACTATTATCACTTATTATTATCAACATTATTGTCATTCCTATTATTATCATTAATTATTATTATTATTATTATTATTATTATTATTATTATTATTATTATTATTATTATTATTATTATTATTATTATTATTATTATTATTATTATTATTGTTATTATTGTTATTATTATCATTATTAATTTCATCATTATTGCCATCAATATTCTCATTATCACAGTAAACATACAGATGAATAAACCTCTTGTTTATCAACATTTTAATTATTTTACAAATGAATGAATAAAGAAATGACTAAAATATATATGACAATCTACACAACAATCCTCTACTTTATTTATAGGGATAGGAGAGACAATAGGCTTTAAGGCAGGACCAATCAACAAAAAATGAAAATCCCTTGTTCAGTCGCCACTTCCATCCTGTTTCTTCTGTCAGTCGGTGGCATTTCCGCTGACAGCGTCTCTGCTGACACGCTGACAGACCACAGTACGTCTGTTAGCGCACCTCGTAAAGTATGTTACGCCTCTGACCAGCTGACATATCTCACCCCGGCTGACAATCCTTCGAACGATGGATGGCACCTCTCAAAATGAATGACATTTCTGACAGATGTCAATGAAGTCTGGTGAGGAGGGGGTGGTGTCTGGAGTGAGCGTAAGAGCAGAGGAGGAAGAGAAAGGTATAATAGAAGGGAGAAAGGGAACATATGAATAGATGAGACAGATAGACAGACAGATAGATAAATAAATATATAGATAGACAGATAGAGAGAGAGAGAGAGTGGAGGGAGAGAAACACGGGGAGACGAGAGAGGGAGAGAGACTGAGAAACATGGAGGGAGGGATAATGACTGAGAAAGGCATGGAGAGGCAGGGAGAGACTGGGAGAGATAGAGACAGAAAGAAAGACAAGAGACAGAGAAAGAAAGACAAAGGCTGGCAGACAGGAAGACAACGAAATAGAGAAAATATTAGAAAGAAAAGAGAGCAGATGCGAAAGGTATCAAAAGGAAGGAAATTAAAGAATTCTGAGACATTGGACGAAAAGAAATGAAAAGGGGGAGAATGAGACTTTTCATTCTTTGAAATGAACGGAGACTTAAGAAGTCAAAATCTTTGGCAAGTGGACAGAAGGCAGAGGAACGCGACTTGGAAGAATCCGCACAGATGAAGTTGCTGGAAGCCTTAAGACTTCAGAGATCTGAAAGGTGGAAGAGCGGAGTGTCAGTAAAACTGAAAGAGACAGATGCAAGACTATAGATTTCTTTTTCTCCTCCTTCTTCAGTTAAGCTCTTCTCTCTCCTTGAAGTATCTCTGACTATAGTCTTATTTATGTTCTTTCTTCTGTCGCGTTACTGATGCCTCAAGAAGAGATCGATTTACACAGGTGCCTTTGGAATCCTTGAAACAGAATTTATCTATTTTCTTTTTTTTCGTGGAATGAATATTGTCTCCTTATTCGTGATCTCTTAGTGACTGCAGAATGTATCATAATTTCTCATTTCAGGTATAGAATAATATTCTGTAAAAAAGAAAAATTCGTCCTAAATCTAACGAACAATTAATAATGCCATGTATTTTGTTGCAGCGCTATTCAAAACAGGTACAAGGATAACAAAAGTTAATCTATCTTTCAAATTCTCATTAATCATGACATATGTACTTTATCCCACAAGTGTGATAAAATCCTCCATCAAGCCAGGCAATATGATATTAATAAAAAGTTTTAAAACTGTCTTTTTAGCTTCTTAGTTGACTTCTGAGGTCTATCCAACATTCTTCTCAAAAAGTCATAACTACTTCTACACATTTTTTTATCTGAGTGAGGTAAAGAAAACTCGGCCTTTTCAATTCTATCAAGACTCGATTTCTCCCCCTCTTTAGCGTCTCGCTGTTGATCACAGTTTTGTATTTCTAATTCTTCATTCGTTCACTTTAAGCCCATCGTCCTTCTAGACCAGTGGTTCTCAATACCTTTTCCAATGCCCGTGTCTCTTGATATCTCAGAAAATGTTCTCGCATCCCCACCACAATACAAATAAAATGCAAGCATATGTAAAGGATTAATGATACAAACCTTGCTTTGCTTTCTCAGAGTAAACATACAGTACCATGCACTGGCTATATCTTGTACCCTAGAATGTTCCGTACCCCCCCAGGTTCAGAATCACTATTATAGACTTAGTAACTGTCTGCTTGACCTACTTAGGAGCTCTCTTATAAAACTAGAAGTTCTGAAATATCTCATCAATTTCCTGTGCAATTACCCATTGGAACAATCAGACATTACAGTCTTCATTTTATTTTCTCTGTGAAACTAAGGACATCGTATCCTTTAGATATTTCTCAATTCACGAGTTTGGGCTTTTTCGAAAAGTGAAATTCAGGAATATTTTCCATACACTGCACCTCACTTGGAATTGTTATTAATTTTCTTTTTGAGAGCGCTGCTCTGCGGGTCTTTTATTTACTTTTTATTTTATTACTTTTTGAGAAAGGTACTACTACTCTTCAAAATATGTGGACGAAAACGGCGAGAAAGAGGGAAACTGTGAGGGGAGAATAAATCACTTCAATTACAAAAAGATGGATACAATGGAGGTAAGAGGAGAAGGAAGAAGAGAAGGAAGAAGAAGAGGAAATGGAGGAGTAGGAGGGAAATGATAAGAGAAAGAGGTAGGAGGGAAAAAGGGAGAATGTAGTAAAAGAAGATCAAGACCAGAAAACTAAAAACAGGAGCAAGAGCAGGAGAGGGAGCGGGAATGTAAGAGTAGGAATTTATCAGTAGGAGGAATCAGAATAAAAGGAAAATTCTAAGACTAGAAATACTGATATATATATATATATATATATATATATATATATATATGTATATATATATGTATATATATATATATATATATATATATATATATATATATATATATATATATGTGTGTGTGTGTGTGTGTGTGTGTGTGTGTGTGTGTGTGTGTGTGTGTGTGTGTGTGTGCATGTGTGTGTAAAGAAGAAAGTGGCGTCTTTTTGCACAGCTGGACCATTGACAGGCAATATAGCTAACAGGAGTTTGGTGAGAATGGTGATATATATATATATATATATATATATATATATATATATATATATATATATATATGTGTGTGTGTGTATTTGTATATGCATAGGAAGGGATCGCTCCCCCTCATAATGGTAGTCCCCAAGTCTCGGGTATTTTAGTTTTGTATATTTGAAGAAAAAAAGAGAGGTGCCCAACCCTCTCGTTCAGGCCCATTTGTTCGCCTTTTACGACATACAGTGTAGCACAGCGTCAGCATTCTTCTCCTCAGGTATATATAGTTTGAAAAAAAAAAATCTTAGATGTTATTTTTGTCAGTCGTGATTTTTGTTTGTCCGTGTTTTTGTCATTTCAGTTTTGCTGTTGTTGTCACTGTTCTCAATGTTGTTGTCTTTGTTGTCGCTGAAGTCTTATCGTTGCTGGTGCTTTTGTTTTTGTTTTGTTTTCGTTGTTGTTGATGATGCAGCTGTTGCCATTGGTAGGAATGCAACATCGACGTATAGACGAGGGAAGGGCATGGTGTACAAGATGGGACTGTGCAAATACAAGTAAAAGAAAAAATATTTGAGAATGACAACAATGACTACGACCAGAACGAGAACGACGATGACGAGGAAGAAGAACAAAAGGAAGGGGAAGAGGAGGAAGAAAGGAAGAAAGAGTAGGAGTAGTAGATGAAAGAGAAAAGAAGAGAGGAGTATGAGGAAAAAGAGGAGTAAAGAGCGAAGGAGGAGGAGGAGTGGGAAGATTGGGAGGAGGAGGAGGAGGAGGAGGAGGAGGAGCAACAGCAGAGGAAGAGGCAACAGGAGTAGCCTGAGGAGGAGGGGGAGGAAGAGGAGTGGGAGGAGGAGGAGGAACAGGAATGGGAGGAGGAAGAGGAGGGGAGGAGGAGGAAGAGGAGGAGGAAGAGGAGGAGAAGGAAGAGGAGGAGGAGGAAGAGGAGGAGGAGGAGGAGGAGGAGGAAGAGGAGGAGGAGGAGTAGGAAGAGGAGGAGGAGGAGATGAGATCAGAAAACAAAGCGAAAAAGAATCGGCCATGAAAGGGCGGGAAATAAAAGGCCGCGGGAGCCCCGAACGGATGTGATGGCTCCCGGCTTTGCTACGGAGCGACGCAGTGGAACGGTGGTGGAGGAGGAGGAGGAGGAGGAGGAGGAGGAGGAGGAGGAGGAGGAGGAGGAGGAGGAGGAGGAGGAGGAGGAGGAGGAGGAGGAGGAGGAGGAGGAGGAGGAGGAGGAGGAGGAGGAGGAGGAGGAGGAGGAGGAGGAGGAGGAGGAGGAGGAGGAGGAGGAGGAGGAGGAAGAGGAGGAGGAGGAGGAGGAGGAGGAGGAGGAGGAGGAGGAGGAGGAGGAGGAGGAGGAGGAGGAGGAGGAGGAGGAGGAGGAGGAGGAGGAGGAGGAGGAGGAGGAGGAGGAGGAGGCTGCAGAAGAGAAGGTGGACGAAGAGGACGAGCATGCAGCGGAAAGGAAGGTGGAGGAGAGGGAGGAGGAGGTAAAAAAAGGAAGAGGGAGAGGAAGAGGACGAGGAAAAGGACGAGAAGTAAGAGGAGACTGTCGAAGAAGAGGCAGAGGAGGGAGGTGTAGGAGAGAGAGGAGGTAGAAAAGGAAGAGGGAGAGGAAGAGGACGAGGAAAAAGACGAGAAGTAGGAGGAGGAACAAATACTGGAAGAGGAGGCAGAGATAGAGAAAAAGAAAGAATAAATGGAGGAAAATAAAAAGAAGAATAGAAGGAGAAATTGCAGGAGGAGTATGAAGAAGACGAGGAGGTAAAAATCTGGAAAGAAGTGTGAAGATTAAAAAAAAAAAAAAAAAAAATCGGAGGACTCGAAATAAAATGCTCAAGAGAAAATTGACTGTGAAGTAGATTAGCATTAGAAATAAATGTAGTAATGAGACCTGAAAGAGATAGTAAGAGATTCACAAACTGACTTAGAACTAACAAAACCATGCTCAGAATTCTCCCTGAAATCATCTATATCACCCAAAACTAGAAAGTATAAAACATTCATGGTACAAAGTGAGTATAGCCTAATCAAAATATCTATATTCCATGCGTATTCAAAATTTCTCTTCATGTGTAGTGGAATACATGATATCTAGCATCAGCATAATTTGACTAAGTTAGGAGAGAGATCTGTTGTTTATGAAAACAGAGAGAAAAGGAAAATAGGAAAATAGTAGAAGAGAAGTAAAGGAACCGAACGGGAGGTCACGAAGATGAGAGACAGAAAGAATGGAGGATCAAGAGGGAAGAAGGAGACAAGTAAAAGAAGTGGAGGAGGAAAAAGAGGGATGGTAAGGACAAAGAGAATGAAGGGACAAAAGAGAGAAGAGAGCGTGGAAAGAGAGAACGGAGACGAGAAGGATTAGCAGAGGAAACAAGAAAGGAAAAAGAGGAGGTAAAGGAGGAAGTGAAAACAGAGAAGAAGCGGAAACGAAAGTGAAGAGAAAAGAGAGGAAAAGTCAAATGGAAAAGGAGATGGGAGAAGTGATAGATCATTCAAGTTGAATGAAAATAGAAAGAGTAGCATGGAGAGAAAATGAAGAAGAAAAAAAACGAAATAAAAAGAGAGAGAGAGAGAGAGAGAGAGAGAGAGAGAGAGAGAGAGAGAGAGAGAGAGAGAGAGAGAGAGAGAGAGAGAGAGAGAGAGAGAGAGAGAGAGAGAGAGGAGAGTAAAAGAGTCCCCATGTTCCCCTGTCATGATGAAATGATCTGATGATTTAGCGTAAGGATAATAAAAAAAAAAAAAAATGCACAAGGTAATGTTGGGATGAGATTGCCAAGCCGAGACCAAATTCTTGTGCTCAGAGAGCAGTGGGTCCTTCAGGAGTGGGGCCGGAGTCGGGGGGGGATCTTGTCTGAGCTTCACCCCTCGCCACTGCTGTCTTCAGGTGATTTTTATTCAAATGAGGGAAGCCTTCAGCAGTTACAGGTTTAGATGATGATGATGATGATGGTGGTGGTGGGGATGATGATGATGATGATGATGATGATGATGATGGTAGTGGTGATGATGGTGGTGGTGGAGATGATGATGATGATGATGACGACGACGACGACGACGACAATGATGATGATGATGATGATGATGATGATGATGATGATGATGATGATGATGATGATGATGATGATGATGATGATGATGATGATGACAATGATGATGATGATGATGATGATGATGATGATGATGATGATGATGATGATGATGATGATGATGATGATGATGATGATGATGATGATGATGATGATGACGAAGACGACGATGATGATGACGGTGATGATGATTATGATATGGTTTAACGTCACAAACTCCCCTCTAACGGGTAGCTAGGACGGTACCCCTTTCAGAGAACTTTGTAGCGTGGAATTTAATCAACCATGCCCTTGGTTCAACTTCGCCAGTGGCAGGATTCGAACCGCCATCCCCTCGACCTTCTCCGGAAGTAACGACGCCCTAATCCGCTCGGCTTGATTAAATCCTTTATGTCCAAGACCAACCAAATAATAACCGCCTCTATTATCTCTAGGGATAATATTGCGTGGTGAAAGCATGTAGACAAAGTGTTGAAAATATTCCTGTTAACTTCCTGACGGTGACGTCATCAGGTGGCCATTTTTGTTTAGCTGAATGGAATCTATGTCAGGTCAAAGGATTGACCTCAGTCCGTTATTTTGTGTTATTTGTTTAGCTGAAGGGAATCTATGTCCGTCAAAGGATTAACCTCAGACATTTATTTTGCGAGTTATTTGTTTGGCTGAAGGGAATCTATGTCCATCAAAGGATTAACTCTCAGTCATTTATTTTGTGAGTTATTTGTTTGGCTGAAGGGAATCTATGTCCATCAAAGGATTAACTCTCAGTCATTTATTTTGTGAGTTATTTGTTTGGCTGAAGGGAATCTATGTCCATCAAAGGATTAACTCTCAGTCAATTACGTTGTGAGTTGTTCGTTTAGCTGAAGGGAATCTATGTCAGGTTAAAGAGTTAACCTCAGTCAATTATTGTGAGTTACTCGTTTAGCTGAAGGGAATCTATGTCAGGTCAAAGGATTAACCTCAGTAAATTATCTTGTGAGTTATCTGAATGAGAAAATCTTTGTTGATTTCCCTTTTTATTGGTTTACAGGGATTTGCCCCGACAATGTCCGATGATAGCCTCTAACTCAGTGGTTCTTAACCCCTGGGTCGCGACCCAAATTTGGGTCGCCAAGCCATTTTATTGGGTCGCTAAGGGTTTGCAGAAAATAATTATTTTTCCACTACAAATATATTATAATTATATACTGTATTTTTTTCATATATCACTGTTAATTATATGTGCTACTTGTATTAATAAACATCCCAGCATGTAATTTTGTTTCTGTAACCCGCTTTTAAAAGCATAATCATATTACTTATAAAGACAATTCGTATATCTATGTAGGCTTGGGTCGCGATGCTTGATTTGTGCAAAATTTTGGGTCGCTGCCAAAAAAGGTTAAGAACCACTGCATCTAACTGAATAAAATGAAATAGTATTAGCAGGAGAATCATTAGAGTGACCTTTTGGATTTAATGGTTTAAGCTTTTGAACAAGGCAAAGGTTCATCTCAGCCGAATAAAATCTTTTGGCGGTATCTATGGTATCTAAGAAGGAAATAGGCAAGAATTGGTTTACTAATAGGGTGGTCGACGAATGGAATTAACTTAGTAACCATGTAGTAAGCGCTGAAACTATCAGTTGTTTTAAGAAACGATTAGACAACTTTATGGATGGGGATGACGGGTGGTGATGGATACGGAGCTACCTAGTGTAAGCCTTATAGTCTCTTGCAGTCTCCTTCATTCTTATGTTCTTATGTTCACAAAAAAGTTATATAATGTAGAGTTAACCTAAATACTTATTATCAGAATAACCTCCCCCCATCATAGCAGTGAAGATAGAGATCTCTTACCCTCTATTTCTACTTTATAGTGTCCACTGTCAATCATTTCCTCACCTTTTTTCTTTTCGTTATCTTCTCTTATTCCTTTTCCTATTCCTCCCGTCTGCCAGAATCGAGTAGTCGTCACTCTATTTCGCGAAAATTTTTAAATCGCGAATAATCAGTCGTCATTCCACATGATTTCGCGAATTCTTCTTTCCAATTCCGAATCATCTTTCCAACAAGTCAAAATTTTTCATAATCTTGAAATCTCACTGAACTTGAATGTATCATCATTTTCTCTCTTTTTTTTTTTTAAAGTCAATTGTACGTTTCAACCAGGCTCTTCAACGATCATTCCTTTTCCAAAGCATTACAACAGGAGACCTTTTTTGTCTATTAGGTCGGAGGCGAAAAAAGTAAAATAAATCAATAAATAAATAGATGATGATAGATAATAAATGGACTCATAAACGAGAAAAAATAATAAAAAGATAAATGATAATAAAGCATGATAAATAGTAAATAAATAAATGAATAATAGAAAATAAACAGATAAGTAATAATGAATAATGACAGATAAATAATAATAAACAGATAGGTAAAATAAAATAAAATACATGGCAGGAATAACAGCATATTGGCTGGGTGTTTATCTACATGAATCTTAAAGTTTCGAACTGAGCTACATTGCACTGCCTTTGCAGGAAGTTTATTCCATTCATTAACTACACGGTTGGCGATGTTGTTTCTATCAACTTCCAGATTAAATTTACTTCCTGACAGTTTGAGACCATTGTTTCTTGTCTTGCATCCAGTGTGAAAATTTCGTCACTCTTGATATAGTTAATTTTCGTTAAAATCTTAAAGACCTGTATCAAATCACCTCTAATCTACGCTTTTTTAGGGAAAACAGATTCATATGTTTTAGTCGATTGTCATACGATTTATTTCTGATAATCGGAATTAGTTTTGTGGCTCGCCGTTTTACTTTTTCCAATCTGTCAATTTCTATAATGAGATTCAGTGAGCATACGGAAACAGCATATTCCAAATATGGACGAACTAACGATTTATATAGCTTGTGAATGGTAGACGGACTCTTGAAATCAAAAGATCTCGCAATCAGTCCTAGAATCTTGTTTGCTTTCCCTGTGGCGGAAATACACTAATTAGGTGATTTTAAATCATTACTAATAATTACGCCGAGATCCTTCTCACTATCCACTTTTGTTAACAAATGTCCCAATAACTTTTAATCGTACTTATTTCTATTTTCGCCCACGTGCATACCCTTACATTTGTTTAAGACAAATTTCATTAGCCTCTTTTCAGATCATTGCTGTAGTTTATCTAAATCTTCTTGAATATTTAATTGGTTTAAGTGGTTATTTACCATCCCGCACTGATTTGTATAATTAGCAAATTTTTATTTTAGTGCCGGCGGGTTGGGGATGGTAAGGAGAAATAAATAGCCAGGAATTAGCCAGAATAAAATATATAAATAAATACATAGAAAACGTATCACCTAACACAGTAGGTATAATTATGATTTCATTCCTGGATCACATTAAAAAGAATATCATTTGTCTTACTCGCCACTGTTGCCTATTTCTATATATGTCGTCGATTTTCCAATATTCTATCCTAACGTATCACCTAACACGGCAGGTATAATTATGATTTCATTCCTGGATCACATCAAAAAAATATATCATTTGTATTACTCACCACTGTTGCCTATTTTTATATACGTATTCGATTTTCCCATTCCTGGATCACATTAAAAAAAATATCATTTGTCCTACTCGCCACTGTTGCCTATTTCTATATATGTCTTCGATTTTCCAATATTCTATCCTTACTTCCAACTCATCCCCCTCTTCTTTCTCTTTCCACAATTCAGCTTCCTTCTACATTTCCAAATTCCTTTCTATTTTCGGCCTGTGTCCAATTTATCTTTCCTCTCTGTCTCCAGCCCACAGACCAGGGGCCAGCCTCTTTCTCTCTCCCCTTTGGCGTGTGGGTCCATTATTCAACTCCGATATAAAACACTCTTCTATTCTTATTGGCGTTTTCCTCTTCCTCCTCCTCCTCTTCCTTCTTTATCCCCTAGTTTTCTTTATTTTGTTTTTGTCCTCCCTTTTCCCTTTCCTTCTGTTCCACTTAGGCCCCGTTACTTCTTCCTCAGGAATCATTGGTGCCATCTTCGTCTTCGTTTTCTTCAATTTCTGCCTTTCGTAGGTATTTCTCCATGAACGGGTCCAGTTGCATTTGCCTCAATCAGCCTTGTTTCACACTTTCCTCCCATCCTCCTCCCCTTACCCCAACCTATCCCTCCTCCCTCGTCTTCTCTTTCTCCCTCTCTCCTTATCTCTCTCTTTCAATCTCACGTTCCCTCTATTCCTATTGTCACTCAAAATCACTAATATTCTCGCCCTCTACTCTCGCTCTCCCTTTCATTCTTAATATTATTCTTTATTTATTTTCTATTCTCATTCTTACTCTCAATATTACTCTCTTTCTAACACTCACTACTCTTTACCCCCTACTCTTACTTTTACTCTCAGTCTTGCTCCCACTCTCCTTTCCAAATCCCTAAGAGCACAGATTCCCATTGATTCCACGCTTCGTCATTCCCATTCCCAATCCCATCCGCCAGTTTCTTCTTAGGATTCCCGTCGTTCCTCTCGCTTAATTACTTCGCATTCTCAACCGTGGGCGTCTTCATCACTTCCTATATTTACGTTATTTTTATTCTCTTTATTCCGTTTCTTTCGCTGTTCTCTTCTGTATATATCTTGTTCCCTTACTGTTCATTTTCCTCTTCTATATGCATCTCTTTCCCAGGTTTTATCTTAACAATGTATTTAGAGTTTTGTTTTGTTTTTTTCCTCAGGCGCTGGTTCCATGTTACCTTCATATATTCCCGGCTCTTCTCCCTTCCCTGACCTTCACATTATCTTGACATGCACTCCACATTTGCGTTATTTCTAAAGTATCATTTCTGGGTCACTTGAACGCACTCCCAAATCATCTCCATTTCACGTAGATTTTTCCAAATCTATTTCCTCGATGTAAAACGAACTTTATTGTCCCCACAAATTCTTTTTATGTCTTTCTGATCTCCTTTACTCTCTCTTTCTCTCTCACTCTCTCTCTCTCCATGCGTCTCAACTCGACTTCCTCCTTATTTCCATTACCCCTACTTACCTACTAACCCGCACTCTATTCTTATCATCCTACTTCAGCCACTTGATTCCTTCAATTCCATATTCGGCTCTTTTTGTAAAATATGCACCTGCCACAGCACTTACATTTTTCTATGTCCCTCTTTTCTTCTTCTTCTTCCTCTTCTTCTTCTTCTTCTTCTTCTTCTTCTTCTTCTTCTTCTTTTTCTTCTTCTTCTTCTTCTTCTTCTTCGTCTTCCTCTTCTTCTTCTTCTTCCTCTTCTTCTTCTTCTTCCTCTTCTTGTAACTGCACCTCCACTGTCTCCATCCACGCCGCCGTGCAACGATTTTGCCGGGGGCTCCGTAAGCAAAAATTAAATATCAAAATTAAAGTCGAAATTTCTATGCTGAAATGTGGCGGAAGAATTAATCTGAGTTCCTGCGAGAGGAGAAGCGAGCGAAAATAAACTGGAATGCAGAGAAGCCAAGACACACAAAAAACAAAAAACAATTTTTTTTTTTCCCCTTTTTCACTATACGGTTTCTGTTTCAAGGTGGATGGGAAAATTGGGCGTACGAAAAAGGAGGAAATAAGCGAAGGGAGGCTAAAGCCTCCACTCACCTAATCCACACTTTTGCCAATCGATTGGACATGGCGAGCGAACGAAAACAAGAAAGATTTTATTGATTTGCTCCATTCTTTCCTCTGCGCCTACGACTAATAACACACACGCGACTCAAACAAAACAAAACAATCGAAGAGACGACGTGACGTCAGGGAATAAAAGACCCGACAGTGATTACTTCAACACCGTTACATAATGTATAAAATGACCTCTAAGGCACAAGTACCTATTTACAACATGACTCGGCACTAGTCTGAATAGGGTATCGGCCAGTGAACACTTAGCTCAGTCCAATGTCCAACTGGAACTAGATGAAAATAATAAAGAAGAAATTCCAGTCTGTAAACAAAGTGTGTACAGAGCGGAACAGAATTGAGAGGGCCTTCGGGCTGATCGGACAGCCAGCAGGATTTTATATCCAATTGCATAAAGGTCAAAGGCCCGGGGTGTAAAAGCTCAGAACCCAGGAGCGAAAGAAAATCGTGACCTTAAAAGATGAGAGCTGCAACAAGAGCTGCAACACGGAATTGGCAGGAAGACTATCATAAAGGATTGACGTCACTGAACGGCGAACGAGAAGGTGGGGTACCATCGACAACAATATCTAAAGGGACTTATCAACTTGGTTGAGCCTTGTCTACTTTGATGGTAAAGTTGTTTGTAGTAGTTGGAAACTGTTCCTGTAAACTAGTAGTTTTCGACGTCTAAAAAACAAAAACTACTCGTAGTATAAGTTACAGAATGTTTGACAAATCTGTTCAGTATTGAAGGGAAACACATGAGCAAAACAGACTGAGAGCTCATTCTGACTATCTTTTTTTTTCCAAATGAAACGCTTTCTAGTTTATCCATGAACATTGACATAAACACTGATGCTGTAAGAGGGTACAGTCCACGCCTCTACCTACCTAAATCGGAAGTTGCCATAAATCACGTGTTAACGAGGCTACTAATGGAACCCGTGCAGTAGATAGGGTGCTAATGAAATTGCTAATGGGGAGCTGCGTTAGATAAGCAGGTAATGGAGTACATAATGGAATAATGTGGTTGGTCGAATGACAACTAATGGAGCGTGCAAGACTGGGAGAAATCAATAAGTGACACCCTCCATCCTCTAACTCCGTGGTTCCCAACTAGTGTGCCGCGGCACCAAAGAGTGCCGTGAGATCAACTGAGGGTGCCGCCAAAATTGAGGTCAAAAATAATTTTCGTATTACGGACTTTCTGTCATCCATTTCTGTTCATTAAAGCAGCATGAGCGTAAAGATGAGTATTTTCATATTATCCACGGACAAAATTTTGTTACACTGAAGTTGAATCAACAAAATACTGACAAACTAGAATTTAGATTTTCTGATAAGGGTGCTGGGGACTTCTGAAAGGCTTGGCAATGGTGCCTCAAGCCAGAAAAGGTTGGGAACCGCTGTTCTAACTATTGTGTTGAGTCTAATGCCGGTGGCAGACGATTTCATTCAACCAGAGGACAAACTAGGACCACAGTCTCCTAGTTTTAGCCAAGAAAACAACTCTAGATAGAATCATTGGATTAAGAATTAGAGTTTCAGAGTTTTGATCAACCAGCTTATTGATAACGAAGAGGAACAAAGGGAGGCTGCGTGAATTTTCAGCATATAAACTTCGAAAACACAATGGATGAGAAGAGAGATGGGATTGGAGATGAGGGCACGCACACAGGAAAGGAAAAGGAGACGGAGATGATGAATGGAGAGGAAGAAGAACAGAAAGAGGGTAAAACAAAGATAAGGAGTAAGGAAAAGAAGAAAGAAAAAGAAAAAAGGAGTAAAGGGGTGAACCAGAAAGACGAATGTAAGGGAAAGTCTGAACGTAAAAAAGAAAAAAAAAAGAAAAAAAAGGGAGATATGATTAGGTTAAAGGTAAAATATAAAATGAGACAAGTGAGAAAATGAAAATGAAGAGACAACGGCAACAGAGAGAGCAGTTAAGAGAACTGAAGAGAAGAAGAAGAAAGGTAAGAGAATAAATAAAAAATGAGGAAAGTAAAAAGATAAAAAAATAAAATAAAAAAAAAAGGGAACAAGAGACGCGAGAAAGACCTGGGGTCAATCATGGAAAAAGGGAAAGAAAAATATTAAAGAATAGATAGAAAGAAATGATAAGATAGAAAAGAGGTCTGTGCTATCTAACGCTAATGCCCAATGGGGTGAAGAGACCATCCTTCTTAACACTGAACCAGCTTGAACACAAGCTCTGACAGCAAGTTTGCCGTAAACAAAATATTCTTTTCAATGAAGAGGATTGACAGGTATTAATGTATTTTTCAAATGAAATCGCAAAGAGCCATGGAGAACAAACTTCCCAATCTAATTCCACTGAGGACCTTCTTTTAATCTTTACCAATACGGAAATATGTGTATATTTGAAGGGGGAATACATTAAACATCAGGATACAAATTAATATCCCCCTACATGTACAAACACATACACACATACACACACACCGGTGGCGCGGTGGTAGAGTTCCCGGCCTCCTCTACGAGAGTCCGGGTTCGTATCCCGCCTAGCGCTGAAACAATTTCAGTACCGCTGCACTGTGAGTCGTTACTTCAATTCTCCTGGGCGGAGAGGTGTGTGTGTATGTACATGTAAGGTCACAGCATTACCCACAGATCGGTTATGACCTCTGAGCTCCCTTCCGGGAGGGAAATAGCTGTCGGTCACGTGTCCAACACGTGATTCAAGACCATGGTGAATCATGGGAATATAATAATTGTCACTGTCAAGTTCTGCATGTGATCCAATACAATGGTGAATAATGTTTAACCACGCAAACACACACACACACACACAAAAACACACACACACACACACACATACACACACACACACACACACACACACACACACACACACACACACACACACACATGCACACACACACACACACAGACATACACCACACACACACACACACACACACACACACACACACACACACACACACACACACACACACACACACACACACACACGACTCGGTGGCGCGGTTGATAGAGTCCCTGACTGTCACTATAGCGGTCCGGGTTCGAATCCTGCCCAGAGCTGAAGTAATTTCAGTATTGCTGCGCTTCGAGTGGTTACTCCAGCTCTCGTGGGCGGGGAGTTGGTGGTGTGTGTGCGTGTAAGGTCACAGCATTACCCATAGATCGGTCATACGAGCTCTGAGCTCTCTTCCGAGAGGGAAATAGCTGTCGATCACGAGTCCAGCACGTGATCCAAAGACCAAGGTGAATACACACACACACAACTACACGCACACAACACACACACCACACACATACACACACAAACAAACATACGCACACATACACAAACACATACTGTACACACGCCTTACATATAAATATTCGTAATCAAACAAAATTCAATTAACTTAACGTTTCTGGGATATTAGTGTACACTCTTTGATTTACTGATCATTGAGGGAATATTTACTATTGCTCTCCACCGGCTGCTATGATGATGTGTAAACAACCCATAGATACGACGATTCGAAAGGGTGGAAATTATATACCTTCGTGGGATTAAGTGGAAATTGAAAATACATAACATGAATCACTCCTAAATGTTATGACAAGACTCAGATCGCTATCGCTCTCTCTCTCTCTCTCTCTCTCTCTCTCTCTCTCTCTCTCTCTCTCTCTCTTTCTGTGTGTGTGTGTGTGTGTGTGTGTGTGTGTGTGTGTGTGTGTGTGTGTGTGTGTGTGTGTGTGTGTGTGTGTGTGTGTGTGTGTGTGTGTGTGTGCGTGCATGTTATTCACTATGGTTATTCACCATGATATTGGATCACGTGTTAGACTCGTGACTGACAGCTGTTTCCCTCCCGGAAGAGAGCTCAGAGCTTATATGGCCGATCTATGGTTAATGTTGTGACCTTACACGCACACACACCCCGAACTCCCCGACCACGAGAGTTGGAGCAACAACCCGCAGCGCAATGATACTAAAATTATCTCAGCCCTGGGTGGGATTCGAACACGGACCGCCGTCGTGGTAGCCGGGAACTCTACCAACTGCACCACGAGTTGTGTGTATAAGTGTGTGTGCGCGCGCGCGCCCTTGCGTGCGTCCATGTGTATGTATACGCAAAATTACAAAGATTTCAGAACAGAAGTCGGTAAATTGCATAAGTGTACTTCTACCAGTATACCTAACAGAGATATATAGTTCCTGATCATGCCTTGGTGTGACAAAGGTACTACGGACAGCTCTGTTAAGTTCCTTTGAGTGTCAGTTCTTTGTTATTATCCATAGGTCATAGGTACACAGAGTTCATGTCGTTTATGGAATTCTGTTCATTGATGAATAAAATTCTACATAACGTAACGCTGTGGTAACTTGCGTTAGGTCAAAGGAAAACGTAACACGGTTATTTTTTCCTATCAATTTGACATGTGCCTAAAAGCTAAAAAGAAAAAAGAACTGACAAAGTAAATTAAATTTGCTCATGCATGCAACAGCTGCAATAACGAGAACCATCATTAGAGACACCTGATGCAATTTGGCCGCTAAAGACCAACTGTGCAGTAACTTCGGTCGACCATGAATGATCAACACGAACAGACCGTAAAGTCGATATTTCCTTGCTGAGAAATATAGATATAACCCTAACAGGTCAGCAAATTAAAACCAGAGATGATACAGTATGGAGGGAGCGTTGGAGAGTAGGTTCTTACGTACTCGTAAGGAAGGCTTTGACAGAAGGTAAATGGTCCATTAAAAGGTTCATGGAAGGAAATGGGGAATTTAACACGTGACGACCTGTATGTAGTGTAAAGAGAAAAAAATACGTAAAAGTAAACTTATGAAAAGAGGTATGAGGAATAGGGAGGGGAGAAATGAGGTGAAGGAAAGAGATGGGAGTAAAGGGGAGGGTGGAAGGGTAGAGAGGAAAAGATAGGAAAGTGTAGAATGAAAGGTGTGGTGAAGTGGTTTTGGAGGAAGTAAAACGAAAGAAGAGAGTAAGGGGAAAAAGGGAAGTGGACGGGAAGGTGGAGTAGGAAAGGGAAGTGGACGGGAAGGTGGAGTAGGAAAGGGAATTGGACGGGAAGGTGGAGTAGAAAAGGGAAATAGACGGGAAGGTGGAGTTGGAAAGGGAAGTGGACGGGAAGGTGGAGTAGGAAAGGTAAGTGGACGGGAAGGTAGAGTAGGAAAGGGAAATGGACGGGAAGGTGGAGTAGGAAAGGAGTGAGAAAAAGAGAGATAAAACGGGAGAGAGGAGAAAAGAAAAAGAAAAAAAGAAAAGAAGGAAAATAATTTACAAGGTATGAAGGGTATGTCAAAATGGGGTTCAGCTGTGGATAATGGACTGGGAATAGAGATAAAACTTAGAAAATATAATTTTTTTTTTGGCCATGTTCCACCTAATCATTGATGTCCCCCATGTGGTGATATACAATTCTTATCATTTGAAAAATAAACTCCCCTTCAGCTGAAAAAAACATACAATCTTAGTTTAAAACACTTTAAAAGAAAAGCCATAAAAAATATATATATATCTGTGGGGCAAACGTCCCATGTTGAGAATCACCGGTTTAGATCAAGAAGTGTTTCAAGATGTGGACTGTATAAGCTTTACTATACATAAGAACTAAAACTGAATATTTGGTTGTCGTGTCGACGTTATGTGGGGAGTATTTTCATAAAATAATGACTTTTTTTTTTTTAAGAATACTTGATGAGTCTTATTCTTATATCACTCAAATGGCTAAACACATCTCTCACGTTATTCTTCTCAGTGGGTGTTAATGAAAAAGGGAAACATAAAGACGAACTACTAGAAAGATACAGTGTTACAAAAAAGAATACATAAAGTTCCTAAATAATTACACAAATTATAATCTCTATGTTCACCGTGAACCCTTCCATATTTGGAGTACGTTTTCGTATGGTCCCAATGACAGAATACAAACTTTGATCAAATATTTGAAAACATAACTCTAAAAGAACTAAAGCTTTCTGTGACACCATTGCCTACATAAAAAAACAAAAGATAAAAACACGGTTTATAGAAGTATACAGAACAAATATTGAAAATGTCTGAGCCCTAAATACAGTAGATTGAACGAGAAACAATAATCTATTCTCATTAGGAGAAACAATGGATTATAGTCGGTGAAAGGCAAACAATATCCACTACGGCATCTAGAAAAAGAAAAGAAAAAATGTCAAAATCCATCTAAACTTCTAGCTAATATGCTTATATCTAGGCCCTTTTCTTTAATTCACTAACTGATACATTTTTCTATATATCATCATCTTGATATATTCTAAATACACTATTTTTAACAATTCTACTGGTGTTTTGATTGTTATCTTCTATACACCAGTGTTACAATGAAGAGGGTAGGAGATAAAAAAAAAAAAAAAAGAGAGAGAGAAGACGCTTAAGCCCCAGTCACACATCACGATGGTCGTCAAATGTTGTGAATTTGAAAAGCTGCAAGACAATTTCGCCTACAGTATTCTAGACTTCACTAGCTCTACAAATCGACAATGTGTCTAATAATCATATAGGTTTAACTTCTCTTAGTTCTTCATTCAGCTTCTCGACATATGAAACAAAAGTAATACGACATTTGGAGATTCAAAACAAAAAAATTGTAAGCAAAGTCGTCTCTACTCAAACGAACTCACTTGAGTCGTGATAGTGTGACCGGGGCTTTAGAAGTCTGACAGAATGTAGATCAGATGACACAAAGAGGAAAAATAGGGGAAGGCCACAGAAAAAGGCACAGTATAGGAGGGAAACGGAGGGGACAACGTGAAGATAACGGGGCGAAATGATGACAAAGGAGAAGTTTGTTGTTGGTGGGTAGTCCTTGGTGTCAGTGAATTATGACACAGACCGACGATCGCTGTCTCGGCGTCCTGCCAAAACTCCTCCACCCCTGTCTCAACGCGTCCTCAACGCTGAGCAGTGTGTAAACACATGTCTTATTGGAGGGGAGGAGACCTGGCATGGGGTAAGTTCGATTCGGTTGAACGTCCAGAAATTCCCCTTATCAGGAGGCTAGGACAGTGCCCCTGACAGAGGACTTTATAACGGGGAATTCAATGAACCATGCTCTTGGTCCATCTCGCTCGCGGGAGGGTCTGAACCGCCGTCAACTCGACCTCCGTCGCAAATAGGGACGCTCTAACCTGATCGACCAGCATGGGCTATGTAGCGCAAACAAATATCAAAAGGACAAACGGGACAACAACAGCAACAACAACAACACTAATAATAATTAATAATAATAATAATAATAATAATAATAATAATAATAATAATAATGATGATCATGATGAGGACGATAATAATGATAACAACAACAACAACAAGAACAACAACAACAACAAGAACAACAGCAACAAAAACAACAACAACAACAACAACAACAACAACAATAACAACAAATAATAATAATAATAATAATAATAATAATGATAATAATAATGATAATAATAATAATAATAATAAAAATAATAGTAATAATAATAATGATAATAATAATAATAATAATGATAATAATAATTTTATTTGGCAATGAATCAATATACATGAAGTGCAGATAATGAAAAGAACACGTAGTTCGAAATAACAATTACAATTGCCGAGGATCAGAAGAGGCCAAAATAAAAGAGTGGAAAGAAGAAAAGGAAAGAGACAAGGAAAAATAAGGTGAAAGGAAGGGATGACTGGAAGAAAAAGCACTAAGGATTAGGAAGAGTAGAAAGAGAAGAGAAAAAAAGAAGGATAAAGAAATGACAGGAGATGTCAAGAATATAAAAGTGCCATCAAGAGTCGACATAAAGGAAGAGGAAAAGAGAAGGGAGGACGGGAGAGAAGGGACTTGGGAGAAAGTAGAAGAGATATAAAGAAGGACGAAGGAAAAGGGAGCGAAGGAGATAAAAAAAAAAGACGAAAGATAATAAAGAAAGAAGAAAGAGGAGGAAGTTGAGATATGAGAAGGAGAGGGAGGAGAGGGAAGAGGTGGAGTGGGAGGAGGAAGAGGAGTGGGAGGACGAGGATGAGTGGGAGGAGGAGGGGTGGGAGGAGGAGGGGTGGGAGGAGGAGTGGGAGGAAGAGGAGGAGTGGGAGGAGGATGAGGAGTGGGAGGAGGACTAGGAGGAGGAGGAGTGGGAGGAGAAAGAGGAGGAGTGGTAGGAGAGGTGGGAGGAGGGGGAGGATGAGGAGGGAATGGGAAGGAGGGAGGAGGAGAAGTGGGAGGAGGAGGGAGAGAAGAGGTGAGGAGAGGAGGAAAGAGAGGAGGAGGAGAGGAAGAGGAGGAAAAGAAGGTAAGAGGGAAGGGACAGAAAAGGAATATTTTCTTAAGTAAAAGAGAAGAAATAAAGGAACAAAAGTAAAAACACGAGTGAAATGAGGAATAAGTGGAGAGGAAGAGTCAGGAATAGGGCAGGAAGTGAGGAAAACAAGGGACAGAGAGAAAGGATAAGTGAAGGGGAGAAGATTAATGGAAAGAGGAGAGGTTCGAGAAGGATAAGAAAAGGAGGAGGGAAAGGGAGGAGAGGAAAGGAGAGGTGAGTGCAGAGAGAGAAGAGGATAAAAAAGGAGGAAGGGAAATAGGAGGGAAGAGAATAGAAGAGGCAGGACGCGAAGAAAAAAGAGATATAATAAGTAGAAGGGAGAGGGAGAGGTGAAGTGGAGAAAAGAAAGAAGCGTATGTGAGAGGAGTGTGTAAAGAGAAGTGAAGAGGGAAAGGAGAGGGAGAGGAACGGAAAGTATAGAGGATAAATGAGGGAAAAAAGTTAGGAGGCATTTTTGGAGGACATAAATGGAAAGAAAAAATATAGTAAAAAGGAGAAGTGGGAAAACGAGAAAGGGGCTTTGGAAGGGATAAATGTAAGGATTTGTATTGATATAGAGTGGGGAAATAAAGGAAGGGGGG
>NC_134781.1:72192037-72194537 GCF_046742065.1 Oratosquilla oratoria | reverse complement strand
TCCCTCTCAATCTCTGTCTCTGTCTATCTCTCTATGTCTCTCTCTCTCTCTCTCTCTCTCTCTCTCTCTCTCTCTCTCTCTCTCTCTCTTTCTCTCTCAATTTTATCCCATTACGCTAGAATGGACCAGATATGCAAAGGTAAGGTAGGAGGCGAATATAACATTTCATTTATTTCGCCTCTGAAATCAGGAAGAAAAGGTTTCTGTGAGCATCCATAAGCCTGGAGAGAACATGAGGCGCGAGAGAATTACACTGCAATGGACCGGGAAATAAACATTCAAAGAGAGATAACAAGTTGTACAGTTGGATTTCGTTGGGGTTCATGTTTTCCTGAATATCGAAGAGGTAAAACCCGTATGTCAAATGAACAGCGAAAAGATTTCACTCGGTTCATGCAGACCTGAAAGGGAATGTACTGTTTTAGATACCCTTTATGCATGAATATCTACGTGGATAGAACCGCTGGAAAAATAAAGCAGCTAGCAATAAGAACATAAGAATGAAGGAGACTGCAAGAGACCATACGGCTTACATCAGGCAGTTCCATATTCATTACCACCTATCAACCCCATCCATATAATTATCTAACCTTCTCTTTGAAAGACCCATAGTTTCAGCGCTCACTATACGATTACTAAGTTTATTCCATTCGTTATCCACTTTTACGGTTAATCTTTTCTTGCTTATTTTCTTCTTAAATTAAAATTTGTCCAAATTAAAACAATTACTACGAATTATGCCTTACTGTCTTGATATGGTGCAGATGGAGAGATGATAATGGAAGAGACGGCAGTAAGAAAAATATGGGCAGAGTATTTTAGGAAGTTCCTTAATGTAAAAGAGGATGGGAAGGGACAGGTACTTGCAGTTGGAAGCGCTAAGTAAATCACAGTGATGAATGAGAAAAATGGAGGAGAAAAAATTATGTGAAAGCAGTTATTAAAATGATGAGAGCAGATAAGGCACCTGGGTGAGATAGGTGTTATCCGGAGTGTCTAATAAACGGAGATAGAGTGATAGTGGACTGGCTGGTGAGGTTGTTTAATGTTTTTCTAAAAGAGGGTAGACTGCCGGAGGACCGGAGGAGTGCCTGTATGCAGTAGTTTCGCTTTACAAAGGAAAAGGGGACAAGTGTGAGTGTAGGAGTTTCAGAGGGATCAGTTTGTTAAATGTAGTTGGGAAGGCCTATGGGAGGGTTTTTGTTGAGAGGAATAGGAGAAGAACAGAGGGAGTAATTGGTGAGGAACAGTGTGGGTTTAAAACAGGTGGGGATTGCGTGGATCAAATTTATGTGGTAAGGCAGATACGAGTATTTGAGAAATCTTTAGGAAAAGGTAAGATTTTTTTTTTTTTTCCTCCATGGATTTGGAAAAGGCTTATGGCAAGGTAGATAGGAAGGCACTGTGGGAGATATTGCAGATATGTGGGGTAGGAGGAAAGCTGTTAAGAGCAGTCAAGATTTTTTTTACGAAAATAGTAGAGCCTGTTTTAGAATTAGAAATGGAGAGAGCGAGTGGTTTGAGGGAAAGGTGGGACTTCACCAGGGATGTTTCATATCGCCATAGTTGTGTGTGTGTGTGTGTGTGTGTGTGTGTGTGTGTGTGTGTGTGTGTGTGTGTGTGTGTGTGTGTGTGTGTGTGTGTATGTAGTGTATACACCACTTATAAAAGACGAGTAATATAACCCCAGTCATATGACCCACTTCCTCACTCACTGTCCACCACAAGCACCAAGCGCCAACTCAGCATCACGAGGCCCAGTGGGATGCACAAGTCCCTGACACATCAATCCTTTAGCTTCGCGACAACGGACAGCACACACACACACACGAACGCACACTTATAAGTGCAGTCCACCGCCAGGCATGGCAATTACGAAAAACAACATAACAACGAGCTTCTCCCCTTTGGATACACATATATAATAAGTTTAGAGATGTACCTATACGTAAACATAAGAATTAGGTTGTAAGAAACTATAGGCTCCCGTTAATAATCATGTAAGCACCATCCGACCTATTGTATGCGTCAGCGTATTTCTGAACAAAACCGAGACGCACGGCCGAAAGAGCGGGTCGGTGATGTACTTGAATACTGTTAGTGGTGATGTTAAGGTGTAATAAGACTGTTAAATTCAAGGAAATAAAGTGAAGAAAATAAGACATACTGTTTGATGTGTCCAGCTGGGCCCTGGGAACCCTACGCACGGATACAGTGGAATCGGGATTAGAGATGATTAAAGAAAATGGAGAAAAGTGGGAGATAGGCCATTTGTTCTTTGCTGACGAAACTGCGCTTGTAGTAGGATCAGAGGAAGTATTAACAAAGTTAGTGACGGAGTTTGCGAGGTTGCGCAAAAAAAGAAAGTTGAAGATAAATGTGGGTAAAAGTAAGGTGATGAGATGTACAAGGAGAGAGGGTGCCAACAAATTTGAAGTGAGCATTAAGGGAGAGACTGGAGGAAATGGATAGCTTTAGATACTTGGGGGCGAATGTAGCA
>NC_134781.1:72177037-72187037 GCF_046742065.1 Oratosquilla oratoria | reverse complement strand
AATATTTTGCAACTTGGAATGGAGCGGCGGCCGGGGTAGATTAGAACTCAGAGTTGGAAAGATGACCCGGGTTGAGTTGGTTGTGGCTTGCCAGCCCGTTTCGATACGATGCCCCAACTTACTTTGTTTTGGTTAACACAAGAATTTTTTTTTTCTTATTTGAGGGAAGTGAGAGTAGAATAGTGACAGTGAGGGTTAAGTGAAAGAGAGTGAGAGTGAGAGTGAGAGTGAGGGGAAGAGGGAGAGGAATGGAGAAGAGAAGGAGACGGGATGGTAAGGGGAGGGGCTGGGATAGGAGAGGACGGAATATGTGGGATTTGAGGGAACAGAAAGGGGAGTGAAGTGAGATTTTAGATTTGGATAGAGTTGATGGAGAATGAGTAGAAAGGGGATACGAAAGGAAGGATTGAAAGGGAAGAAGATAAGACACAAAGGTATGAGATTAAATGAAAGAGATCGAAGAAAAGGTCTTTAGGGTCAATGGGAAGGGAATACAGATAAATTAAATGAAAATAAAAGAGGTAGTACATTAAATTGAAAATAAGGGAAATAAGACAAAGACGTTTAAAAAAAAGGAATCAATTCTAGTCGTTTGTACTACTACATCAACCACGCTATTCTTTTGTTTCGAAACTCTGGCCGCACTTTCATTTCCTTTGCTCCAGTTATGCCTTCTTCTTCCCTCACTAATGTCCATATATCCCAACAATATTACTTTTCTACTTCCTAATCAATGGTCGAGCGAGTTAGAGCGTCGCTACTTGTGACGGAAGTCGAGGTGACGGCAGTTCGAATTCTGTCGCCAGCGAGTTGGACCAAGGACATGGTTCATTAAAATTACATGCTACTAAGTCCTCTGTGAGGGGCACCGTCCTAGCTTCCTGATAGTGGGATTTCCTGGATGTTGAAATGAATCATCTTACTTCTCTCTCATTTCCGTTTACCCCATTCTCAATACTTCATCTTTTCATTTTTTCCCTCAAAGTTACCCTGAGAATATCTCCTTCTTCGGTCTCACTTAACCTGTCACCTACTTCAACAATATCTTCTTTGAACCTCCTCTCTCATCCGACCTATTCCAACAGTTTTAACTACTTCTTCCAGCTCGTCTCTCCCACCTACAACAATCCACATCTTTCTTCTCCTCTTCTCACCTCCATACACCAATAATTCCCCTTTACTATCCTCTCCCTTCCACTCCTAACCTTCCTTCATCCACTTACAAGATGAATTTCTCTCTCACCTACAACAGTCCACAGTTTTCTTCTTCTCCTCTTCTCACCTCCATACACCAATAATTCCCCTTTACTACCTTCTCCCTTTCCCCCCTAACCTTCATCCAACCACGTACAAGACGATTCGTGCAACCCGAAGACCGCATTATTTGTCCAACATCGAATTCATCATCCATTCAATTAGCCCTCCATTCAGGAGACGGTCGAACCCTTTCATAGGCAAACAATAATGAATTAGTGCCTGAATGTACTAGTAACCAACCGCCATGCAAGAAGAGAGAGATCAATGTGGGAAATTCTAATCCAGATCTGTCACCCTTCCTGCTTTCCAAGACCAAGGTCATGACCTCCCCTTACCTTACCCTTACCACTCTTCCCTCTTCTGTCCTTCTCCTCCTCGTCTTCTTCCTTCTCTTCCTCTCTCTCTCTCTCTCCTCTTGGGTTTGTTCTTCAATTGCCTCAAGTTACTTTGCTTGAGTTCTCCCGGTACTCCTCTCCTTCTCTTTTCTCTGCTCTCTTTGTCTTTGCTTCCTAAGGCTTTGCCTTGCCATGAAAGAGCGACGGTCCAAAGAAACTTCGAGAAAGATTCCAAGAATACGTAGACAACCAACCATTGCATAAAGTCGTAATAGTTTTCTTTCTATCGTTGTTGTTGTTGTTGTTGTTGTTGTTGTTGTTGTTGTTGTTGTTGTTGTTGTTGTTGTTGTTGTTGTTGTTGTTGTTGTTGTTGTTGTTGTTGTTGTTGTTGTTTATTGTTTTGTTATTATTATTGTTATTATTATTATTTTCATTATTTTATCAATATTACTATCATTACTAATATTACTACTATGATTATCATTATCATTATGTTATCATATTTTTTCTTCTTTTCTCGCCCGTTTGAGAGAGCTTAACAGTCACACTTATCCAAAACTTGTCTCTAGTTGCTGTTAATTTCGTCACATATCCTTGAAACCGAGCATCAATGTCAATTTCTTTCGGCAGTTTTCAAAGACTCTCACCATCAGAGTACATATGGTAAATGTTGCTTTAATTGCTACTGAGCTCACCACCATTTTGCCAAATCTCATGAACGACTGTTTCTCCAAAACATTAAATATTTACTTTCGCCAAATGAAAGCTGAAATTTTCCGAATTTCCAAAACTCTACCTTATTCTTTTGTGGGCACAAGTTTCTAAATATTCCAAAGCCGAGACTTTTCCAGTCTATTGGAGGCCATTTCGTATTTCTAATGACTAATTGATCTATATTTTGAAAACCCAAGTCCTTCTTTGTTAGCGCTACAGAACTCCATTTTTTTTTCTCTAATTTTTCGTCCGTGATATCTTCCACATGTCTTTATCCATATAAAGAAACCTCCATCACTAAGAGGGTTAACCGGTCGAGTTCAGTCAACTGATGACGTGGCCTGAACGGGTTAAAGAATACGAGCGTTGTGTATTCAGAGGAGTCGTCACACCTCAAAATTATACCCGGTGCACATGACAATATAAGACGACTTCATTGAATTGGAAAAAACTCCCTCGTATGAAATAATTAAGTACCTTTATCTTGATTAACCTATTGCAGAGTATTTCTATACTAATGACTTTTACCATGACTAAAAAATGCCGCTTTTATACATTTAAGGGAGTTTTCCAGAGATCTAACTCCTGATATGCTTGAAGTCTTTTAATTAACTCCCAAACGTTTTCATTCTTGTGCGTCTATTACTTTCCCTTTTTCTGTTCCTTCCACGGACATCAGGCAGGACAAAACTTCTGCTCCTACACTGGAACACACATTCGTTTCTCCAGCGTTAAACGCGCTGAATAAGTTTACAGTTTGAGCGTGAAAAGAGGGAAAGCTTAGGCAGAGAAGGGGCAAGTTGGAGCACTTGGAAATGCAAGTTGTACACGCTGGGCATACTGCACAGGAAAGACAGGACATGGGAGGAACAGGAGAAGGACACTGACCAAAAAAAAAAAAAAAAAAAAAGTCCAGGCATTAGTACGGTTGAAGGTAAAGAGCAAAGATTGTGGATATTAGCGAAAATACTGGTGCGGGTAGAGATGAAGCTGAGGGTGAATCTATCTATGGGTGAAAGTGAGGATGACTGTGAGGATGGAGTGTGGGTGAGGTTTAGGTTAGGGTGAAGGTGTGGGTGAGGATGAGAAGAAGGATACGAGTGATGGTGAGGGTACGAGTGAGGGTGATGGTGAAGGAGATGATGAGGGTGAGGCTTACGGAGAGGCTGTTGGTGAGGGTGAGGCCAAGGGCGATCGTCAGGGTGAACATGAAAGTGAAGATGAGGTAAAGAGTGAGGGTAAAGACTAGGTTGAATATAAAATCAAGTGTGAGTTTGAAGATGGGATTGAAGAGGAGGATAAAGCCATACATCTGTATGAAGAATATAATAAGGATTACAATAAAGATAGGCTGTGAACACGATAAGGATGAAGAAAGCTAAGAACAGGAGGAGGAGGCAGCTGGATGAGTGCATCGCTGATAACTGTCCAAGATGTAGCTCTTCCCTCAATACTATACAACACATTATGGAAGTCTGCATTGTACACGCCAACAATACAACATATACTCTATTTTGATTTGTGGGAAACTCCGTTTCTGCCATGGCGTCCCTCTGGGAGACGGAAATCGAGAGCACGACAAAAACAATAACAGGAGGAAGAATGCAAGGGAAGAAACTGTAAGAAAGATAAAAGATGGACAGAAAGAACTCATCAGAAAAAGGAAGAGGAAGAAGACGAAGGATAAGAAGAGGAGGGTGGAATAGCAAGACAAAGAAAACGAAAGAACTGGAGAGAAAACCAAAGAAAATAGAAAAAGATCAAAGAAGTAAAATGTAAAAAAAAAAAAAAAAGAGGAACGAACGAAAGAAAGAATAAAAAGGAATAAAGAACAAAAAAATGACAAAGAACAGAATTTTGAGAAAGAATTTGAATTTGAATCTGAGCTGGAACTGAACTGGAAATAAAGCCGGAAATGGATTTCTTTTTAAATTAGTGCTGGAATTCGAGTGAATGTGATTGTGGATGTGGACGAGAATGAAAATGACAATACAAATGTAAATGTACTGCAGATGCAAACATTGCTATAAATGTGTGTAGACGTAAGAAAGAATGTGAATATAAATGCAAATATGAATGTGAGTGTAGACAAAAATGAGGACAAGAATGTGTATGAAAATGTAAATACGAAGGCAAATACGAATATGAATGTGGGTGTACATGCAATTGAGAATGAGTGTGATTATGAAAAAAATACAAATGTGAATATAAATGTGAGTCCCGGAATATGAATGTTGATATGTGAATATCAAATAGAATGTGAATATGGGTGAGAATGAAAATGACAATATGAATGTAAATATCAATACGAACGCAAGTGTATCAACAGAAACGGAAGCGAGAGAACAAAAGAAAAAAAATAAAGTAAGAATGAATTTTGAATTGTAAAAAGGAGAATGAGAATCGAAATGAGAATGAGAATGAAAGCGAGGGAAGGAGGGTTGATACTGACCAAACATATCACTGATCATTAGGTTCATAACATGAAACAGAAACAGAAGTAAAAGCAGAAGTCGAAGAATCAGAAGAGGAAAAGAATTAGGGCGATAAAGAGGTGGATACTAGATAGTGACCAGGGTAACGCCGCTCGCTACGCCAATAAAGGAAGAGATCAGGCTCTGAAACGACCCGTTCTTCAGCATGTGGAACTCCATATGGAAGAAGAGAAGAAGGAGGAGGATAAGGAGAAGGTAGAGAAGAAAGGAGGGAATCAGAAGAAGGGAGGGAAGCAGAAGAAGGGAGAGATGTAGCAGAATGAGGAGGAGGAGGAGAGGAAGAAGGAAGTAGAAGAAAAGGAAAAAGAGGAGGAGGAGGAGGAGGAGATAAAGGAAGAAGAGGAGGAAAAGAAAGAAAAGGAGGAGGAGGAGGAGGAGGAGGAGGAGGAGGAGGAGGAGGAGGAGAAGGAGGAGGAGGGGAACAAGAGAAACAGAGGAGTGAGAGGAGGAGGAGAATGGGGAGGAGGAGGAGGAGGAGAAGGAAAAAGAGAAGGTGGAGGAGAAAGTAGATGAAGAAGAATGGGAGGCAGGAGTGAGAGGATAAGCAGAATAAGGAGGAGGAGAAGGAGGAGGAGGAGAAGGAGAAAAAAATAAAGGAGACGGGGATTACGGGGTAGGAAAATCTACATAAGGAGGATTTCGAGAAGAGAGAAATAAGGAAAAGAAGGAAATGAAGGACATAGAGGATGGGAAGGAAGGGAAAGGTGCGAATTATGAAAACGTCGACGGAAGGGCGGTGTAGCCGGAGGTAGGGGAGCTGATGTGAGGCGAGTTAAGCAAGGGCGAAGTCAATGTTGCCTGGAGAATTGTGTGTGTGTGTGCGTGTTTGTGTGTGTGTATGTATGTATATATGTATGTATGTATGTATGTATGTATGTATGTATGTATGTATGTGTGTGTGTGTGTCTGTGTGTAGGTGTGTAGGTGTGTGTGTGTGTTAGTATGTGTGAGTGTGAGTGTGAGTGTGTGTGTGTGTGTGTGTGTGTGTGTGTGTGTGTGTGTGTGTGTGTGTGTGTGTGTGTGTGTGTGTGTATTGAGGAAGGGAGTGAGGGAGTAACTGAAGTGGCCCCGTTGCCTGGAGACGTCAGGGAATGGGAATCCTCGCCGTCTAGGGAATTGGGGAATTGGTAATTGTGCAAAAGACGACTACACGATTCAAAAGACGGCTGCCCTGAGCAGGGTGACGAGACAACGTTGTCCTATTTATTGTCATACCCTTTCGTTCAGTTTAGAGACGTAAATATGTTGTTAATTTTTAAGGAAATTCTTAGCCTCTATTCTAAAAACGATCTTTGCAGCATTTCTACTCGATATCTTCCGATGATTTTAGTTATCATAAGTTAGCCACTGAAATGAATAACATTGCCTATTTCTAGCCAGAACAAAGTTTGTAAAGATAAGCACTCAACCGCATTCATCCTTTCACGATCGTCTCTGGCAAGTTCCAAGACCAAATCCCGATTCATCTCCACCATCTCAAACATACTCAAAGAAATAATAGATAAATAGATATATAAATAGTCAAAGTAAATTAATAGTAAAATACTAAATATATAAATAGGTATTAAATAAATACATATACAAAAACAAAGTTACTCCGTAAAAAATATAATACTAAATAAGTACATAAATGAAAACATAAATATATAAAAAACATAAATGAACGAAATGTAAATAGATAAATGAACACATAAATAAATAAATAAATAAATAAGAAATAAAACAAATGAAAATGAATGAATTAACAATTAAAATAAATAATGAATAGATAGATAAGTAGACAGATAAAAATAAGATAAAGATAAAAAATAAATAAAATCAAAAGTTTTCGAGTGAAAAATAAAATAGATAAAACACCTCATCTGCAGACGCTACAACGCATTATTTAGGTCTTTATCTAACTGAATCTTGAAAACTTAGAAACGCATCCCATTCACAGACTAAGAAGTTTTCCTGATATTTCTTTCTTTATTCTGGGCTTATTTCGCAGACTGTACTGTTATGACTCTGGCAGAGGATCGTAAGGATTCAATAACTTAGAGCAGCGTTTCTCAACCAAGGTTCCCCGGGACCCTAAGGTTCCCCGGAACCCTAAGGTTCCGCAAAAGGCCCCTAAGGGTTCCGCGAGAACAAGCTAAGCTAATGCACTTTTGATTTTCTATTTAATTTCAATTACGTAATATAATTAAACAAGCACAACATATTTTTGGTTATTGTAATAATGTAATATCTAACCTATTATTACGATTAAAATAAAATGAGAAAGATATGGTATACTTTTTTTTTTTTTTTTTTTTGCGCAGGGGTTCCTTGAGACATGCAATTTATCTTAAAGGTTACGCAAGAGTAAAAAGGTCGAGAAACGCTGAATTAGACGGTCATCTCAAGGATCAATTCACTCCTCGCCATGCTTGTCTAATTTACACCATATCCCACGGGACTGCGTTGTAGCAAATACCATCCAGGCACTTTTTCAGGAAAGGGGTGGACCCCCAATGAAAGAGCCTTAGATCAATCGAGACCCCTTAAAGCCAGTGGTCATCCTAGGAAGGAAGGAACTATTTAAGGATAGGTATAATGAAATTTATTTGATGCAAGAAGATATCAAAGGCTTTGATATTACATAGGGCAGTCCTGATACCAGAATGCTCGAATCAAAATTGTTATGACATTAACTGAAGTAAATTATTATTCTTGAAAAACGTTTAATATGCATGGTTAAATTGCCGTTAGCAATGTAAACATCATATCATACATAACATTGCGCAGGAAAATTAAAATAATGTATATACGAACGTATATATATATATATATATATATATATATATGTGTGTGTGTGTGTGTGTGTGTGTGTGTGTGTGTGTGTGTGTGTGTGTATGTGTGTGTGTGTGTGTGTGTGTATTCACTTGGTCTTTTGGATCACGTGTTGGACTCGTGATCGACAGCTATTTCCCTCCTGGAAGAGAGCTCAGAGCTCGTAGGTCCGATCTATGGGTAATGCTATGACCTTGCACACACACACACCCCCAACTCCCCGCCCACGAGAGTTGGAGTAACACCCCTCAGCGCTGCGATACTGATATTATTTCAGCCCCGGGCGAGGATCGAACCCGGACCTCCGTAGTGGCAGGCCAGAGCTCTAACCACAGCGCCATGAGAGGTGTGTGTATGTGTGTGTGTGTGTGTGTGTATGTGTGTGTGTGTGTGTGTGTGTGTGTGTGTGTGTGTGTGTGTGTGTGTGTGTGTGTGTGTGTGTGTGTGTGTGTTTTCCTATAGGCCCATGTTCTCGTTCCCACAGGAAAAACAATAACGACTGTGAGATGTACATACTGTTGGAAAAACAGCATTACCTTGATTTTCGGATATCATTCTTGTTAATGTCACGCGATTTTATCAATATTATTAAAGGTTGTCATAGCAACGAGATTATCTCACTTCACCCTCTCTGGAAAGACGCAGAGTGCGGGGTGATCTAATAGAGGTGTTCAAGTGGAGCAAAGGCTTTAACAAGGGTGATGCAAACGAGGTCATCATATTAAAACAACCTGACAGGACTCGCAGTAATGGATTTAAACTGGACAAATTTAGATTTAAGAAGGAAATAGGCAAGAATTTGTTTACTAATAGGATGGCCAGCAAATGGAATAGACTTAGTAGCCATGTAGTGAGCGCTGAAACTATCAGTTGTTTTAAGAAACGGTTAGAGAACTTTATGAATGGGGATGACATGTGGCGATGGATATTGAGCTGCCTAGCGTAGGCCTTATGGTCTCTTGCAGTCTCCTTCATTCTTATGTTCTTATGTTATGTTCTTATGTTCTCCCAACAGTGCGACACCCATTGCGGGTTTTTTATTGGTTGACGCACAGTAGCCTAGTGGATATCTTGTCGAACTCATAAGCAGGTGGTCCAGAGTTCGATTCCCGGGATCCGCTGTGTGCTTCTTGCGTTGGTGCCCAGCAGTCCTGGGCAGACAGGGAGGTAACCCAAACATCGGCAAAAAAGAAAAAAAGAAAAAAAAAAAAAAAAAAAAAAAAAAATCGCTTCCCACTTCGTGGAAGTGTTTTTTTTTTCTACGTCTAACAGTCCTATTCAGTATGAGTGACGTCGCAGCCACGATCTTCCCACTGTGATTAAGGAAGGAACAGAAGAGGCTAAGGCAGAGAAATCGCTGAAAGAGAACGGAAAGAAATTGGACACGTTTGAAACAACTAAAAGATCGGAACACCAAATCCAGAACCAAATTGAATCTCAATTTTGGGGGACTTGAAAGAGACCGGGCATAAAAGATTCTAATAAACAAGAAGAAGAAGAGAAAGAAAGAAAAAACGTTAAATTGCAAGACTAAAATAAGAATGGGATGCAGACAACTAAATTAAACGTAACAAAGAAATGTATAAGAAGCTCTAGAGCAAATATATAACAGTGGGTGGAAGATGAGAAGAAGAAAAAACACAAAAGAGAAAAAGAGGATCAAGAGAAAATAAGGAAGGACGAAGTAAAGTTGGAATGTAAAGATGAGAAGACAATAAAGAAATAAGAAGATAGGAGAGGAGAATGTGGAGAGGAGGAGATGGAGAATGCGAATGGGAGGGAGGAAGAAGGAGAGAAGAGGAAGGAGTAAAGGGAGGAGAGGTAATGGAGGAGAGGAGAAGGCAAGGAGGAGGAGAAGGCGGGAAGGAAGAGGGGGAGGAGGTGTAGGTGAGGGATGAGGGGGAATATGTAAAAAGAAAAGAGGAATGAGATGATTAGGAGAGGAATACTAGGAGGAGGAAGAGAATGGGGAGGAGGAAGACTAAGAGAAGGAAGAAGAGAGTAGTTGTAGTAGTAGTAGTAGTAGTAGTAGTAGTAGTAGTAGTAGTAGTAGTAGTAGTAGTAGTAGTAGTAGTAGGAGGAGGAGGAGGAGGAGGAGGAGGAGGAGGAGCAAGATAATGAGAAGATTGAGGAGGACAAAATAGGAAGAAGAGAAAGAGGAATAGATATACGAGGAGGAGGAATAGGAGAAATAAGAAGTGAAGAAAATGGAGGTGGAGAAAGACGAATAAAGAAAAAGAAGGAAGAGGAGAAGGAAGGGGGAAGATGAAGAAGAGGATGAAGTGGAAGAGGAGGAGGAAGAGGAGAGAGAAAAGGAAGAGAAAAGAGAGTGGGAGGATAAGGATAAAACAGTGGAAGAAGAGAAGGAAGATGAGAATGGAGAGG
>NC_134781.1:72164537-72172037 GCF_046742065.1 Oratosquilla oratoria | reverse complement strand
TAATCTTCAAATGGTTATCCCGAAACGTGGCATTGAGCACGAAAATTCCTGCCTCTGAATTATCAAAACACTCGGGCTAAGTTTGAATGAATGGGCTCTTGAGCTAAGTCAACGCAGATTACACCCTGACATCCTCTTGGGGGTTGGGTTTTGTCCTGTCGACTGCTTTTCTTCGTCATCTTCCTCTCTCTCTATCTCTCTCTCTCTCTCTCTATCTATCTCTCTCTCTCTCTCTCTCTCTCTCTCTCTCTCTCTCTCTCTCTCTCTCTCTCTCTCTCTCTCTCTCTCTCTCTCTCTCGTCGCTTCTCGTATATCTTCAACACTTTTTCATATTATTTCGTCTTTTTCGTTTTGTTTAATGCTACCATCCTTTTTCACTGATGGTGACATTTCTTCTGGCTATCCTCAGTAAAATTCGTTCAATCCAGGATGAACTTTACGTATGAAAAAAATAAATACAGCAAAAGTTTTTTTGTCTTTGTTTTTCTATAGTTAGTTTTCATTTGCATATTCCCTTGCATTTCAGCTGTATCTTCCTCTTTACATTCTACTTTATCCCACCTTTTTATAAGTACACTTTATCGTTTTCTATCTTACCTATCTTCTACTCTATGTCGACTATTGTCACAACTAAACACTTGTATAATTATAGACGTCAGACCAGTTTATTCAGATGGGAAGAGCCTCAAATTCCCGATGGAATAAGCTACATAACGTTTGGGAGTGTGTGTGTGGAGTGAAGTTCATCAATTTAATAGAATTGGTTGAAAGGAGCAAGAAAAATGTACAAGAACAATACCCTACGAACTAAAGTCCATCTCGACCCATTTGAGTACTGACGCATGAGATTACATTGTCCAGCTAAAAAAAAAAAAAAAAAAAAAAAAAAAAAAAAAAAAAAAAAAAAAAAAAAAAAAAAAAAAAAAAAAAAAAAAAAAAAAAAAAAAAAAAAAAAAAAAAAAAAATTACTTCACTTCTTTCCTTCTGTCACGCAAGCCTGGTCGGGTCAGGTCAACGACACTATTTCCTTCATAACTGACAGAGTCCCTTGATTCGTGCCTCGCTTCTCTTGATCTCTCTTTGCTCTCCTTCTTCATTGCCTATCCGGTCTGTCATGACTCTTTTAATTTCCTTCCATTTTCGAATCGTCCTTTCTTCAGTGGCTTCTTTCCTACCTCATCAACAACACCTCCTTCCTTGCGGTTGCTGACCTCTGTCTGAACGTCCCTTTTATATTTCTAATTTTTATATTTCCCCGCTTCTGTGATGAAGTCCTGAATTAATAGGTACTTAATCTACATGTCCTAGTTTGATACCTGAAAATGTAATAAGCGCTGAAACAACTGGTATCCTTAAGGGAAGATTAGATAATTCTATGGTAAGAGAAGAAAGTTGTTAAGAGATATGAAACTGTCTAGTGTAGGCCTTATGGTCTCTTCATATCTTCTCCATTCTTAGGATCTTATGCTCTGATAGCTTTAGTCGTCGTAACAATAAGATTAAAATATTTCGTATCTTGAAAGACACACATTTTCATATGCACGTTACCCATAGCGGAGAGGTTACGCCCATCTCTGTCAATTCCTCTTCTTCAGGAACCTGGAAGGTAATTTCATTTGGCTCTAAGTGACCGCCATGCCAGCGAGCGGCTCAAGACGCTCTTGATCAACCTTTTGCTGCGACTTACTTTACAAATGTTTTCCTCCCCACCAGCATGCGATTTTTTTTTTTTTTGTGAAACATTATCATGATTCAATTTGGCTTAACATCGTGAACTCCCCTTATCAGAAGGCTAGAACGGTGCCCCTTACAGAGGACTTTGTACCGTGAAAGTTAATCATCTATGCCCTTGGTAAAACTCGCTTGCGGCCGGGTTCAAAGTCAGTCACCTCGACCTCCGCCGAAAGTAGTGACGCTCTAATCCACTCGGTCAGCGAACACCTTAGTAAAAGAATCTAAGTACTAATCTAGTTTCAGTTTACAACTAAGTTACTTTTACTTTATTAACACCAGGAATAACATTTTCTTTAAATGATATTAACACCAAATTTAAGCACCGAAGCGTAGCTATATACCCGTCCCGTGTAAAACTGTAGCTTGTCTTATATCTGTTCTGAAGCTGTGTTCTACATCGTCTTGGTGATCCTCCTTAGGGGTCACTGGGAAGCTGGCTGATTTTCAATTTAACTTTCCCGTCGGTAGTCAACTTCCTCCATAAGTCTTAGTTTTTTCTTGCTGTTAGTTTGACCCTCACCAGGAACATAAAAATGGGTGAAAGATAATTCCAGATTCATATATTCCGGAAGATAAATCTTTCAAGAAATCCAGCCAAAGTAAGGCGACTTTGAAACTTAGCAGCGCTCAAAAATCCTTCAACATAGACAGGGAAAAAAAAGAAAAAAAAGAAAAAAAAAAGAAAACAGCATAGTCCACAGCTTAGAAAGAATACAAGAAACTGTGTACTGAAACACATGGAAATAAACAGGTTAAAACAGATCAAAATAAACATACACACACACACACACACACACACACACACACACACACACACACACACACACACACACACACACACGTTTGAGGGCTACAATAAGCCCACATGACTAAAACCCGACTCGCATACTACAACACAATATCATCACTTTTTTTTACTTAAACAGAAAAGAAATAACTTGGAATTTACAATAAATAAATAAGAAAGAAATGGCATTCATTCACCTAGATCGAGAAAAAAATAAATGAACGACTGCCGAAATCCGTGCGGCTGTTTCCATTTTCTCTAAAAACATAAACGAGGGTGAGACGTATTGACAGCCTCTCGTGTGAAATTAATTTTCTTTATCACTGAATGGGATAAAATAAAACAGAAAAATGTGTCCAGGAAACGGTATGGACGAAAAAGAAAGAACACGATACAAATATATATATATATATATATATTGTATATTTAGGGCGCAGATTCTCACTAATACACACGGAGTTAAACACAACAGCATTTTGGCACTGGTTAATCTTCTTACTGAGATTTTCAATTTTCCTCACAGTAGGTCTCATTTCAGGAGGGTGGGCAAATACAAGCCTTCCAAATTCTTCCATATTTAATTTAACGTTTCGACTTCAGGGAGTCATCTTCAGAATGGTTACAAGAGAAAAGTCACAATTTTCAAAGCTACATGATTCACAATTGACAATGGTGTACAGACAACATGGGTTTAAATATGGGCCGCTTGGGAACGGTGCATGGTTCGTGGTCCGTTACGTAGCCGGATACTACGTCTTGGAAGGGAAGGGGGAGGAGGAGGGGGAGGAGGAGGGAGAGGGGGGGAGTCAGGTAAGGTAGGTCTTCTCGCTGGGTCACCACGCTGGTCATGTGGGGGTTGGTGAGGTGTAGGAGGGGAGGGGGAGAGGAAGGAGGTGGGTGTTGCTGTTGTTGGGCTGCAAATCTCGTGGAAGAATTAAATAGCGGGATGGCGGAAATCATATTACATTGAATATTAATAATTGGAGCTCTCTCCCTAATGTGGATGGCTTCAAGCATTTTTAGTTCCTTAATTTTGGCACTGTGTGCAACTATCCTAGTGTTATCCACGATTGTCTTCCTATCGATTAAAGCCTGGTGGTATTGGAGGTGGTGTTGTTTAATTGCTCCTTGTTGTAAATGTAGGGACAACCGTCTACTCAGTTGGCATGTCGTGAACCCAATGTATGAAGAATTACGAGGTGCGCAGCCCCCAGTTTTACAGTGATATTCATAAATGACATTGGTTCTCGATAATATGCCGCCATTGCCAGACAGATTGTTTTTCACAACAAGGGAGCAGGTACGGGGGTTGTCATAGAATATGATAACTTTTAAGTTATCGTAATCACCTATTGGCTTACAATTTCTATGTATGATGTCTTTCATGTGTTTCTCATCATGGCGGTACGAACTACAATAAATATTCTGGTAAAATACGGTAACGGTCTTGGCTTGGTCCGGTGTATTCACAGCAACTTTACGTTCTAGCAAATCCTTAGATACACTATCAAAGTCTTGATTAGAATAACCGTTATTTACTAGCATCTGGCGCAGGTAAGTAAGTTCTAAGTGGAGCAATATGCCAAGAGGAACAAATGGAAATTGCCCGCCGGACATATGCTCTAATAACGCCTTTCTTATAATTACGAGAACATTCACCAAGACCGTTCATGCATTTACCGCTATCCGTGGGCTTGCGATATACCGTAGTATTAAATTTGTTAGATGTCCCATCCACCAAAACATCTAGAAAAGGGATCTTATTATTAACATTAAGCTCTATAGAAAATCGTAGCCCTGAAATGGCTTGGAGATTAGATCTGAGCTCTTCTAGTAAATGCACATCAGAAACACAAACAAAGATATCATCAACATATCTCAGATATAAATGTGGTTTCGTGGTTAGGGAATGTAAGGCTTCAGTTTCTATGTGAGACATAAAGGCTTGAGCATAAAGGACCCCCAAGGGAGAGCCCATGGCAACGCCATCTATTTGGACAAAAAGTTTACCTTGAGGACATTTGAAAGGGGCTTCGGTAGTGCAAGCAAGAAGCATCTCCTTCATGATAGTTTATTGTTGTCTGTACACCATTGTCAATTGTGAATCATGTAGCTTTGAAAATTGTGACTTTTCTCTTGTAACCATTCTGAAGATGACTCCCTGAAGTCGAAACGTTAAATTAAATATGGAAGAATTTGGAAGGCTTGTATTTGCCCACCCTCCTGAAATGAGACCTACTGTGAGGAAAATTGAAAATCTCAGTAAGAAGATTAACCAGTGCCAAAATGCTGTTGTGTTTAACTCCGTGTGTATATATATATATATATATATATATATATATATATATATATATATATATATATATATATATATATATATATATGTTCATGATGTATGTCTTTATACTTGCTACCGTCGATTTCTTTCGTTCAATTGCCTTTGACCGCTTTTGTACAGGAGATAGTAGAAGGGATGCCCTAGTCAGCTTCGTATTGAACGAAATAAATGGAAGAAAGGAACCGAGAGGGAGGGAAAAGTAAGAAAAGAGAGAGGAAGATTAAAAAAAAAGGGGAGAAGAGAGGAAGAGCACAGATAGGATGAGGGACGCAAAGGGAGAGAATAGAAATGATGACATAACATATAAAGGAATAAATGTGAAGGAGAAGGATGGGAGAAAGGAGAAAGAGTAGGGAGATAAAGGAGAAGAGAATAGAGGAGACGAGAGTGGAGGAGAGAAAAGGAGAGGAGAGGAGAGGAGAGAAATGGAGAAGAGAAGAATGGAGAGGAAAAGAAAGAAAAGGGAGAAAAAAAAAAGAGAGAGAGAGAGAGAGAGAGAGAGAGAGAGAGAGAGAGAGAGAGAGAGAAGAGAAAGAGGAAGAATGGGGCGAAGTAAAATGGGTAGGAAAAGAAGGTAAAGGAGAAAAAGAAAAGAAAAGGGAAGCAAAAGAGGAAAGAAAATGGAAAGATAAAAAGAGGAAAACAACTGAAACGCAAAGGGAAAAGAGATGGAATCTTATGTAACTGAAGGGAATGTAATGAAGGGAAGAGAGTATGGGGTGTGTAAGACAGGAGATTGAAAAAACACTGAGGTTTTATTGGTAAGTGTAGGGTAACATGAAGTGCATTGAAGCAGAATAGAGTAAAATGGTGTTAAGTATTGCAGAATAAGATAAAGCAAGGAAAGCAGAAGGACGAGGAGGAGAGGAGGAAGTGGAAACAGGGAACGGAAGTAGAAGATGGGGAGGATGAAAAGGAGAAAGAGGAGAAGGAACATTAGAAGAAAGAGGGAAGAGAGGAAAGACGAGAAACAGGAAGGAGGAGAAGTTGAAGAGAACGAGGAGGAGAAAGAAGAGGAGGAAAATGGGAATAAATGAAGGAGGGAAGAGAAGAGGATGAAAAGGAGGAGGAAGGGGAGGAGGAGGGGACGAGGAAGAGGAAGACGGGGGAGGTAAAGGGGAAGAAATGGAGGAGGGAAGGGGAGAGGAACAAAATGTTAATAAGAAAGGAGAAGAGGTGGAGGAGACGAGGAAGAGGAAGACGGGGGAGGAAAAGGGGAAGAAATGGGGGAGGGGAAGGAAGAGGATTAAAAGAAGAAGGAGGAACGGGAAGAAGTGAAAGGAGACGAGGAAGAGAAAAGAGGGTAGTAAAAATGAGGAAGTGGAAAGAGGAGGAAAAAGAGAAAGAGGAGTAGGATAAGTAGAAGAAAGAAAAGAAGAGAACGATGAAGAAGAGCAAAAGGAGGAAGAGAAGAAGGAAGAGGAGGAGGAAAAGGAGGAGGAGGAGGAGGAGGAGGAGGTATAAAAAGGGAAAGAGGAGTAGGATAAGTAAAAGAATGAAAAGAAGAGAAAGTTGAAGAAGAGCAGAAAGAGGAAGAGAAGATGAAAGAAAATGAGGAGGAGGAAGGTGAAAAGGAGAAAGAGGAATAGGATAAGTAGAAGAAAGAAAAGAAGAGGAGGAGAAGAAGGGAGAGAAGAAGCAAGAGGAGGAAGATGAGGAGGAGAAGGAAGAAGAGGATGATTATGTGGAGGACGATGCGTTGAGATGGTTTAGTGCTGCCTTCGTGCGGTGACGCAAGCTGCCTGCTAGGTGGAGGGGAAGAGGACGGAGGAGTGTGGAGGAGAGGTGGAGAGGGGTTAGTGGAGTTGGGAAGAGGAGGAGGAGGAGGAGGAGGAGAGGAGGAGAGGAGAAGGAGGAGGAGGAGGGAGCCTTGTGGGAATGATTTAAGAGGAAGCGAATGGAATATAAAAATGTACCATGGGAAGAATGAAATAAAGTTCCTAGAGAGGAGAGATAGAGAGAGAGAGAGGTGGGGGGGAGGGACAGAGAGAAAGATGAAGAGGAAGGCTTGGTATGACAGGAATGAGAGACGAAACTGAAGATATGAGTGAATGAAATAGCAAAGAGAGAGAGAGAGAGAGAGAGAGAGAGAGAGAGAGAGAGAGAGAGAGAGAGAGAGAGAGAGAGAGAGAGAGAGAGAGAGAGAGAGAGAGAGAGAGAGAGAGAGAGAGAGAGAGAGAGAGAGAGAGAGGGAGGGAAGGAGAGAGAGAGAGAGAGAGAGAGAGAGAGAGAGAGAGAGAGAGAGAGAGAGAGAGAGAGAGAGAGAGAGAGAGAGAGAGAGAGAGAGGGAAGGAGAGAGAGAGAGAGAGAGAGAGAGAGAGAGAGAGAGAGAGAGAGAGAGAGAGAGAGAGAGAGAGAGAGAGAGAGAGAGAGAGAGAGAAGGGGGAGACAGACAGACACACACACACACACACACACACACACACACACACACACACACACACACACACAGAGAGAGAGAGAGAGAGAGAGAGAGAGAGAGAGAGAGAGAGAGAGAGAGAGAGAGAGAGAGAGAGAGAGAGAGAGAGTGAGAGAGGAGAGAGTGAAAGAGAAAGGAGCATGTGCGGACGGGAGGAAAGTAGGTCACCATGACAGAGAGGAGGGAGAATCTGTGAGAGAGAGAAAAAAAAAGAGGGGGGGG
>NC_134781.1:72144537-72159537 GCF_046742065.1 Oratosquilla oratoria | reverse complement strand
ATGATAAAAAAAAGATGATGCGATCAGACCATGGATATTCGAAGGTCTTTCCAGATTTAAAAGGAAAAAATAAAAATCTGGATTACAGTTTCAGCCAAACAAATATTTCAAGAACAGACCACATATATTACAAAGTGCATCGTATTTCAACTTTCGAAAATTTTGGCTAAAATTTTTAAAATACAAATTCATTTACCGACGGAGATTTGAAAAGAGCACAAAGCGAACTCGAGATCGCATCATCCCTCGAATAAAAGTGGTTATTTATCGCACCAGAAGCTCTTCTTGATCTTGCGAACGCAACAGCATTTCTTCGCTAGACCGAACTCAATATCTCAAAAGACGAGACTCAAATAAAAGCCTATTCCCGCGGTACCGCGATACGCGACGCTCCACTAGGGGAGCTCACCCATGGAATGCAGCGTCGCTCATGAGGCCTCCGAGAGCCGAATCGATGTGGTTATTGTTTTCAGAGAGAAAAATAATTACAAGAGCAAAAGCATGCACGCGCGTACACACACGCACACGGGTTCGAATCCCTCCCAGGGCTGAAATAATTTTAGTATCGCTGCGCTGCGGGTTGTTACTCCAACTCTCGTGGGCGGGGAGTTGTGTGTGCGTGTACGTGTAAGGTCACAGCATTACCCATAGATCGGTCATATACGAGCTCTGAGTCCAACACGTGATCCAAAGACCATGGTGAATCGCGCACACACACACACACACACACACACACACACACACACACACACACACACACACACACACACTCGATGAACTACTAGCATGGTGGTGCGCGTAGTGTGGGTTCAAATCCTGCCCAGCGCCGAAATTATTTCGGTACAGCTGCGCTTCGGGTCGTTACTCTGACTCTCGTGGGCGGGGAGTTGGGGGTGTGTGTGTGTGAAAGGTCATAGCATTACCCATTGATCGGACCTACGAGCTCTGAGCTCTCTTCCAGGAGGGAAATAGCTGTCGATCACGAGTCGAACACGTGATCCAAAGACCAAGTGAATACACACACACACACACACACACACACATTAATAGAAGGATGAAGATAGTTGGAAAGGGCAAGGGAGAAAAAGTAAAAAAAAAAAAAATGTATATGTATGTGTGATTGATATATATACATACATATATATACATATATATATATATATATATATATATGTGTGTATGTGTGTGTGTGTGTGTGTTTGTGTGTGTGTGTGTATGTATATTACAGTAATTCACAAACTCACATGAAATTAGTTCGCAGAAAATACTTTGGGAAATAATAAGCTTAGTACGAACGTTTTCGTCTATTTAAGGCATTTTCAGGGAATACATAATGACAAAGTCATAGATGACTTTATGACTAAGACAATTGTAGAATATCCTGCAACCCCAAATGTTACCAGGCCTGTGCTGTGGTAGACCCCTTTGTGATCAAATGTCCATAGGGGGAAATATTTTCTCGATATGATAATGGAGTATCTTGTGTGACCTACCCATATGCCCAACCTTGTTTCATTTATTATATGTATATATATATATATATATATATATATATATATATATATATACATGTATATATATATATATATATTATATATGTATATATTACATCTATGTCTTTGTCACTGTGTATTTCCTGAAGATGTCTTAAATAGACGAAAACATTCGGACTAAGTTTCTTATTTCCCAGTGGTTTATCTGCAAACACACACACACACACACACACACACACACACACACACACACACACACACACACACACACACACACACATATATATATATATATATATATATATATATATATGTATATATATATAGTACACATATAGTGAGGGAGAGATCAATATTAGAAAGACAGAGATATAGAAAGAAATTGTTCTTTTATGTGTCACACTGGTACCGTGTCTCTATACTTTCAGCCTAATATAATCGTGTTAATTACTATCATCTACTGTATACACGAAAAGTAGCATCTCTTTTTTTAGTACACGTTTGAAATATGCATTAATTACTAAGTCGAAAATTTTGACTTGATTTATTAACCTTAAACGGATAAACACTGATACTTCATCATACTAGAAGTATTTTTTTTTATTCTAACGACAGGAATTTTTATTCAGCTGAGAGGTCCATATGTTGTTCACAAAAGAAAGAAGAATAAGATGCTACCGAGATATTTACGTCAATTATGTTCATGAATATACCTGAGGTGATTGTCTTATATTTTGTCGACAACGTGTCAAAGAGTCTTGCTATCCTTCAAGCCAAACCATCTGTAGTAAACAGGACAATCTCGCACTAAAGAGGACAATCTAGCACTAAACAGGACAATCTGGCACTAAACAGGACAATCTGGCAGTAAACCCGTTTGTCCTGATTTACAGCTATTTCCAGTTGTTCCCCTATTTTCTTTCCCTCTCCACCTCCTTGTCTATATCATTTTGTTTTTCATTTTGTTCTGCTTTTCCTTGATTCAGTCCAAAAACCATGACGGGTAATCGGATTATATTCGAAACCTCCGCGGACCAATAATACCCTCGGTATCGGAGGCATGGAAGGTCCGTGTCACGTTTCGCTATCAAGTCGAGTGGTTTCCATGATACTGACATCCAGTGAGCAGAGCCAGAATAATATCCCGTAACTAATCAGGAAAAAAATAAGTTCGTTTCTCCATGTGTGAAAGAAAAGCAAAAGGCATAGAGACTAATTCTATGGTCAATTATAAAAGCTGCACAAACAAATGTACATCAAATGAATAATCGACAGGGTTTCATGAACAGGAGAGGAAATATGAAAAAATTAAAATAAATGGGTAAGTATGTAACATATACAAGAGCAAACAAAAGGTACGACTAAGACTAATTTTGTGGGAAATTATTAAAAGTACAAAAACACAAATGAATGCCAGACAGGGTATAAAAGAAGAGGCAAGGAAACACAATTAAATAAGAATACAGAAATATGTATGGAAGCAGTAACATATACACATGTACATCAAAAACTCCATGAAGAGGAGAAGAAATATGAGAAAATTAAGATAAAGAGATAAGCAGTTAAGTAGTAATCTATATACATGTATATCAAAAGAACAACCCACACGATTTCATGAAGATGAGAAGAAATATAAACACATGTAAGTGATGCGATAAACAAAGAAACAGTAACGTATATATAAATTCTCAGCTCATCCTTCATCAGTTAACCTTGAAGCTGACAAAGCACAAGGGCGTATCCAGTATAAAGGGCAAGATTAATGGTTTTTGAGGTGATTTCTTGTAGATAAAAGGCTGTGTGTGTGTGCGTGCGTGCGTGCGTGCGTGTGTGTGTGTGTGTGTGTGTGTGTGTGTGTGTGTGTGTGTGTGTGTGTGTGTGTGTGTGTGTGTGTGTGTAAGTTTATGCATGTATGAGAGTGTTTGTCTGCTATTGTTCGTCGGTGTACATATGAATGTCACATACATACTTATACAAACAAACAAACAAGCAAACAAACATACACACAAAAACACGTATTCGTAAACAAAAAATCTCAAAGTAAAATATCTATTCAATTGTGTATTCTGTTGAACAAAAATGTACTCATTTCTGAAAATATGACAATAGAAGGCATTGGAAACTGTGCAGAAACTTTCAAAATTAATAAAACACCAGTGCCCGACATTTGGCATACAAGGATTAGAAAAATATGAATAGAAATTACAAAGGGATAAAAAAAACATGTCCGGGGACATACAAAGAAAATTAAAAGCAGAAGCCAAAGAAATGCGGTCCAATAAGCCAGACTTCGGTCATAAAAGAAAATAATAGAAACAATCAAGAGATGGTGCAGACGAAGGTACTTAGAAAGTAACTGTAATTACGGTTATACACTGCTCGGACGTAAACGATTTTGTGCGACAAACCTTCCAGAATTATTCAACACAGTCACCTCATATTACGAAAAAGAAGAACGGACATGTATCTGGAATTCGAAATAGATTTTGCTGTCCCAGAGGAAAGCCATGTAACTAAACCAGCTTTGTATGAAGTAAGAGATAACTTATTAACTAAAATGCATAAAAACTGACTAAACATTTGTAATTATCGAGTTGTTGTAAATAATATCATTTCTAGTTGGAAAAATGTTACGAGCGGAGTTCCACGTGGTTCAGTCTTAGGGTCACTTTTGTTTAGTGTCAGTGGACTTAAATTTACTGTATTCAAATTGTGTGATGATACTAAGCTATGCGGAATAACAAATGCTCTACTCTTTCTATTATCATCTCCTCCTTCCCTCCCTCCTTCAATCATTCCAATTATTTTTGTTTCTTAATTTCAATCAACGTATTTTTGTCGAAACCGAACAGTCCATAGACGTGTATCACTGGTCAAACGAATGATTCTTTTGTCAGTTTTCTTCACTATTTCATTCCTTCTCCAGTCATTCATTTACTGGCATCAGTGATTACTAATTCATTACAACAAACACCACAATTTCTCCTCAAATTTAGACACCACAAAATCACCACCAATTCTGTCACCATAAACTCATTATTTTGTCTTGCTCCTCAAACATGTCATCAATTATATTACAATAAATCTACCACCAATGCTGACACCGTACCCTCACCAATTTCAAAGCAATATTCACAACTAGACCATAACACCCCAAATTTACCGCTAATAATAACACCACAAATCCACAATCTATTCTGACTTAAACAAATTACCACCATTTCTCACTACCAATTTAAACCAAATTTTACGACAAGAGATATTCTTGGCCATCTATACAGTGTATTCACACATAATACTCTAATCTCATTCCTTTCACGAGTATTGTCCTTCTATATAATTGCTGTGCATAATACCAAAAGAACCTATTCATTTGAAAGAGACTCCTTTAGTCCCAAATGATAAAACGTTGGCTGCTGATGAAGACTGTGTTTTTAATCTGGTTAGTTAACTTGTTTTATCCCTCCAAAAGCAAGTCCCTGGCCAACAAAAGGGTTTAGTTTACCTTGACGAAACAGACGGATGGGTTGCCCATAGAATGGATGACTGGGACAAGTTTATCAAACCTGTTGGGAGTTATTTGGAGAGGGAAGAGAGGGTGTCGGCCTGGGAGCTTGCTCGGATAGACCGTGAGGGCTGACAACGGCGTGTGAGTGAATCAATGCGCTCCCAAGCATATGCTAACAATTGATGATTATGCTGATCCTCCATTTCACTGGTAATTATGACTCGTAATTATATTCTGGCTACTCCCAGGTAATTCTATTCAGCCAAGTGAAAGACCAAAGAATCTATCACAATTATTCAAATGGTTATAAGATGTTATATAAGCCATCACTGATGATAAAAAAGCTCAGTCAACAAGTCCATCATGAATATCATGTGAAACCAACACAAGAGCAAAAGCCATAGATTGGAAGAACAAAGCAACACCAAAGAAACACACATTTGTATAAACATTCGTAGACGCGTACACAAACAGATGCACACACACACACACACACACACACACACACACACACACACACACACACACACACACACACACACACACACACACACACACACACACACACACACACACACACACACACACACACACACACACACACACACACACACACACACACACGAACAAAAATTCAACATTGAAATAAACAAGACCGGACAGCTCGCTTCTCCTTACCCTTCCCTCCTTCCTGCTCCTTCGTCCTGTTGCTCTTCCTCCTCCTCCTCCTCCTCCTCCTCTTCATCTATTCCATCCTCTCATTCTTCACTCCTCTCGTCCTTCTCTTCCTTCCTATTTTTCCTTCTATTTCTTCTTCTATATGTATTCCTACTCCTTCAATATTCTTTCCATCTCCCTCCCATTCCTCCTTATATTACCCTTACTCTTTCTCCTCCTCTTCCCCCTCTTTCTCTCACCCTTCCTCATACTAATACTCCTAATCCTCCTCCTCCTTCTAAACTTCCTGCTACTTCTCTTCCTCTTCCTCCTTCTCCTCCTTCTCTGTGTCCTCCTCCTCGTCTCACACACGTTCAACTCCAGGCACCACTTCGCCATGCAAATAGTCTGGGTTGTCACAGCCATGGCAGACCATCCAGTATATTCAAAGACCAATATGAACCCACGGCATTACCAAACGTCACAGCAGATGGCCTCCGCAAGTCCATCAAGCTAGTCTCGATGAACCCTTCCCTCGCAGTTGACGACCTGTACGTTTGGTCTGGCTGTCGCCAGTCGATTTTATTCAGCCGTGGCAAGGCATAAGAACATAATAACATGAGACTGGAGACTACAAGAGACCATAAGGTCTATACTAGGCAGTTCCATGTCCCTTACCACCTGCCATCCAAAAAGTTATGACATCTCTTAAAACAAACAGTTGTTTCAGCGCTCACTTCACTACACAACTATCTGGTGTACTTGCATTTTAGTCGTCTTTGAAAATGATAGGCTTGTACTTTTGTCGTGGATCCCGCCAGATAATTTTATTCCGTTGAAGAAAGCACCTATTCCCCTCCCTGTGAGGGTAAAGGCTTTATGTAGTTTTAACTTGAAGAGTTAATATAAGAATATAAAAACATAAGAATAAAGGAGACTGCAAGAGACCATAAGGCCTACACTAGGCAGCTCCGTATCCATCACCACCTGTCATCCCCATCCATAAAGTTGTCTAATCGTTTCTTAAAACAACTGATAGTTTCAGCGCTTACTACATAGTTACTAAGTCTATTCCGTTTGTCGACCACCCTATTAGTAAACCAATTTTTGCTTATTTCCTTCTTAAATCTAAATTTGTCCAATTTAAATCCATTACTGCGAGTCCTGCCCTGTTGTTTTAATATGATGACCTTGTTTGCATCAAGTGTTGATGAGGACAAGAAATCGTCCATTGTTTGGTGCTGGAAAGACAGCCAAAGAAGCTTCCATCCAAGAAAGACATCACGGAACTTGAGGAATCACTTGAAGAAAGTAGAGGGAAAGGAAATGATGGACTTCTAGAGACCTTATAGTCTCCTGAAGGCAATCAGCAAGACTCTTCGGGGAGAAAGAAGAAACTTTAGGAACCACTTGAAGAAAGTAGAGGGAAAGGAAATGATGGACTTCTAGCGACCTTATAGTCTCCTGAAGGCAATCAGCAAGACTCTTCGGGGAGAGAGAAGAAACTTTAGGAACCACTTGAAGAAAGGAGAAAGGAAATGATGGACTTCTAGAGACCTTATGGTCTCCTGAAGGTAACCAGCAAGACTCTTTGGGGGAAAAGAAGAAACTTGAGGAACTACTGGAGGAAAGGAGAAAGAAAGGAAATGATGGACTTCTAGAGACCTTATGGTCTCCTGAAGGTAATCAGCAAGACTCTTTGGGGGAAAAGAAGAAACTTGAGGAACTACTGGAAGAAAGGAGAGAGAAAGGAAATGATGGACTTCTAGAGACCTTATGGTCTCCTGAAGGTAATCAGCAAGACTCTTCGGGGGGAAAAAAGAAACTTGAGGAACTACTTGAAGAAAGGAGAAAGGAAATGATGGACTTCTAGAGACCAAATGGTCTCCTGAAGGTAATCAGCAAGACTCTTCGGGGGGAAAGAAGAAACTTGAGGAACCATTTGAAGAAAGGATAGAGAAAGGAAATGATGGACTTCTAGCAACCTTATGGTCTTCTGAAGGTAATCAGCAAGACTCTTTGGGGGGAAAGAAGAAACTTGAGGAACTACTGGAAGAAAGGAGAGAGAAAGGAAATGATGGACTTCTAGAGACCTTATGGTCTCCTGAAGGTAATCAGCAAGACTCTTTGGGGGAAAAGAAGAAACTTGAGGAACCACATGAAGAAAGAATAGGGAAAGGAAATGATGGACTTCTAGCGACCAAATGGTCTCCTGAAGGTAATCAGCAAGACTCTTCGTGGGAAAAGAAGAAACTTGAGGAACCATTTGAAGAAAGGAGAGAGAAAGGAAATGATGGACTTCTAGCGACCTTATGGTCTCCTGAAGGTGATCAGCAAGACTCTTCGGGGGAAAAGAAGAAACTTGAGGAACTACTGGAAGAAAGGAGAAAGAAAGGAAATGATGGACTTCTAGAGACCTTATGGTCTCCTGAAGGCAATCAGCAAGACTCTTCGGGGGGAAAAAAGAAACTTGAGGAACCACTGGAAGAAAGGAGAAAGGAAATGATGGACTTCTAGATACCTTATGGTCTTCTGAAGGCAATTAGCAAGACTCTTTGAGGAGAAAGAAGGAACTTGAGGAACCACTTGAAGAAAGGAGAGAGAAAGGAAATGATGGACTTCTAGCGACCTTATGGTCTCCTGGAGGTAATCAGCAAGACTCTTCGGGTGGGGGGGGGGGGAGAAGAAAGAGACTCTCGTACAGTATGGGGAAACAGGGACCCAAGATGTGGATGGGATGGAAATAGCAAAGACGGATGGGGACCATGAGCCGGGCACGGCGGTGCTCCTATCACCGTCATTAACAACAAGATTACCTTCGCCTCAAGCATAGGGTCTTCTGACCAATCCTTAAGAGGAAGATGAAGAGGGAGACGGAGTATGAAAAAGGATGAGGGAAGGAGTGGAGGAAAAGGAAGTGAGGGGGGGAGAGAAGAAAAAGAAAGAAGCTTATGATGAGAGAAAGAGAAAACAAGAGAGAAGAGCAAAGGGAAAGGGAAAGACGTGAGGAGGAGGAGAAAAGGAGATGAGGAAAGGAGAGGAAGGTAAGGATGAGGATAAGGAAGAGGTGAAGGAGAGGTTGGAAGAGGATGGAGACAAGAAAGTGGAGAATGATAAGTGGGGAGGAGGAGAAGGAGGAGGGGGAGGAGAAGGGGAGGAGGAGGGGGAGGAGGAGGGGAGGAGGAGGAGGGGTGTAGGAGGAGGGAGACAAGAAAGAGGAGAATGATAAATGGGGAAGGGGAGGAAGTGGGGGTACAAGAAGAAGAAGAATGATGTGTGAAGAGGAGGAGGTTGAGGAGGAGGAGGAGGAGGAGGAGGAGGAGGAGGAGGAGGGAGACATAAACGAGGAGAAGGATAAGTGAAGAGGAAGAAGAGGAGAAGAGGAGGGGAGGAAGGTCAGGGGATGAAGATGAAGGGAGGAAGATGAGGATGGGGAAAATGAGAAGTATGTGGAGGGGATAAAGATAAGGAGGGGAAAGGAAAAGGAGGAGGAGGAGGAGGAGGAGGAAGAAGAGGAAAAGTAGGACAAGGAGTTGGAGAGGATTAGAAGGAGCATAAGGGAGAGAAGGAGGAAGAGGAGGAAGAGGAGGAGGAGGAGAAGGAGGAGGAGGAGGAGGAGGAGGAGGAGGAGGAGGAGGAGGAGGAGGAGGAGGAGAAGGACAAGGAGTTGGAGAGGATTAGAGGGAGCATGAGGGAGAGAAGGAAGAGGAAGAGCAGGAAGAGGAGGAGGAGAAGGGGAAGGAGGAAGAAGCGAAAAAGGAGAAAAATAAAAGAGTAAGGATCCTATTAAATAACCATAAACAGGAAACACACAAAAGGAAAAAGAATAAAGAAATATTCTAGAATATATTTTCATGTAATATCCGAAAATGAATTCTTACTTGAAGATGGAAAACAAAATAATCCAAAGAATCAGGACAAGGTGGAATTTGTCTGTAGGCAGAGAGACGAGTGATAATGAAACAGAACAAAGCATATTGAGAAAAGGACGATAGTAAAAGGAAAAACAAGTGCATCCAATATATTTGTGCCGGAGCCTGCATCAGCAGATGTACACTAATAAAATCCATCTGAAGAGGCAAATTAAAGAGTATTCGTGAATTGGAGAGAAGGAAATTAATCGTGATGAACAACATATGAGAAAATGGAGGCCGAAAATAGTGAAGAGCTAGAAATAGACATTTATCAAAATGAGAAGGAAGGGAGCAAAAGAAACGAATGAAGAGAGGAAATAGCCATAAAGGGAAATAAGAGAAGGGATAGAATAGTAAAAAAAAAAAAAAAAAAAAAAAAAAAAAAAAAGAGAGAGAGAGAGAGAGAGAGAGAGAGAGAGAGAGAGAGAGAGAGAGAGAGAGAGAGAGAGAGAATTGTACATCGGCACGACATGGCATCATTGCACAAATATGAGTTAACGCAAAATTCTCATGCACATACGTTCATATGAATACATACATTCGTGAACGTATATATGTTCATATTCATACTCGTTCATAAAACATGCATACACATACGTAACAAGAACGAAAGGAATACATACGTAATCATACACACAAATACACACACGTGCGCCCACACACGCACACACCCACGCACTCGCACACACACACATTTACACAGGGAGATACATAGATGGATAAAGAGAAAGAGAGATAGACAGAGACATACAGACATAGAGAGAGAGAGAGAGAGAGAGAGAGAGAGAGAGAGAGAGAGAGAGAGAGAGAGAGAGAGAGAAAGAGAGAGAGAGAGAAAGAGAGAGAGAAAGAGAGAGAGAGATGTAGACAGAGAAAGAAGAAGGGACGCGGGGACGCGCACTCATACTCATGTGTATGTATATGTCCATGTCAGCTTGGGTATAGAATTACTACTTTTAGTTTTTCTTTTTGGAGAGATGCATGAACACGCACTAACATATATTTCTACATTCATGCATGGACATACATGCTTTACTTTTGATTTTTTCTATATAATCGTTCTTTGAACACATTATGAAATAGTTGTTGGTTCTTGCCTCATAGAGATATTTTGTAATCATCATCGTTGTTGTTGTTGTTGTTGTTGTTGTTGTTGTTGTTTTTGTTTTTGTTGCTATTATTGATCATTATCATCATTTTATCGTAGGATTTTTTTATTATCACTAAGTATCTTATCAATGACCCCTCCGAACTTTAAAGCGAACCTTTCCGTACAACACGACATCTTCTGTCGTGATGATTTTTTTCTTCAAAACCTGACGTATCCGCTTCTTGGTTTTTCTCCACATTAAGCTCTTTGACCTTTCAGTTCCAATCCATACATCCACGGTCCTTTACGAGACCTTTCGTTTCTGATGGTTGTGCCGTTTTACAGCCTTTCATAGCCTCTATACTGCGTCTACGCACAATACACATATTTTCATTTCAGGTACGTTCGACATGGTATTGATCATTGTTTCTGAGTTAATTTTCTACCCTTTCTCACCATAAGGTTATTCAATGTCAGTCTGCCATGTGTGTGTGTGTGTGTGTGTGTGTGTGTGTGTGTGTGTGTGTGTGTGTGTGTGTGTGTGTGTGTGTGTGTGTGTATGTGTGTGTGCACATTCGACATGTATTCATCATTGTTTCTGAGTTAATTTCCCACCCTTTCTCACCATAAAGTTAATTAATGTCAGTCTGCTGTGTGTGTGTGTGTGTGTGTGTGTGTGTGTGTGTGTGTGTGTGTGTGTGTGTGTGTGTGTGTGTGTGTGTGTGTGTGTGTGTGTGTGTGTGTGTGTGTGTGTGTGTGTGTGTGTGTGTGTGTGTGTGTGTGTGTGTGTGTGTGTGTGTGTGTGTGTGCGTGCGTGTGTGTGCGTGTGCAAGGGAGAGTTTCCTTCTTCTTTTGCATAAATGTGAGCGCGTGTGCGTGTGCATGCATTTGCATATACATCAGGGAATATGTTATATGAACATTCAGTTTATCATATTACGTATAGAAATATTAAATATTCAGAGGAGCCTCACCAAAATCCTCCTCTTTGTTAATCTAATCATTGAGGTTTGACTAAAAGTCCTGAATTTCATGAATAGGTGGCGGCCAGGTCACTTCTGCTCGGCCCGCTGTCACCCCTTCCTTCCTCCTCTCCCTTTTAAGCTATTTTCTTTTTCTCCTCCTCTAATCTCTCTTGTTCTCATCCTCTCTCTCTCTCTCTCTCTCTCTCTCTCTCTCTCTCTCTCTCTCTTCTCTTCTACCTCCCTCTTCTCTTTTCTCTTCTTGCTCCTCTTTTTTATCAGTGTTTACTTCCTGTTCTTCCTCGCCTTGTCCTCTGATTTCTCTCTACTCTCTATTTATCTCTCCTGTTATCTAGTACTCTCTTGATCTTTTGACCTCTATTGATCGCATGAGCTCTTTTTTGGTCTGCTGCTCTCTTTATCTCTCAATCCTTATTTTTCAATCATTCATCTTTATTTTCATTCTTCTTCGTTCTGCCTCTCTCTCATGCTTTTCTCTCCTGCTCTTTCACTCGTTCTTGCTCTTTGTCTCACTCGTTCTCGCTCGCCTTTTTGCTCTCTTTCTGGCAGCCTTGGGAGAGCTATAACCACCAGCCCGGCAACAAAAAGCAGACAGTAAACCAGCAGCTGATGTGGCGGCCTCTTAGGCCACTTGTCCAATGGGCACACCACGTCGGTCTTCGGCTCTAGAGAAGAGTTTGCAAACCAAGAGGCCGCAGAAAACTACCAAGGGGTCCAAAGGACGGAGAATTCATTGTCATGTTTTTTTTTTCTTTAATGATCCATCAATACACAGTATGTCTTAATCGAGATGTCATTTTTTCTCACTCTTTCTTTTTCCTGGATAGTTGCGTACCTCATAATATGGCGACGATTTGTGTATTATAACTAAGCGATTAGAAAGAGTGACTATATCAAACCTAGTCCCGTATCAAGGAAAAAACATAAGTCGGTGTGAGGGATACTGAAAGGTTTAAAGGTTGAGAAACACTTGTCTAAAGCTACCATAATGGTCAGGTCATTTGATTAAAATTGCCGAGATCTCCTGATCCTCTCACTACCGAGTGGTGTCCACAGAGATGAATAAAATAGATAGCTGCAGCCAAGAAACACGCCTATCCTTACAAAATAGGATTCTAGGAATAGCATCTTACCCTAACAAAACTCACAAAAAAAAAAAAATACTTCAATGGAATCCGAAAATTATGAACCAACAGTTCATCACCATTACTGGAGAAAAAAATCCCATCAGGTTCAGATGAGCGGTGTTGAGTTCAAAGCTTCTGAAGTGAGAGTTTAGATGAACAGTATGTAGCTTCAAAGTGGTTGAACGCCGAGTCTCCTGAATGTATAGCGACTGTCCGGAAAGCTCACAGCTACACATCTGTTTCCTGGAAAGGCCATAGTTCCAAGCCGGCATCTGTTGCTGCAAATGTCACTGATGTCTATCTGGCGGCTGCAAACAGATAAGCACTCTTGGGTATATGGAAGACCACAGAAACCGCGGCTCGTGTTCCCTCAGGGGACATACCGCCGTTTATTCAACCCTGGCAGAAACGTTTTGTTCTTTATTCTTTGTGTCATTGCATACTTGATTTGTTACTCTCAGGTTCTTGTTCCAGTTCGTTATTATATCCTCTATTTGTTTATGGTAGTCCTTTACTGAAGGTTTTGAAGTCACGGAAGACGAGCGATCTCCACTTGATTGGGACATTCTGTCTCATAAGACAAAGGCTTCAGCTTCGATAGCCTCCTCCTTTCTCACTTTATTTCTAGTTCTTTATATTCTTCCTTTTTCTTTTCTTTTCTTTATTGTATTATATCTATTTCACTGAACTTGTTTACTTATTTGCCTAGTCATTTATTTGTTTATTTATTCATTTTAATTTCTATTTCATTTATTTTAATAAGGAGGAACTCCATAACGTGAGAAAAAAATCAAACACCTCGAATTCTTGTGGCATTTTTTCTCTCTTTCTCTCTCTCTCTCTCTCTCTCTCTCTCTCTCTCTCTCTCTCTCTCTCTCTCTCTCCCTCTCTCGTTTTTAGGCACTGCAACATTTTTTCAACATTTCAGTACCGCAGTGCGGTGTACGCTAAACATTTTTATTCGTTGGAAGGTCGGGCATCGGTAACATGGAGTCTTGGTTCATCAACATCCGGTTCAGATAACAAAAGAACAAAAGAACATAAGAATGAAGGATACTGGAAGAGACCATAAGACACACTAGGATCCTCTATATCCATAACCACCTATCATCCCCATCCATAAAGTTATCTAATCTTTTCTTAAAACAACCAATTGTTTCAGCGCTTACTACATGGTTACTAAGTCTATTCCATTCCCTAACCGCTTTATTGGTAAACCAATACTTATTTATTTCCTTCTTAAATCTAAATTTGTCCATTTAAAACCTTTTCCTACGAGTCCTGCCCTGCTGTTTTAATATGGTGACCTTATCTGCATCACTCTTGTTAAAGCCCTTGAACCATTTGAATACCTCTATTAGATCACCCCCACACTCTACGTTGGGGCCGTCTCTAAGCTATACTGTACAAAAGAATCTTCTGGTATTTCCTATGACGTAATCAACAGAGATGCTGAATGGGATATTCCCTTTAACAAGATAACACAAGCGTTTCGTTTTAGTGAGATCAAACTCTTCTATTCAGCATAAGAGGGCGAACAGTAGATTAAATCAATTTTTTATATTTTGCCGCTCAACTGAATAAAATCGTGTGGCATTAACAAAGACAAATATATACTGTGCTCCTGGTAGATGTATGTAGACGATATAGTGTATATATTACGCATACATACTGGATTTCTATACACTTGTAATATTCCTGTAACGTCCTTTGACCTTTGACCTTTCCGTGTTATATAGAGCACACAAAACGCTCATTTCAAACTTAATATTCTTGAAATGTACCTTTAACTGTATGTACTGAGGGCAATATCAATTTGCAGTGCAGATTTGTATTACATACATGTACAGTATATAACCAAACCGCCACCGTTGCCTTATGTGTACATTCATCTACCACAAATACCAGCCCCAAGTAATTATCAGGGATCGAACCAAAGTATTATCAGAGGCCAAAATGCCACAGCTAAACACTTCAGAAAAGGAGACGATCTAACGTACCTTCATGGTAAAGGTCAGTTCCTCCACGTCATCTCTCTCTTTGTCAGCAACATGGGGATAAATTGGAGGGCAAGAGGCAAAAGAGTTTCATGAACTGGAGACTGGATTGTCTCCACCATGGTCGTCACTGCAATGAATTGAAATTGAATCGAAGAGGACAAGATAAAGGCTTAATGATTGGTCGACTGGAAGGAACTCGGAGCCAATCAGAAGCCGAGGCGACATTGA
>NC_134781.1:72122037-72137037 GCF_046742065.1 Oratosquilla oratoria | reverse complement strand
GTTTCCTACTAAATATGATACATCATTTCCACATAATGCCAGAACGCCAATGAATATATTCATAGATTGAAAAGAGTACAGGGTCGAGCCAAGAGACTATCATATGTGGAAGGACTAGTGGTGTATATGATTGTTTGATGGTAACTAAACTTTTTATGCTCAAAGATCGCACTTCTTAAACAAGAACCCATTTGCTTTCTCAGAGCCAGAAGTACACACGTACACACATATAAATATATATGTACACATATATCTGTATATATATATATATATATATATATATATATATGTATTAAATGTGTATATATATATATATATTATGGGAGAAAGTATACGCTGGACTCGACGTTCGTCAATTTATATATATATATATATATATATATATATATATATATATATAAATATATATATATATGTATATATATATGTATATATATAAATAAGTATATATATATATATATATATATATATTAATATATATTGAGATATTGTGACAGGTTTGAGGAAGGTGGAAGAGTAGGACACGGGTCTAGAGCCGAGTTTTTTCCTGACCGGTATATATATATATTCATGTTTTATATATATATATATATATATATAGATATATATAGATATATACATATACATATATATATATATATATATATATATATGTATGAGAGAGAGAGAGAGAGAGAGAGAGAGAGAGAGAGAGAGAGAGATAGGTATATATAGATACATGCATACATGAATATGTTTGGACAAAGAAAAATGTAAAACAAAAATGCAAACTAGATAATCCTGGGATTATAAGAAACCCCTGGGACGGAAATCTTCCTCTCTTTAGGAGAACGACAGCAACAAGGTTTTCTGAATTGGAACAGAACGGAAAGGGCATTTGCTGCGAATGGCAACAATAAAGAAAACTGGAGGTGCATCGTGGTTAAATTGTATAAGATTTTTCATGACAAAAGAAAAATAATATTAAAGTAAAACGATATTTAATTACATACGAATAGGAAAAAGATACATATTGTATTTTCCTCGGAGAAAATAGTATATTTTTAAACAAAAAACCTTAAAGGCAAAGCATGTCTCTCAATAATTATCAAGGACGAAGAAATATGTTTTTGGAAAATAGATAAGAAAGTATAAATTCGAAATTGATACGAACTTACGTAATGATGGTATTATTTGTTGAGAATATATGAAGCAAATTAAGAATACGGGTATAATTAACTGTACTCCAGAGGAGCGGAGAATCTATATAAATGAAATCATTAATCATTTAAAATAAGTACGAAAAAGACAAAGTAATAGAACATGAGAAGTGTATGCTTGTGCCACATGCACGTTTGTGTTCGCCTGTGTATTTACATGGGATTGTGGACATACACATGTACTCATGCATATGCATATGCATACACATAAACACATACGCGCACATACCACACACACACACATACACACACATACACACACACACACACACACACACACGCACGCACACACTATATATATATACACATATGTGCATACATACACACACACAAGCACACACACACAGACGCACTCACACACCGCACATTCACACACACTCATATATACAGAGAAATACACAAACACATACACACACAAAATTCACACACACACATACTCACACACGTACATATACAAACACACTCACACACACACACACACACACACACACACACACACACACACACACACACACACACACACACACACACACATTTACACATACACATACTACATACACACATTTACACATACACATACTACATACACACATAGATTCATAGATAACCAAGAACATATAGACAAACATGCACATACAAACACGTATACACATAAAGACAGAATAGAGAGCTTCTGGTACAAGCCAGAACGAGGTTTGTGAAGTGCGTTATCATACAAAAGGAGTTAGACAAATAGCTTAAAGTTATTTTTTTCTTCATTTGGCTAATAATGTAGACTAAGACTCGTGCAAACAGATGGGCCACGTGTCTCTCTTCGGAATATGAACAGAGATTTTCCCATTTCATCCTGAACATTTCTCCAATGCAACAATTTTCAATGAGCAATCTATTTTCCCGTTAATTGATATTAAGTTTGCAATATATATGTTGATGATCAACAATGCCATTTCCCCAGGAATGACTCATCATTTTCCTTTGTGTGGAGGATGTAATATCAAAGGCGGTGATCTCAAGGAGCCAATTATTGGGGAGGCTTGTGAGATGGAAAAGATGAAATGTTGTGTTGTGGCACCGTCAGAAGGAATTCCCGATGCGCGATGATATCACCCACAGTGCAAGAGGCATCCACGAATCCAATTAAGACGTTTATAAAGTATTTATTGCCAAGAACTAATGTTTCTATCCTTCGGGATATATATATATATATATATATATATATATATATATATATATATATATATATATATATATATATATATATATATATATGTATATATATATCACATCAAAATGTTTAGGCTGATAAAAGTAGTGAAAGAAGGGATTTAAAATAGGGGGTAATAATCAGCATTTGATCTATATTCTTATTCTATTTTTATCTATTTATTTATATATCTATTTATTTTTTGGGAACTGCTACCTATCATAAAGCAATGCTCGTGACTTTGATTCGTAGAAATGTGAGCCTATTTTCGCCAGTGCCGACTCGCAGTGTAGCGATGCCATTTTTGTTTTATCAGACCTGGGTGGGGCTCGAACTCGGATTCCTGAATTAGTTGTCGAGAGAATCACTCTTGCAGCATCCAGCTGTGTATGTGTGTGTGTGTGTCTGTGTGTGCGTGTGTGTGTGTGTGTGTGTGTGTGTGTGTGTGTGTGTGTGTGTGTGTGTGTGTGTGTGTGTGTGTGTGTGTGTGTGTGTCGGATTTCATTAACTATTTAACTGGGAGGAGGCCACAAGTTTTAATGAATAAAGGTATTCCAAGTAACTCTTTCTCCCTAACCAAGTCTTTAGTTTTGTGTAGAATCCCAGATAACCTTTACTCCAATTAAGATAGAGCCTATATGATGTTACAAACATACATATACCAATGATTTTCCCCCTACAAGGGAGGTAGCCAAAGTGAAAAGGCATAATTCCACTCCCACCTATTTCATCCCCCACCCACTCCACTCCCTCCCTCCTTCTCTTCTTAGCTCCTCCTGGATGACGGGTCATCCCTGCATCTCGCCTATCGCCCTGGGCCAGAAAGAATATCTATAAAATCCATAAGTAGTCAAATTGTAATCACACTAGACTAATGATGTTCCGTCTAAGATACGATAGGTAAACAAAGATTATTGAGCAACAGTTATCAAAATTTTTTTTTTGCTAGACTGCGTTATACTATGATATTTTTCTATTAAAGGCAACGAGACACACCCTTATGAAGGAAATAATTAGGTAACTATTTCTAACTCTTTTTTTTTCAAAATATCTTCAAAAAAACACATAAAAATATTCATTAAAACAAAGTTCAGATTGCTTCTATGAGATATAATTAAAACTTCTCCAGAATTAAACTTTTAGTGAATATATCAGTCTTGATGTGTACTGTAACGAGTTAAAGGAGAACGAATTCTTTAGATGTATTTTCAACCAAGCTGAGATAAGATACTGTTTACTTAATTTTTATCAGATATAGCGGTAAAAAGTGTATCGAGGCATAGCATCACTTCCAGGCCGAACCATGTTGTGTCGGTCAAGGATGTCGCTTTATTCAAGAACTGCTTTTACAAAGGCGGAGCATGCCGACAGGAGACCTTTTGATCCATATCTAGGTCGGATGCGAAAAAAAAAATCATATTAATAATAAAATAATAAATAAAAACTATGATAATGTAAATAACAAATAAAATACATAAATAAATGCATAGGTATAGTTAAATAATAAACAAACAGGTAAATAGTAAATAATAATAAATTGACATATAACTAATAATAAATAAAAATCAGACCGACAAATGATAACAAAACGAAAACAAATAATATAAGATAAATTATAATCATTACATGCTGAGATAGATGGGGGGATTAGAATAATGATATGGTACGCATATGCTTGTTCGTAGGATTGCATTGCCATATAAATTGATTGGCCATACATGCCTTTCCTCTCTTTTCTCTCTTCATTTTTATTATTTTATTTATTCATTTATTTGTTTGTTTACTTTATTATTTTTATTTTATTTTACTCTGAGGCTGCTATTGGTATACTGGTTGGGTATATAACAGACGCCAATGTCTTTTTTTTTTTTCCAGATCTTCGAAGGCAACTGAGTCAAACCTAGAGCAGCCTGGATCTCTCTTTTTTCATATTTCTCTCGTTCATATTATCTTTACTCTAAGGATACCATTCCCCCTGTGGTAGGACATACAACTAATACATACGTTTTCCCCAGTAGATCCTCAAAGGCGAATAACTGGATCAAATCTAGGGCAACCTGGATCCTTCTCTTTTCATACTTGTCTTCCACAAAAGCAAAATGTATGTTTTGACGCAACCAACCGCCTTAAAAAAGGGATTTAAGATTTTTGTTTACGTATGACATAAGCACGCAAAGGAACAAGCTGATGATATGCCTGGCAAACGTAATCCTCAAGTTGTATCAGTACAGCAAGGTGGACCCATTAAAAAAAAAAAAAAAAAAAAAAAAAAAAAAGCTCCAATGTTTTACGACCACAATAATACATTCTAGCTGCCGTGGGGACGGTCTCCGAAGCAAAGGGATTATAAATAATCTCGAGCCTAACTTGATTAACCCTTCCACATTACTGTATGACCTTAATCGTCTATTCTAGCTGTTGCTATCCAAAGAGCATGTGCACACTAGTGGTTTGAACTGCACGGGAAACGGCGGTTGAGTGTGAACGTCGCCAATGACTTACACTGTAATTAAACCGCTGCGGTTAAAACCGTACAGCTCAAACCGTTAGTATGAACAGGGCCGAAGGAAACGATTCTGTAACAAAAGTTCTAAGACATACCCAAATATGTTGACAGAGACTTTTTTCAAGTCAGCTCAAACGTATCGCTACCATAGATGAGAACAAAATAATGGAATAATACATACATATACCAAGGTTTTTTCCCCCTTACAAGGGAGGCAGCCAAAAAGAAAAAGGCATAAAACCATTCCCACCCATTCCACCCCCAAACAAATAAAAAAGGAAATACATACATATACTAAGGCTTTTTCCCCCTTACCAGGGAGGTAGCCAAAAAGGAAAAGGCATAAAAATCATTCCCACCCATTCCATCCCCGAAAACACTCCACACCCCTCCACCCTCCCTCCCATCTTAGCACCTCCTAGATGACGGGTCATCCCTGCACCCTGTCCACTGCCCTGGGTCAGAAGCAGTGTCGCAAGACACAGCAAGGCCGCTTCATTAAATCGGCGACCCCCCTCTCTGTCCCCCCCATATAAAAGAGAGGACGGGGAGAAATAAAGAGGGAAAAAAGGCTGTCTATAAGAACAAAATAAGTTTCAGTCAAAATTCTAGTAATACTTGATCTATTTTTTTTTCTTTTTTTTATCATTCATAATCACGTAACATATTACGGGACGGGAGCAGAGCAAATATCCATCTCACAGCGCGGAGAAGCCTTTCGGCTCTTTATTTAGTCACTCTTTAACAGTCGAGCTCTTTTCCTTCTCGGAACAAAGACATCGAATGGAGCAATTGTTTTTCTTTTATTTTTTTCTTCTTCTTCATTATGAGGATTATGACAGCCCGCTGTCAACCTCCTTCGCCTGTTCTTGCAGTGACTCGAGTTACAAGCCCATTTTTTCTTTTAGCATTTTATTTTATTTTATTTTACTTTTTTTTTTTTTTTTTTTTTTTACTGCTCAGAGGCGCATTATGGGTAATTTCCCCCCTTCACTTGTCGGGCTTTCGTTAGTAAATATAATGGAGAATGAGGAATTGCCTAAAAGGATGTCGAAAGGTATTCAATATTTCTTTATATCTCAGGACAATAGGACATCTCATGTGTCGAAACGGTTAAGAAGCAGCACGTGGGTTGGTCAAAAAGCTTATTTCGATAAAATGTTAAAAAGACTTTATCTTCTCTGAGACCTTCATTTACAATAAGGAGTGCTGAGTTCAGCTAATTCCTTCATCACAAAACTTACTTAAGATACATAAAATACCTTGATAGAATATACACACAGTAAGTATTCATATTCGTTTCAATAATTTGAGTAGATGGTAATTTTTTTTTCCGAGAATAACATCTGTAACAGCAAAGTGTATATGTGTATAAGTGTATATGTTTTAGCACCGCGATGGTAAGTCATAGTGTATGGGTGGGCAACCTTTTAAAGTGAGGGTGCCGAAACCAGCCAAATCTTTGATACGTAATTTTTCTTGCTTTCCAACTCGAGAATGGAATAGACTTAGTAACCCTCTAGTGAGCGCTGTAGCTATCCGTTGTTTTAAGAAACGCTTAGAGAACTTTATGGATGGCGATAACAGGTGGTAATGGACGTGGAACTGCCTAGTGTAGGCCTTATGATCCCTTGCAGTCTCCTTCCTTTTTATGTTATGTAAAATTATAGGCCTACATACGAGCATAGGCCTCCTCCTTTTACCTTCTAGGACCCTAATTCGCCAACCAGTTAAGCACGCGGTTCCCCAGTGTCATAAAAAAGAAGCTGGGGATTTATTATTTATTTGTTTTAAGGTGAGCTCTGGGTTTCGCTTGCTGGAAAGTCGTTGTGTGCCAGATTTGGCACGCGTGCCAGAGAGTTGCCCACCCCTGACCTGCAGTTACTTATTTACACACTAGGTTACCACAAGTAAGGTGCTACTTCATGGTCTTCTGAAACTTCGAACCATACGTTTCAAATATATAAAAAAGAAATTAAAATCTTAAAAATATTAGCACACACACAGAATAACTGGTGTAAATTCTGACGCGATAGTGGAAAGCACATTTATATTAGGTGAATCTAAAACAAAAACATAAAAGTTTTTAATAATGTCTTACAACGATTACGAACTATTAAAGAAAAAATCTCTCGTATTCGTATTCAGTTAGAAACACTTATTGTTATCATATAGTTATTACATGCAAATACATTACAATGCCTCAAAATGTCAAAATGAGACAACGCAAGCAAACATAATTACATTATCAAATACAAAACAAATAGAACTGATGCATAACTGCAATTTGACTTATTTTACCACAAATCAGATACATTCCTAGGCAACAGTCATAGACTACTCTTTTCAACTTCGGTCAGGACATGGTTGAGCCGATTAACCACAGACATCAGAAAGCACTAATTAGAATCACCGAGTCTCGGCGCGTTCTTCTTTGAACATTGTGCATCGCTTCCATCTCTCTCTCTCTCTCTCTCTCTCTCTCTCTCTCTCTCTCTCTCTCTCTCTCTCTCTCTCTCTCTCTCTCTCTCTCTCTCCTTCCTTAGGCTCCAATGTCACCCCCACCCCCCTACCCTGTTCCTTTGGGTCTTCCTATTTATCATAGCTGGGCACGTTCCTCGGTGCGTTCCGCTTTAATTTGGCCGCGGTTAGCGCTCCCAAACTATTAAAGCTTAAGAGACAGGTTTAATACCTAAATAAAAGTCCGGTAGGCCATATACTATACCAAAGAAAAATTTTCGTTGGCCACATCCAAAAGCCAGGCCACATATACCAGCACCTATATTGCTTTAATAGTTTGGGAGCGCTAACCGCGGCTAAACTAAAGCGGAAAGCACCTAGGAACGCACATAGTAACGCACAAAATAACGCGCCCACCTCTGCTACTTATTCCTAGACATGTGTACCACGACTACATTCAAAGCTGTAAAAAGCGAAACGCCGTACATAATACAGACTCCGTCCACAAATGTTGTTCCTTTTGATATTCCTGATCTTGTCGACACCCGACTTACTTCTTCAGGACACGTATTCCCTACGGTCCTCTGTTCTGTATCAAATAAAGGCGATCTTCACATAACATTTTCATATAAGATGAACCTAAAGTTCATTCGTTCACAACGACCCATCTCTTGCTTGTTGTATGTAGTGACCCTTTGCTGTTTTTTAACAGAAAGAGAAGGCAGTCAAATTTTCTTAATAAAATATCAAACTACCGTGCCGTGCAATCGTACAAAACTGGACCTAAACTATGCTTGTATAGAAAAAAGTAAACTTTATTACTTCAGCATTTGAAATAGACGCGTTACCACCTCGATATCGTATCAAAATAGGTAAATTAACAATTCAACGGCTCATATGAATTGAAAAATTCTGAACTATTAGGGTAAAATAAAGGCATCTAACTAGAACAGCGTTTCCCAACCTGGGGTGCTGAAATCAATCATAGGGGGTGCTGGGATATGATGCTCACAAAAAACACTTTGATATGGACCAAAAGGTCTCCTGTCGGCATGCTCCGCCTTTGTAATCCTTTGTAATTCTTAGTAATATGTACCATTGATTACCTAGTTGTGCCCATTTGACTTTTCCCATGCTATTTTATTTTTCTAAGGCGTTCTTATTTCTTCTACCAACAATATTGTCAATTTGTTTCAGTTCTAATGAATCAAGAAAATAGGGCATCAAGCAGTACACTTCATTTTTTTTTATTATTCTAATAACAACTGCTTAGACATGACAACAGGGAGTGATATGGAGGGAAAAGGTTAGGAAAAGCTGGGCTAGAACAATATCGCCTACGATTAGCTAGAAAAAGATCATATAACGTTAGTCATAATTTATTATGACTAACGTCATAAGATCGACTGTTGTCATCAAAAAAATTAACTGTTTCCTTCAATTTCTGCACTAGAATATGAATATAAACTTTTATGCTTCAGCCAAGGTATTATGGCTTTATTTAGCTAGGGAGAGAACTTATGCTCACGTAGCTAATATATTCTTATAGTTCTTCTAGATACTCTGATTTTACCTAAGAAGTTTGGCAGATGCTAACTTGTTCACAGACAAGGTTTAGAATTATGAGTTCATTATCGTTTCGTTTAACACTTCGTAAAGGTGAATTCTGCAAATTTCATCCTGGATAACACAATTTTTTTTTCTTAAGTCTAAGATTCGAAAGCATGAGGAAGAAGTTACACTGACATCACTATTTAAGAAATTTTGACACAGTAAATACACTCTCTCCCCTTTGAGTAAACATAAAAAAATAGCGTGTCCCAGGAGATTAAACGAGCACATTCTTTTTTAAATGTATACAAATCATGTAAATCTCAAGTTCCTATGTAATCCAAATTTAACCTGTATTCACTCTCGTGCCCACCGTGACTTCCTAATTTTCATCCCCCTTCCTTCCCCCTGAAACTCTCCATCTTCCAAATGGGAGCCAGATCCTCATCTTACTCCGCTGGTCTTCGGACAACTTGGTGATCCATAACCGCTTTTGAAACGTCTCGCCATGTCTTTCTGTCCTGTCCCACCTCCTTCCATTCTCTTGGTTCTATTTTGCATATTTGCACATCTTCAACGCATCTCCCACAGTCTTTTCTAGGTCGTCCAAGTGGAGGCAGATCCTGCAAAGTTTAAAATTCGATCTTTGGGTTTAGTCTGCGAAAGGAGCATTGCCCAGCAAAGGATAGGTTTAGGAGAGCATCTTGTAGTAGGGAGAAGAACACTGACGGGAAGTTCCTTAAACCCGGTCACTACTGATGAGAAACGTCTCCGTCTTCAAGAATTCTGTTTTGCTTACAACACAGCATCATTCATCTCAAAGACTACATGCTTCGATAAATTCGGAGTTGTCTTTAAGAGTTTCCTTTTGACTAAATTAAATATGCTTTTATTTCATATAGTTTTTCTTTGTTTCATTTTGTTTTATTGAGTGCAAATGTCATTTGTTATAAGATTCAAGAGTCATTTAAGCTAAAACTTCCGACAGATGAATACTAGAACTCTAGAAGTAAAAAAATCTTTAATGCACACTTTTTCTGGAAACTGTTAACTGGTGATGTCACTGGGAACATTTTTTTTTTATTTAGAGAAAACCGCAAACAAAAAGTAAATAGAGCTGCTTGGCCGTTTTTGTGTTGAGAGTCTTGGAAAGTAGCCGTACTTGCCATGAATTTATAAAGTAGTTGTTGAGACTCTCGTGAAAGAAAGTGCTCTTTACAAACTCGTCAGGGGTAGTTATAGTGACTCAAACCACGGAAAGTAAATGTAGATAAGGGTCTTGGAGAGTAACCATTTTAAAGACTGCCTTATGAAACATTTGCCGAACCCTTGACCACAAGAAAAAAAAAAATCTTTTATGTTAAACGTATCGTGTAGTAATGTCTCACTAATGAGGAACTCGTGAAATATTTCTCATGGTGTCGACTTCGTCACAGATGATTTCTGAAGTTTTATATTATGATGTTATATGTCTTATGCTCTTTTCATTAAATATTAGCATTTTCATTTAGCAGTTCGTTTGATAGATATGTAATTTGAAAGAGTGCGGTGAAATCCTTAGTTCTCATCGACATCATAATTCAGACACATGACTATAAACAGATGGTCTATAAAATATAGTTTCAAAGACAAACTCAACGCTCCTAAACGCGTCACTATACTTTACTACTTTTTTGTCTGTCTTTTTCATTTATTCGTTCTTTTATCTATCAATTTATTTATCCATTTCATTGTATTTTTGTATACATTGTTTGATGTATTACTTAACTAGGCCTTCGATAAGGCACCTCATAAACGACTACTTTGAAAATTTAAGCAAACAGGGTGACTTAAAAGTAGTCTTTTGATATGGATGAAAAATTTCTGAAGACACACACACACACACACACACACGAGCGCGCACGTAAACAAGCACGCACGCACACACACACACACATACACGCACACACACACACACACGCACACACACCTGTGCACACGAACACACACATACACACATGCACACACACACACACACACACACACACACACACACACACACACACACACACAGAGAGAGACACACACACGATAAAAACTCAGCAACGTAATTCTAATCCTCTTAATTTTCCATGATCTAAATAAGATCAAGGCAACAACAGAGATTAACCGAGATATGTTTCATCATTATTAAGGCCTTCTAACGCATAGCAACAGGCAAACTACAGTAAAAAATACAACAAGGATTGTTTTCAATCTCCATAAAGTTTTGGCCATGTTAATATTCTTACACTAGTAATCAAGATGTAGTCACATACTTATAAGAGATTTAACAGTTCTCTATACCTGGTTACCATCTCAGCCTAACCCATTGTCATCTATTCTTCACAAGCTACATCTTACAGCATCTCTGACTATCAAAACATAAATAAAGAAAATAACGAATTTTGTAGCGTGGAATCTAATGAACCATACCCTTGGTCCAACCCGCTTGGCGAGCGAGTCATCAGAATTGACATCATAAAATCCTTCGTGACGTCATGTGGTAGTCAAAAGCGTCCGTTTTCATTGTTGAGTAACTACCTATTTTAAGTTTATACTTTTTTTTTCAATTGTGTTGTTTTCCTCTTATGCCACGTCCACACGGTCGAGCACTGTCCGCCGGGCACGAGGGCTTTGCTCGACAACGGGCAATTTCATCGGGCAAACCATCAAACTGTCCGATCCCGGCGCCATTTGCGGGCAGTGGATGGAGGGCTGACATCGCTGCCAAACGCATGAGGTGAGGTGCGAGCAAAGTTAGCAAACCCCTCAGTACAGACCGAAGTTACCTTAATACCATGTCCGCACCTAGTACTAGTGTGTACTGGTCTCGACAAGTACACATATGTCTCTTGCCTTTGTATATATGGCTCCACTTTCGAAAGGAGAACAGAAAAGCTGCTTATGTTCATTTTCATGCAATAGCAAAACAATTGTTCATTTTCATCCAGCAATTCACGTAGGATTGTCACTGAGCTTCCCATTAAATCACGTCTTTGTAACCCCTCCCGGTATCAGACATGTCTCCGTGATTTTTTGTTTTTCTTTTTAATGCAGGCAGCAATTATAATGCTGTAAAGTGCTACCTTCTTTCCAAGTATGGCGGGAACCATGGTTATCGTACCGCACTGAACCACTCCCTCCCAACCTCTGCTTGGGGCCAACTAACCTCCAACCACCATCGTCAGCCGTGTGGACACTTCGCGGGCAGAGCCTGCGGACTTTGGCCGGTAAGGCCAAAGTCCGCCAGGCACAGCTCGACCGTGTGGACGCGGCATTAGGCTGTTACACGACGTTTCTATTTGTTGAGAAATGAAAACGTCTTCCTCAGTCCGTAGAGATTTACAAAGAAAAAATTGTGAAAGTATGACAAAATGTTTCAGTGTGAAGATGTAGATGAAGAGGGTGTAAGAATATCCAAATGTGGTAATACGATGTATTTAGTTGCAAGAATAAATAAATAGTGAGTTTACATACTACAGACCATGTAGTTTTAGTATTTATTTATGTGTTTTATCATTTGTCCGTTTGTTTATTATTATTTACTTGATTCTCGTTTACTATTAGTTATGTCAATTTCTATGCTTGATTCTCATTTATTATTAGTTATGTCAATTTATTATTTACTATATACCTGTTTGTTTATTACTTAACTATACCTATGCATTTATTTATGAATTTTATTTATCATTTATATTATTATAGTCTTTATTTATTCATTTATGATTTTTTTCGCATCTGACCTAGATATGGACCAAGAGGTCTCCTGTCGGCTTGCTCTGCCTATGTAATTTTATGATACTGATACCGATGGCAATAGAAAGTATAAAAAAACAGTAACTTGACCATTTTTGTTAAAACGCTTATTCATTTCATATGGTCTATTTCCGACAACAATTCCTTCAGCCATCATTCACGATTAATCAGGTCATTTAAGCTTAATTTCTATTGTTTTCTAGAAATATTCAACATTGTATTTCTATACCTTCGTTTTCCTACTATCCACGTTTATGTCAAGAGACTTAAGTATTGTAAACAATTAACGTGTAGGGACAGCGCAACAGACAAGAAAAAGTCTTTCTTTGGATGAGAACATCTCTTTATAACAAAGAAAGTGGATTGGCTAGATTCCGTAAACATCTTGGAAGATAAGGAGAGAGGTTTCGGAAATTCTTTTATTTTTCTTTTCTTTTAACGCAACTAGAGTGATTTGAGGACTTCAGTAAAGATCCTTGGAATCTGTTAGTTTCTCTTTGTCATTTTCTTGCTTCTCCTGTCTCAAGATAATTATCTATTATTTTCTTATCTCTTTTCTAACATCTCTCACTCCCTATAATTACTTGAAAACCTGACTGTTCTTGTATCTTTCATTACATACAAGCACACAAAGGATTACAAAGAAGGAGCATGTCGACAGGAGACCTTTTGGTCCATAACTAGGTCGGATGCGGAAAAAATCGTAATAATGATAAGTGAATAAAAGAAAAATAAATAAAAATTATAATAATATAAATAATAATAAATAAAATAAATAAATGCATAGATACACACACACACACACACACACACACACACACACACACACACACACACACACACACAATCATACACACACACACAATTCGCGGACCAATGCAAGTAAGCCTTGCAATAGCTACGGACTTCAAAAGCTGTAATTAGTTAATGTGTTAGAAAATAAAGGGTAATGAAGAATAATTTAACAAAATATGAAAATTGGTAAAAAAAAATGTCAAAAGCAGCAAAGAAAGGTTTTAGCAGGTTAGAATTAAAGCTAAAGGAAGAAACTAAAGAACGAAAGAGATCAAGTCTGTAATGTGGAAAGGAAGACACAACAGAAGAGAAAAATATAAGGAAACAAAAATAAGAAACAGGCGAATTGACCAAGAAGAAAGAAGAAGAATGACGTTGGAGTGTAAAAATACGAGAAAAGTATATAAAAATGTCTGAATGGAAAGGAAAATGTTTAAACAAGTGAGACTTTTGAAAAGGGAAGTCAAAGTTAAGAGAATGGAATAAGTGAAAAAAAAAATGAAATCAACATAAAAAAAAAAAAAAATGGGCCCTGCCGTTGAAGCGCTGCCTCGCTGCATTGCTTCTGACCCACGCAGAGTGCCAGGAAACGGGAATTGCTCTTTGCCCACGATGTGATGAGATGGGGTCGGAGTAAAATGGGTTTTAATGTGTATGAACTGAGTGTATCCTGGGACACCTCCCCTATGGCAGCGAAAAAATTGTATCTACATATGTATCAAAAGGAACGTGAGACTAACGAAGACAAAACAAAAGCAACAAATTGGACTGCGTGAGAGAAATGACTGAGATAAAGGTGCCCAATACAGAGGAATTTGTAGCGTGGAATTTAATTAACCATTCCCTTGGTCCAACTCACTGGTGGCAGGGTTCGAACTACCATCACCTCGACCCCCGCCGTAAATAGCGACGCTCTAACCCGTTCAGCTGGCAAGTATCCTGTATATAGGAAATCCTAGACAAAGATTATTAGAGGAATTGAAAGAGACATAGGGAGAAAAATATAGTCTACACAGGAGCGGAATAATTATTGTAATATTATATGTATATATATATATATATATATATATATATATTATATTCTCTTTTCATTTCCTCAACATATACCTTGTACATCCACTCATCTGCTCTACACCTCTTCCTCATATGCCCATACCATCTGTGCAATAAGCGTCTGCTGAATATTTTCTTTTTTCGAAAAGCCACTCTTTTAAAAGAAAAACAGAAAAAAGGCACGGCGAGGAAGCCGGAAAAGTAACGAGAAAAAAGTGAGTATATATAGCACAGATACAGTGAAGACAGGTGGAGTGGAAGGTATCTCTACCTTTGCTTGATGGACTTCCCTCTCAATTTCTTGGGCTTGTCGCCAGGTGATTTCATTCAACTGAGGAACAACGACGAAGAACAAAATTGCCCTGATAAATCCTAACTCCATGACTTCTCGAAACTGTCAGCAACTAAATGAAATGACCACGAGAGGGCCAGGACAGTATTTGCAGGGAACACCA
>NC_134781.1:72112037-72117037 GCF_046742065.1 Oratosquilla oratoria | reverse complement strand
AGACTCTTGCCATCCCTTGGCCCAATAAGATGTTAAAACATCTGGGAGGATTTAGACCTTCGCGGTATTGAAAGGTTAACGAGCGCTGAGCTTAAAACTCTCGTCCATGTTCGACCTGTCACTAGAGAATCAAAGCGTGACTGATGCCACGCGTTCATCATCAAAGTCACTCTCTCCACTAACAATCGATCCGAACACGCGTCACTATGTCCGTCTGCTTATATGTTTGTCTCTATGCCTTTCTAGCTGTTTTGTCTGCCTTCCTGCCACCCTGTGTAGCTATTTGTTCAGCTTACTGTGCCCCTATGTTTTTTGTCTATTTATCTACTTTTCTGAATCTTTGTCTGTCTGTCTGTCCGCACAGCTGTAGATCTGCCTAACTATCTATCTGCCAGGTTATCTCTACCAAGTTCTTTGTATACCTAGCTTCCTGCCCATCTAGTTGAGGACCTGCCTATCTATCTGTTGTTTAGTTGTCTGTCACATTGACTGACTACTTTGTAGTTTGTCTGCTGAACTAGCATTCCGACAAACTGCCTGTCTCCCCTTTATTCCGCCCGTCAATCTGTTCCTATCTTCCAGTTGTCTATCTATTAAACAGACGATCTACCTATCTTTCAATCTATCTAGCCATTTCTCTGTATGCATGCCGAGCTGTCTTTCAATCTGTATACTCAGTCAATCTGCTACGTGTCTGTTTAGTTGTATCCCTACTAATATGTCTTTCAGTCTGTCATACTATTCGTCAACCCACATGATCATATGTCTGCCTCGTTGTCTAATTGTCTCTCTGTTGATCTGTCTATATATTTATCTCTGTATCTGCCCGCATTGTCTATCTTTGTCGACCTTCCTGTCCTGCAGTTTATAACAGGGTTTTGGTCTTCTCTCAGTCCTCATTACCATATGTTCTGTAATTATCTCCTTTCCCTTGAAAAAGGAAATCTGCTGAATCAGATATTTCAACATTAATCGACACAAAACAAACAAAGTCTGTTACAGATCTCAAGGTACTCAGCGGCTACTTCATCCATTATCGACAAAAACCCGGCCGGCCGCGCGGGCACTTTAACGTCCAGGTAACCAGTGCATAACCAGCCGACTCCTGGCTTCCGTCCCCCCGAACCTCGAACCAAAAAGGTCCTGGGTCTACCAAAGAATTTTTTTTTTCTGTACGTGGATCTGTTCCTTGAGATCACCCCTTCGTAGATACACTTAACTAACAACGTCCACTTGCAATGCGTTATGGATTTTGATCTGGAAAAGGTTACAGAATTTCTCATCGACCTCAGACCAGGGTGTGAAAAATAAATTTAGTTTAGACAATATAAACAATTAGATACAAAATTGATTAGATGAATAAGCAAAGTAATAATCAAATGAATACATTATGAACTAAAAAATCTAATAATTTAATTTAAAAATAGATAAGCATACAAGGTAAACAGATATAAATAAATCAGTACTCAAATTAATGCAAGAACAAATAAATTAATAAACGAACTGAATATAAAATAAAGAATAATATGAAAATAAAAGAAAAAAAATATATATATATATATATACATATATAAATATAATATATATATATATATTATATATATATATATATATATTTATATATATATTATATAAAATATATATAAATATATATATATATATATATATATATTTATATATATATATACATATGTATATATGCATATCTTTCAAGCATATATGTTTATCAAATGTTTTCCAACGTATCAAAGATTTACCTATATTTACTTGGCTCCCGCTAGCGATGATTGCCACTTGACCTAGCCGTGTTTACACACAAGAAAACTTACAGCTCCTTACACAGTTTATTGTATTTGCGTCATAAGAAATAATTCTCAGATAGTTGGTTATTCATTCTTTACATTAAGAAAGGGATACATGTAAGTATATACCTATGACAGTTCCTATTTTCTTTATTTTCACTCCCCAAAAGTTTTAAATTTTCTCCCTCTCTCTCTCTCTGTCTCTCTCTCTCTCTCTCACTCATATTGTGTCATCTTTCTCTTCCGTAACAAAATAAATTTCCAATAATAAAAAGTCTATAACATTAAGGTTCACTCCCTCGACTACGACCAAGTAATGGAACATGTACTACTTTGTTCTCTATAGACTTGTTTGCCAAAAGACAAAGTATTTGATAATATAAAAAAAATCTAATTAGCTGAAATCTAGGAATTACAAACCAGCTGTCGATAAATACTGGTAAAAGAAGTCAGCACTAAATTAACATGAACAGACAAAAATTAACAAATTCTCTCCTAACAAGGACGTATATTTACTGGACGTCGGTATACGATTCTAAACATATGACTGACTGACCCCAAGCCGACCCCACGCGTCTTGATTGCGGCTGCCATCTTGGGATTCTATTAACCAGTTGACTTATGGAGTTCTGTTGTTTCGAATGCTATGTGCTTAGGTCTTCCAGTTTTACTTTTCATATATTCATATGAAATATTCGATTTTCATCCAAAAAGCACTCTATAGAAACAATAGGTATCTTTCTCTTCTCTTTTCAATCCAAATTTATTAATTCTTTGCCTCTTCCATTTTATTTCAGTATATGTTATGACACGTTAATTCATGACACACACAGACGGAGTGACAGGCAGAAAGATAGAAGATCAGGCAAAACGATAGACTGACAGATACACAAAAATCCAGTTGTGATATACACGATAAGAAATAAGTCATGGATACTATCTCTGTACTCTTATCTTGTATGTATGTATATGTATGTATGTACATATATATATATATATATATATATATATATTCGTGTATATATACATGTGTGTGTGTGTGTATGTTTTTGTGTACCTGTATGTACGTGCGCGCATGTGTACACGAGAACGCGGGCATGCATAAAATAATATCTAGTTAGTGCCCCATTCGTGCTTGTTACAAGTCGTGCATGTCTCCGACCACGAAAAAATACATGAAGATTCGTGGTATTGTGCGTGTTTGGAGCTTAACCTGTTTCACGCATTTCGGAGAAGTAAGTGATACGAAATCCTCAATACCAAACATTAGCCTTGCACAAGTTAAGGGACTAATGTTGTATTTTTCCCGTGACATGACCTTCCGCCCCTTTCTTAACAGGTTAGCACTTATCCTAATAGCCTGTTGCCGGATTTTTACATCCTTCCACGCAGAATACTCTCTGCTGTGAACACATACAGTTAATCTCAAAATAACTACTTCCACACTGAGCGGTACTCTACACATCTACTAGTTAACGCCACTTTACTCTATTCACATTCTTAGCAATCTCCCAGATTAGATCATCGCCGATACTAAAGCACCGGACATATCAGATGAGATATCTTCAACCTCATTTGTATACTCTTTCTTTCCTATGAATATGGTCAAGTGCTGTTAGCCAGCGCAAAGTCTCTAAATAGTGTCCTCCCCCTTAGAGTGACAAGACGGACGTTTCCCTTTAACTAAATGAATATGGTCAGTATTGGTATTGGAATGACTCAACGAGGCAGAGCGATAGTAAGGGCATTAAGTGGGTTTTAATATGCATGAAGTAGGTATGAGCCTTGCCTCGGCCATCTGCTTATGGTGTGTGTACAGTATATACATACATATATATACCAAGGTTTTTTCCCCCTTACAAGGGAGGTAGCCAAAAAGGAAAAGGCATAAAATCATTTCCACCCATTCCATCCCTGAATACACTCCACACCCCTCCACCCTCCCTCTTATCTTAGCACCTCCTGGATGACGGGTCATCCCTGCACCTTGTCCACTGCCCTGGGTCAGAAGCAGTGTCGCCAGACACAGCACATCCACATACACATACATACATGATACATAATACATATATACATACATACATACTGTACGTATATACATACATACATAATACATACATACATATATACATATATACATACATACATACATACATGCATATGTACTTACAGTATTGGGTAGACAAATATCGACATTATCACTTTCAGTGAGTGCACTCTCCCGAGTTCTCAGTTTAATTCAATAATTGCCGTTCAAATGAAATTAATATTTCAAAATGTAATGCAGACACAAATTGATCACCACACAGGATCTTTGTCTGAATGAAAGCCTTTGGAACTACTTAGATTAGAATGCTTAGATGAAAATATGGGGTTAATATTGCCCTTAGATTAAAACAAACAGAAATCATCCCCTTTCTAGATAACCATGGCTTAAAGCATTACCATATGAAATGAATTCGCCAGAAATACCAGTATGTTATTTTCTAATCAAACAAAGCTTCCCTTCTCTTCCATTTCAGTTCCTTCTGCCATCCTTTCCAGTATTTTCTTATCATTCTAAGTCTTCCTCTGGGTCTTTTACCATCTTTTCAATATCCACAGAAGTTATTTCTCCCTGACCAATGGCTGTATCCTGCGGTCCAGGCCTTCGACATCTTCCCAATTTCCTTTTCTTTCCCTCATACCTTTTCTTTTTAATTTTCCAAAAATATCTAGCATGATCCTTTCTTTCCTGTCTCTTTTATGTAGCCAGCGACAATCAGAAGATAGATGGGTGGCCTTAATTTTCGGACAAAGGGACAGCGGACCATTGAGACCGGCCTTAGAACAATTTCCCCTCCTTTACTGAATGGAATTGGTTGGAGTTATAAAAACAAAATCTTAGTTGAGCGATATCAAGGTATAATTATTATACACAGAGATCAGAATAGTAGAAACATTACTAGACTCTAGAAACAGATGCTAAAGAAGATATTCCTCATTTATTTTAGTGTAAAATTTGCTACAAGTTATTATTGTTTTTCTATCAAAAAAGTCAACTACATACAAAAGTGGCTGAAAGCTTAATAAACATCATCAACGTTGTTGTCATTATTTCATTACATGCAAATAGAAATGTACCCTAACAACTAGCCTAATTTGGTTCAAGGTTGTTGGTAATGACTCGTTTCACGAGTAATTACTATAAATCAATCA
>NC_134781.1:72087037-72107037 GCF_046742065.1 Oratosquilla oratoria | reverse complement strand
TTGGCCGAGCGCTTGACTTTAGACTACCATTCTTTTCTTTCTATATATTTTTTTTATTTATTTCCGAAGTGTTCCAGTGTTGGTACCTTTTTGCCCCTCTTCAAAGCATGTTTTACATTCGTAAAAAAAAAAAATAAACTGGAAAACCCATATTCGGAGGAAAGAAACACCGTTGAATGATGATCCGTATATTACGACCACAATCTCTGGTCTTCAGCGGAGAGATGGTTAAAAACTCGAAGACTATAGTCAGAAAACCTATGTTCCGTTAGAGAGATAAAACTCATTAAACGTAAACGAAAGGAGCTACAACGCAGTGCACTCCAAAAAGACCCAAAGAATTGTAGTTTCATATTCGCTATCAATCCGAGAAAATAAAAATGAAGTAAAAGTTTTTTTTATTTGAGTGGCGTCTGCCTGTTCAGAGGCCAGAAGTTTGTGAGAAACTTCATTGACACGAGTCTTTCTGAATTCAATTTAGGTTACCTAACTCGATGGGTGCCCGCTGTCATCCCTTTCAGTCCATGGAAATTGGTGATGTATATATATATATATATATATATATATATATATATATATATATATATATATATTATATATACAGGAAAAACACTGGGAGCGTATGTTCTTGAAAATGCAAGGTTGACCACGAATAAAAACTATTAAAGCAGAGCGCTTTCGTGTATTGACATCTTCAGTGTAAATAATACACTGAAGATGTGAATACACGAAATCGCTCTGCTTTAATAGTTTTTCTTCGTGGTCAACCTTGCATATATACATATATAGATATATATACATATATACATATACATATATATACATATATATAATATATATATGTATATATGTGTGTACATATATATATATGTATATATATATCTATATATATATATATATATATATATATGTATATTTATATATGATTTCCGTCGATCTAATTCGGAAGCAATTTGTGCCCGATCCTCTACAGGGTGATAGCTGTCATGTGTAGTTCCTGTGACTAAACCCAAGATGATTTCAATCAAATACATGGAGTCCCACAGAATTAAAAAAAAATATCAAAAGTGACGTTGAATTAAACATATGTTTTATCAAAAGAAAAACAATGTAATGACGGAGGCTTTATTAGTACGACGTTTTTCTTGCTTCAGTTTTATAATTTACACATGTATTTGATAAAGCAACCAACAAGCATAACGACATACTAATAAAGGTTCCGTCCATATATGGCGTTTATTTTGACCGACTTGTCGTCAACTGATAGAAAAAAAAAACTCAACCAAGTGATTTTATTCAATTGAGGAAAACCCTTTCAATGCCCATTTGAATGAGAAGGTAGATTCATTCAGCTAAACAAACATCCACGTCCCATCAACACACGAAAAGGGACAATGCATGCTAGTAAAATTTATACCAATATCTCTAGAAGTAGCAAAGATCCAACAACTACAGTCACCCCTTAATTACATCGATTTTTTTTTATATATATTCAGCACAACTGCACATATATACGAGCCTTTTTGTATGTAGTTAAAGGGTGACTACTGTTGGATCATTGGTGTCTGCTACACATTCTTCAACAGCTGTATCAGCTTTAACAGGTATTTCTATCTTCAGGCAATCGATTCATTTAATTTTAGACAAAAAATAATAATAATCCACAAAGTAAAACCTTACCTTGAAACATTCAAAACCCCCGGACGATTCCATTCAGGTGAAGGACACTTATCATTACCAAAGACATTTTGCTACCGAAGAGTTTCTATGGAGATGAAAATAGATAAACAAGAGAAATTGCCGTTCATTAGAGAAATGCCACAGAGGTCAATAAGACACCCTGCAGCCAGTTAGTGTAAAAACACTGGCGAACTCCATGCGGATGGGATTAAACAAAAATATTTTGAATTAAGGGTATATTGAAATCTACAGATGCAATTGAAAACTCAAGTGGGCAATCAGGCTTTTAGCAGAAAATGACTTGAAAATTGTTCAAGTTTGAAACATGCAAGTCTTTCCCGAAATGTACATTACAATGCACGTTTCTGTGAAACAAATATAGGTGAGCATCTGTAAAGTATTCTCAAAGGATGAATAAAACCCGAAGACTGCACATAAATAATGTAAAACAACAACAGAAAAATGTTACAAGACATACTGATTTTTGAAACGATATCAAGTATTTCTACCAAGGGAAACTCCACACAAATGTTATATCATGAATTTCAGTACCATGAATTCAGTGAAAAAATAAGTCTTGGAAAAAGATGAGTGAAATGTGTAGCAAAAACAATGTCACGAGGGGTTCATGTAACACAAAAGAGCACTCCTGGATGAAAAAAGGAAATTAATTACATCAATATGAACACAAGCGACAAATCTTATGTGTATAGGCTTAGTACCATCGGGGAACTTGCTTGTTGAGACACAACTGGATATAAAGACATCCATGGGTATATGCATTCACTCATTCTTACATAAATTGTACATAGATCCAGTCATCCATTCACTTACACATACGTTCATATACCGGTATGTATACATATACGCATTTGCATATAAATACGTACATACACCCTTACACACACACTCACATATGTATGTCTGTATATATATATATATATATATATATATATATATATATATATACATATATATATATACATATATATATATATACTGTATATATATATATATATATATATATATATATGTGTGTGTGTGTGTGTGTGTGTGTGTGTGTGTGTGTGTGTGTGTGTGTGTGTGTGTGTGTGTGTGTGTGTGTGTGTGTGTGTAAGTGTGTGTGTGTAAGTGTGTGTGTGTATCTCTGTACATGTTTGTGTACACAAAAATGCCCGCACACGTGTAGAATCACATTCCTAATTCTTTAAACTATACTACTTCTTTTTCTTGCCCTCTTCACTCATATATCCTTCTCTTCCCCATTTTTTTCTGTCCGGCTCTCTTGTCAGATCTCTATTTTTCCATTTTTCTTCCCTGTCTCCATTTATCTCCGCCCCTATCCTTTCTCTTTTCTCCTCTTGTTATCAGCGTTTCTTTTATATTCCATTCACGTTTATTTATTCTTCTATTTCTTCTCTACTTAGCGTTTTAGTCGCGTTATTCTTCATCTATTGACTTCAGTTTTTGCTTTCCATGTGAACGCATCCCTTCGTTTTCCTTATCTTTTTTTCTCTATCTGTCTCTTATCCATCTATCTATTTTCCAGAAATCTACCTGATTCGCGTTTTCGGATTTCCCTCGTCGACCTGCGCCATTCCCTTGTTATCTCTTCCTTAATTCTTCTCTATTTCCCTTCAATATGACCTCCTTTATCCACCCCCTACCTTCGTCGTCTGTCTTCTTGTATCCGTCTGACTACACAGCCAAGCCTCTTGTTTTCTTCGCATGTCTGCCCGGGCTTCTGCTCCGAGCTGAGGGAGGGATACGAGTAAGGACGGTGAGGAGGGTCGAATGGAGTAGGTACAGAGTATCTTTGTGTAAGGAGCTTTGGGGGGTCCACGTAGACAGTGGCCTTCTTGGTCTTTATCATCTGTAGTGATACAAAGAACTCTTCTTAGTAGTTTTGGTTTAGGAGGTCTTGTCTTTTGTTGTGTGGTGTTGTACAGGGTTCTTTGTTCCGTTAAAGGGTATATGCGTCCCTCTTTGTCAAGAATAGTGGTGTTCTTCTTGCTACAGAATCCAACCCAAAAGTAACTGTTTTTGGTGACACTTTTTTTTTTTTTTTGTTATTAGGAAATTAGTGCCAATTTGGATCAAAACTGTGGAGCCTTAATCATTGTATCATGATATTTTCGTAGTATAGGGAAGAACATGAAAATTATCTTCGAGATGTTGAATTTTGTGTTTACTAGATTCTGAATTGTGTCTGGGTGTATGCGAGAGAAATTGTGTATGGGGATGTATGAGTTTTCGTGGTTTGTGTTTACTGCCAGACCTCGCCCAACACGACTTCACGTGCAAGAAACCCACGTTTACACGAATGGGTAAAATATCCAAGCATTTGCCAAACACGACCATGGTTCACGAGAGCACGATTTGAATAGTCCACCGGGTCGTGTTGTGCGCTATTGTCTGGAGAGAGTCTGGGAACCTAACATACTTTTTTCCATGAGACCTATTATTCACCCAACACGAATTTGGTCCTGCACGACGGACTAAGAAACCTAACACTCGTGTTGGGCGAGGTCTGACTGTATATATTTATATATCCGTGTCTACATGCCCGAAAAACATGTAGGTATGATTTTGTGCATTATCGCATGAATGTGTGCGCGTAAGCATTTGGGTGTGTGATTCACCATGGTCTTGGATCACGTGTTGGACTCGTGAACGACAGCTATTTCCCTCCCGGAAGAGAGCTCAGAGTATATAACCGAACTATGGGTAATGCTGTGACCTTACACGCACACACACACACCCAACTCCCCGCCCACGAGAGTTGGAGTAACGACAAGCAGTGTGTGTGTGTGTGTGATGACACGAGACGAAGAGAAGCAAAAAAACAAGTGGAGGGGAGTCAAACAGAGGGGAAAAGAAGGGGATTGAAGTGGCAGGGCATGGAAAGACTAAAGGAGAAAGTGAGAGGGAAAGGGGAAGGGGAACTGGGTGACGAGTGACGATGGGTGAAGGGTGAGGGGCAAGAAGCGAGGGGAGAGGAGTGAGAAACCAAGGAAGAAGAAGCAAAGTCGATGGGCAGGCGTGGGGACGGGGAGTGAAGGACGAGGGAGTGAAGGGCGAGGGAGTGAAGGACGAGGGAGTGGGTGCCGAGGACCACGTGGGAGTCGGGGTGCATAGCGTGGGGTGCAGGAGGCAGGGGTGAGCAAGGGGTTAAGAGTGAGGGAAAGGGGTGAGGGTTGAGGGGAATGACAAAGGTACAGGATGTATTGCGACCAAATGTGGGCAGACTTGGACTCTTTGTGTTCCAAATTAAACCCTTCAATCCCATGACATTGTATAAAGGTTCTTCCTCTGTTTTCAAGTTTTGTTGACCGTCCCACGAATTTTTTTCTTATTTTCTGTTAACTTATTCTCCATTTTTAACATACATGTATATTTATCTTTTATATTTTTTCACGATGCCTGTTTAGCCTTTATTTTATATATTTATTTGTCTTTTTTTTTTGTGACATCCACCTTCATCCGGGATTAAAGTTGTCTTGACTTTTAATATTTCATTGCCTCATTTATCTGTCTTTGGCGATACTGCTCTAATCCCAGTTATCATGTTAAAAACACCAGCTGCTTTCTCGTGGCCCTAATTTCCTGTTTCTTTATCAAACTGCCGTCTTCTCCGATATTTTACCACGCGTTCTTACACAAGACTCCCGAGTTCGAACTGTGATGATCTTTGGTCCTTTCTTCTGGAAGAAGTTGTTTAAGAACATTTCATATTTGTTCTCGCCTCTGTTTTTTTTCTGTTTTTTTCTTGTCTGTTTTTCTTTTTTTTTCTTGTCTATCTTGTTTTTTTTTTGTTTTTTTTACTTTGGAAACTTCTTCTGGGTAATATGTGTCTTGTACGTCAGTAGTTGAAAGTTAAAAGAATAACAATTATTTTACTCCATTTTCTGCGTATTTCCATTCTCATTTTTTCTCAGTCTCTCTTCCTCTCTCACTCTTTCTTTCTCTTTATCTTCCTTTCTCTATCTCTCTCCCCCCTTTTCTCTCTCTCTATCCCTCCCCCTCTCTCTCTCTCTCTTCCTCTCTTACCCTCTCCCTCCCTCCATCCCTCTCTCCCTCTCTCTCTCTCTCTCTCTCTCACTCTCTCTCACTCTCATTTTATCTCTTTCTATCTTGTTCCATCCATTTGAATTTCCATATTCAATAATAAATTTTGATCACTTTAATTTAACTAAACCTCCTTAGCGCCTTCCCCTTAATATCTCTCCTTCGTCACTCAGCTGATCTATCTAAACTCCTTTTTTATCATATTTATGACTCCACCTCTTGGTTGCATTTTGTTCCTAAGAAAAGAATAGGTGCCTGCTACAGTGGAAATATTACTCTCTCTTTCCCTCTCTCTCTCTCTCTCTCTCTCTCTCTCTCTCTCTCTCTCTTTCTATTTCACACACAAAGAAACACGTACACATACACAACTTATATATATATATATATATATATATATATATATATATTATATATATATATATATATATATATTATATATATATATATATATATATATACGTACTGCACACATATATGTATATAATATATATACATAAAAACACACACACACTCACACACACACACACACATATGTGACTGTGAGCAAAGGGGTTGCGAGCGTTGTATTCTATGTGACCCGGAGCAGCACTTTCTGTCGCGACATTCCCTCCTCTATAGCTTCTGCCCAAAGTTGTTGTTCCCATTCAACGGGGAGCGTCAGGACCCTCCCTACCTTTCTCGTTCCAGGCTGCGCTGTCCCCACACTTCAGGTTCTTCGCGAGCTAGAAATATTCCTGGCCAGTTGGTGATATCCCGCCAGAATTCGTGTTTTTCCGGCTCAATGGCCTTTACATAAAGATCTGCCCCCTAATGTCAGAGGTGGAAGTTATCGGTTATTTATTATGGCTGTTTTGTGATTCTTGTTAAGTCAACGATCAATGACTATGGTTCTTTGAGTCAATGACGTGAAGCATCTTCTTTAATATGCAAAACGACACATTTGTATTAATTTCTTAGTTTCCAGCCTTACATTTTCTTCTGGACAATGGATATAGATCCAGCTGTTTTAATATACCCCCCTTGATTAATTCGTTCTCATATTAATGACTTTTAATATAGAATGCTCTCTACAGTGCAATATTTCAAATCAATTCTTTTTTTAATCATGTTCTTAAGGAGAACATGTAAAATGTAAGTAGAATTACTCATACGTATTCACCTTTTTTAACATTTCTACACAAGTGAACCACAGTCTACAACCTGAACACCAATTCCACTGTTATTTCACCTCACTCCAGCCTTTGTTCAACACCTCTTTTTCCGTTGTTCACACTCCATCCTGACTTAACTCTTTTCATTACTCTCCCCTTTCCACAGAAAACTTTTACCCTTGTGTCTCGACAGCAATAACCGCATTGTGTTAGCATGCTACTGAGTTAAGCCTTAACCTTGCTTACGTTTTCTTAGGGATCCCATTTTCTTTTTTGCTGAGCCCGGTGTTTTGTTTACGTTTTCCCAATTGGCGTTCAGGTGATACAAACGATCTTCTGAGTCTGTTTGTATGATGTATTGTTGTGTTTCTACTCTTTTGACCTAAATTTCCAGGCAGGTACGTACATTGAAAATACTAATTCACGTTTTAATGTAATATTTTTTTATTGAAGTCTGATTTCCAAGCAGTTTTGTCTTAATTCGAGATTGTAACGTATGGATGAACAATATTATTCTAATATACAAACCTTATATGGGCATCATAGCCTTGCACAAAGTTGTTTATAAACTCAGATATTTATTAACGTTAAACCATTTAATTCCTTCAAGGGAAATTTTTTTTTTGGAAACAATTTATTTTAAGAAACATTTACTTATAATGTAAATTTCATGGTCTCGGAATTATTCATGGCATTTGTGGAAGATATTGTTTAGGGTTGTTGGAAGGTTATTAATAGATCTATTCATAAAAGAAGAAGAAAAGGATCACAACACCTCATGTGATTATCTGTATCACCACAACCCACTCAAATCAACGAAAGACACAAGTAACATATACACATTATATATGTTACAGTAAGAACACGTACCTAGGGATTACGCGTAATCCCTGAATGTTTATTCAGTGAATACGCGTAATCCCCGTTTCACTAACAGTTTATTCAGTGAATACGCGTAATCCCCGTTTCACTAACCTAACCTAACCTAACCTAACCTAACCTAACCTAACCTTAGGTTAGGTTAGGTTAGGTTAGGTTAGGTTAGATTAGGTTAGGTTCGGTTAGGTTCGGTTAGGTTCGGTTAGGTTCGGTTAGGGTCGGTTAGTTTCTGTTAGTTCAGGTTAGGTTAGGTTATGTTAGGATAGTTACACAGGGATTACGCTTATTCACTGAATAAACATTCAGGAATTACGCGTAATCCCTAGGTACGTGTTCTTACTGTAACATATACATATTACACATACATATAACATTATACAATTACCTAAGAAACCAAGTGCATATTTAACAGAATTACATGATTACTCACTTTTGTTAATATATTTCTCAAAAAATTAAGTTATTTTTTTTATTAGTTTATTGATTTCAAATACTGAACGATGTATTGGTAGACATCAGAATATCTACAAATGATTAGTAGAGTAACAGACTACAAATAAAGTTATTTCAGAATACAGAATAAAAGAATATCGGTGTACAATAGTCGCGGTTAAAACTTTTAGCAGTGACACATAAAAAATAAATGAGATTTGTTCACATTTCTTACCACAACAAAACGCGGAAATAACGACAGAAGTAAAATTGTCAAAAGCAAAAAGAGAGAACCAGGATTTCTCGTGTTTGCAAGCTTGCTATGCAATTGCTATCAATTTGTTCTGCTAAAAGCGAATATCAGACCTCATACGTTCTGCATACTAACACAACATTGTCAAATTTGAGATCTATGGAACAGCGAAACAAAGGTACAAAGCAAAATAAAGATTGCAATAAAGGAAAAGACAGGATAAAGGAGAAGTGCAAAAGAGAGAGAAGAACATACAGAAAAAGATAGAAAGGGGATGGAAAATAGAAGAGAGAGAGAGAGAGAGAGAGAGAGAGAGAGAGAGAGAGAGAGAGAGAGAGAGAGAGAGAGAGAGAGAGAGAGAGAGAGAGAGAGAGAGAGAGAGAGAGAAGGATATCTAGAAAAAGATAGAAAGAGGATGGAAAATATAAGAGAGAGAGAGAGAGAGAGAGAGAGAGAGAGAGAGAGAGAGAGAGAGAGAGAGAGAGAGAGAGAGAGAGAGAGAGAGAGAGAGAGAGAAAGATATACAGAAATAGATAGAAAGGGGATGGAAAATAGAAGAGGAAAGAGAGAGAAAGAGAGGGAGAGAGAGAGAGATAGAGAGAGAGGGGGGAGGGGGAGAGAGAGAGAGAGAAAGAGAGAGAGAGAGACAGAGAGAAGAAGAGAATAAAACAGACAAAACAAAAGACAGATAGTCAGGCACATGGACAAACAAACAAACCGACAGACACACAAACAACTTCACACGCACAGACATACACAGCAACACATGCCTGCACAGCCACAAACACACACATACACATCTATACATACATATATATATTCTCAAAGTAAGTACTAACAAGAATGCTCACTAATACGATCTCAGAGTACGTGCTTCCTCGTCCTCCACGAAATGGTGTACAAGGTGAACCATTCTGGTAGAAAGTCTCCGTAAATGAGCCAATTTAGCGATCGTAAGCTCCTGCGTGCCCGGAGGGCCTGAGGTAACGTAGGACCTATGAAGTGGGCCATATTTTGTCATGCGAGGCAAGATGGTAGCAGACTGGACTCGTAATTGCGAGTCCCCGGGATCGAGAATCCGCGACTGCTGGATTTGAATGTATATATATATATATGTATATATATATATATATATATATATATATATATATACATATATACTATATATATACATAAACATATATATACATATATATATACATACATATATATATATATATATATATATATATATATATATATACACATATATACACATAATTTGTTCTTCCTTCTTTTTGTCACATCTCCCTCTTTCTCTACCACTCTCCGTCTCAACCCCAGTCCCTCCTTCTTCCTTCTCCTTCTCTTCTTGTGAGATTCTCGTCTCTGTTTTAATTAGTATGACGATCCTTGAGGCGATGTAGCCCCTTGTCTGCGCGATTTTTTAAGAGTCAAATTCAGCGTAAAAAGAATAGATTTTGGGTATAGTTGCAGTAATTAATGTTCTCCCAGTCTTGTTAATGCTCTCATCCTGTTGTCCCCCACTTCCTACCACCTCTATTCTTTCACTGTTCCTCTCTGCGGAGATTTTGTAAGTCCCATTTTCCTCCGAAAGAAAGAGTTCTTCCTCATTTGCTGCACAATGTTCTTTGTTTGTCTTCTATAGTCGTTGTCGTTCCTTGTTGGTGTTTGGTCCACTTCATCACTCCCGTCGCATCTCCCTTTTCGTTCCTTTCCATCTTTTAATCTATTTCTTTTCGTGTTTATTTCTGACTTATAATCCCCATCTATTCTTCCTTTTCTTCCTATCATTGTCTCTCCACTTCTATTCACCTTTGACTAAATTTTCTTCTTCAAACCACTCGGCCACTCGATCTTCAAAATATTTCCTTTCTTCTATCTTTTCTCTCCTTCCTAACCTCCCCCTCTTTTATCTTCTTTACAACTTTCTCTCTTTCTCTCTCTCTCTCTCTCTCTCTCTCTCTCTCTCTCTCTCTCTCTCTCTCTCTCTCTCTCTCTCTCTCTCTCTCTCTCTCTCGTGCTTTATAACCCACTCCTCTTCACTTTACATACTAACCTTAGAAATCTCTACCTCAAAAAGGAATTTTGTTTTTAACTATTTTAACACGGGGCTTGCTTTTCGTGGACTAAATATCTCTCTCTCTCTCTCGTGCTTTATAACCCATTAATATTTAATTCACATATCAACCCTAGTAATCCCTTCTTCAAGAATAAATTTTGTTTTTAACTGTTTAAACACGAATCTGCTCTCCGCGGACTAAAATGTTCTCTCCCTTCCTATCTCTCTCTCTCTCTTCCTCCCTCCCTATCTCTCTCTCTCTCTTCCTCCCTCCCTATCTCTCTCTCTCTCTCTCTCTCTCTCTCTCTCTCACACACACACACACACACACACACACACACACACACACACACACACACACACACACACACATGTTTTATAACCCACTACTCTTCAATTTACATATTAACAACAGCAATCTCTTCTTCAAAAAGGAATTTTATTTTTTACTATTTTAACACGGGGTCTTCTCTCCGTGGACTAAATCTCTCTCTCTCTCTCTCTCTCTCTCTCTCTCTCTCTCTCTCTCTCTCTCTCTCTCTCTCTCTCTCTCTCTCTCTCTCTCTGTGTCTGTGTGTGTGTGTGTGTGTGTGTGTGTGTGTGTGTGTGTGTGTGTGTGTGTGTGTGTGTGTGTGTGTGTGTGTGTGTGTGTGTGTGTCTGTATATCTCTCTCATGTTTCATAACCAACTTCTCTTCATTTTACATATTAACTTTAGCAATCTCTCCTTCGAAAAAAGAATTCCTTTTTTAACTCTTTTGACACGGGGACTAAATCTGCTCCGTGTTTGTAGAGCGAAACCCGTAAAACAAGTTATTGTCCCTGGTGATTTGTATTCTGAATGAATATGCTTCGTCATAATATGTTCTTCCTGAGTAAGAACAATACCAGTGGAACACGAATATCTGGACCACAGAAACAAGAAAAATTAATAATCTACCATTAGCTTCATTTCCTCAATATCTCTGATACACACATCACCCTTATAGCCCCAAGATCAATCTAACATTACATCTGCTTTGCCCCTTCCCTTCATATCCCTTTACAAGCCAATATCAGTTTGATGGGACACAATTATGGATGTCTCCAATAAAGGAGGTGGCTGTCTACAGGTGGTTATGCATTATCAAATTATCCCAGTGGTAAGGAAAGAGAAAAGGAGAGGAGAGACAGAGAGAGACAGAGAAAACAATTACAAAAGGGTGAGAGATAGATAGACAGAGGGAGAAAGAGAGAGACAGAAAAAGAGAGATAGAGAGAGAGATTGAGAGACACAGAAAAACTGAGAGACAGAGAAAATGACAGATTGAGAGAGAATAAGAGTGAGTGATTGTGAGTGATTGTGTGTGTGTGTGTGTGTGTGTGTGTGTGTGTGTGTGTGTGTGTGTGTGTGTGTGTGTGTGTGTAAGTGTGTGTGTAAGTGTGTGTGTGTGTGTGTGTAAGTGTGTGTGTGTGTGTGTGTGTGTGTGTGTGTGTGTGTGTGTGTGTGTGTGTGTGTGTGTGTGTGTGTGTGTGTGTGTGTTTGTGTGTGTGTGTGTGTGTGTTCGTGTGTGTGTGTGTGTTTTGTGTGTGCTTATCTGCTTGAATCTTCGCGTTTTGTTGCAGTAAATATTTATAAAAAAAATTCTACTTGTTAAGTAGATTTTGTTTAAACCCTTCAGCAAGGTATTATTTGAATCCTCTCTTATATTTATGACAAAAAACTACATTTGAATGACGGATCTGAGAAGAAAAGGTATTCACGATATATTGAGCCTCTGCTCACAAATTTCTCATCTGATTACAAAGGACTACAAAGGAAGAGTATGATCACAAAAGACCTTTTGGTCTATAACTAGGACGGATGCAAATGATAATAATAATGATAATAACAAATGAATGAATGATTAAATAGATAAACAGGTAGATAAGCAAATAAAATAAATAGATAATAATAATTAATAAACAGATAAATGATAATACCAAGTGAGAATTTTTTTTATTAGGCACATTTTCATTCTTGTTTATATTTACGACTCCTCGATATGCCATTATAAGTTTTGTTATGACAATCTTTCGAGGATTTTATTCAGTTATGGATCAGATCTTCACCCCAAGGGGGGTGTTATGTGACCACGCCCTTTATAAACATGTCTAAAAATAGCTGAATAAAATCGGCTGACAGGAGACTAGATGAGGTGTACATATTGCCTTCTATAATCTATCGGGATATGAGACTTATTAACCCACTGTTAGGGAATGAGATAAGATGGACAGAAAATCTGTATATTTCGACCACTATCTGTGGTCCTCTTCAGCAGAATGATACATAGTGTGGAGTGAGAAAATAAATATAGCTAAGAGGGGTACATTTGGGGACAGGGAAAACGGGGGGACTCGGGTTATATGTCCCTGATGAAGAGGACCACAGATAGTGGTCGAAATATACTGATTTTTTGTTCATCTTATCTCATTCTTCGACAGTGGGTTAATAAGTCTCATTTTACAAATGTGCTACTACATTATACCTTCCTATTAGGATATATCTAATTTATTTATGTTACTTTTATGAAGAAAATCCAATGGCCTAGGTCATCTGCTTCTCCTTAAGCATATTTCAACCCTTTCGCAAGAATGACCACAGGTTCCTTCCTTGCTAACGAAAGACGACTTTGTGGATTTTAGGGATTGCACTGCGACACTGCTTCTGACCCAGGGCAGTGGACAGGATGCAGGGATGACCCGTCATCTAGGAGGTGCTAAGATGGGAGGGAGGGTGGAGGAGTGTGGAGTGTTTTCGGGGATGAAATGGGTGGGAATATTTTTGTGCCTTGTCCTTTTTGGCTACCCCCCTGGTAAGGGGGAAAGAAGCCTTGGTATATGTATGTATGTATGTACTCGACCAAATGCCGGGCACCGTGTTGAAAGGACCAAGACGAAGACGGACGCGTTTGTCATCAGGCCATAAACCCGTCCGGGGTAATGAGGGATGGCTGAGACCGGAGCCGAGTCAATAAGGCCGGGAGAACCAACGTCGGCGGCGACGGTGGAGTGCACCGAGGTGACCGAGCCGATTCTGGAGGTAGACGTGTTGGCGAGGACACGTGTAAAGTCAACAGTGCTAATAAGGTACCAAGGCGTTATTAGCGGCCCCTCTTGACTCACCTGAGACACTATGGTCCCTTCATAAGGGTCTATTCATTACATAGGTTGAATGTGTATCAAATAATTACATCTTCGTCTTTGAAGTTATTCCCCCTTTCGCCCGCTTCGTCTTGATGGCCACGTTTTGGTGGGTTTTGTCTTGTTGATACCTGGTGATTTCATTCACTTCAGTGGTCAAAAGAATGAATGAGCTAAGGCTGACTCAGCTATTCCCTTCAGGCCGCTAATGGTTTTCGTAAATTTTATTCTGGCTAAGGCGAAATTATTTCTTTCGGATAATGGTGGTCATAGAAGCAAAACATTGAAATAAGTTAAAGTTACGAAGGATGCTAACAAAAGAATTTTCTTTACATAATGCCATTTTGAAATAAATATATATAAATAGATAAATTAATTAACAAATAAAGATAAATATATAGATGAATATATACAAAATGAATACATAAATAAACAACTAATTAACGAATAAGTAAATATATAAACAGAAAAAGTAAAAATAATTTGAGTTAGATGTTGTTGAGTCTAGGGTCGAATCCTTCATCTCGGGGTTTTATCTTCAACAAAACAATATTGTTGACTGTTAACTTAAACAAATTTAGCAAAAAATGTAACGATAAATCTCCTCGATCTCAAATGAACAAAACAGACAATCTTTAGTCAAAGCAAAGCCCGCAAAAGAGTAATCTTCATAGAGAAGAGGCTCACCCTATCTTGCAGCTCGGTGGTATAATTACAAACTTGAGTCTGAGTCACGTCAAATTCATGAAGATGGAAGTGAAAGATAAAGGTCAGAAGGAAAGGAGGGTGAAGAAAAATGAGACTTCAAAAGAGGAAAAGGATGCATAAATTCGATGTACGAGTATATGTGGTTTTCAATTTTCTTTTCATTTTCTATGCTCTTTGGTCTGTACACTTCAAAAATTTCTCATATCACAGTTTCATTAATTTTCTTTATGTCTATCAGGCAAATTATAGAACGTTTTTAATCTATCAAAAACATGTCTATTACTGAGAATCATTACAGTCGACTGGAAAAGCTAAAAATAAAAATCACGATTGTAAGATATAGCATATATCGAATTCTTTACAAGCTGACAGTTTCGGGTGTACCCATTGACAATCCTTACCACAGTTTGAGAACGCTGCTTTAAAGCAAATAGATGTAAAATGCATGGACGATGAAAAACAGAAGTTCTTGCTCTTCAGAGACCTGGAAAAAGCGTTTGATAATGTTTACAAATGAGCGATATGGAGGGTAATGGGTTTGTACAGATAATGCAAAGAAGAAAAATAGACGGAGTGGCAGGTGTCTGGGTACACTGAGAAGAGATGAAATAAATGAAGGCGATATAGAACTCAGGAACGTGTGCATTGTCTCAGGCTAATCAACGAATACACATAGACAGGGTCATAAGGTAAACGGAGGAAATAACTCAACTGAGTAAAGGCGAGGGCGTTATTTGGAAATATACTGGAAAGCAAAGTACATTTGATTCCAAACAACGTACTAATAATAAGAAATACTGAAGAGGAATTACAGTAGATGTTATCAGTGTTTAGGAGATATGACAGAGATGAGAATTAAATAAAAAAAAATCAGGTAATAATAACACTGAAAAGCAAGAAGTATAGATACTAAAACGTCTGGATTGGCCCTAAGCTGTGTTTGTAAAATAGAAATAAAACCATTATTACGTAGTATAGGCCATCGGATACAAGTGCTGCAGGGGCATTGAGAATGCGTTTGTGTGTGAAAAATAAAATCTCAATCAAAGAATAAACTAATGATGTTTGACAGACTTTGCTTCAGGTATATGGATAATCATTTGGGCTCTTAAAATACTGCCATGAAATAATGAACAAGCATTAGAGATGTTTCTGAAGTGTGTAAAGAGTAGAAAGCATACATATGATTCCGAATAAGTACATACTGAATATGTGTACACATGAGGTTGTGGTAGGAGGTAAGGATAGTATCAGAGCATATCTTTGTGGCCTGGGCATGTGAGGAGACTGGAGTAGAAGAAGATGTCAAAGAGTACAACGTAAGTATTGAAAGAAACAGAAAAAGAAGTTCACAAACGGAGATGAAAATTAAATTAAAAGAAGAATGTGAAGAAAAAAGGAATTCAACTGGGAAGTGGTGTTGTTATTTCTAAGGAGTGTAAGGACATAGAGAAATTGAAACACAGAAAAGGATTAAGAAGGATGATTGGGAGCAGGTAGAGGCCAAAGAAACGAATAAGAACCAAAGGACACAATGAAAGATAGAGAAAAGAACATATCTACACATGCATATTCCTCTTTTATGCCTTTATGACTTTGTATTAGATTTATATTCTTTATGGAACCGAACCTACTAACAATATATATGCTTCTATGTGACGAAATACCTCTCTTTTGAATTCTTTTTATATAAACCAGTTGAAACAATATTTGTCCTAGAAATTCGTCCCAAAAATAAAGAATAAAGCGAAAACCAACCTGAAGTCAAGAATCCCCAAAGGTCCGTAAGAACTCTGTGACCTTCTTTGACCTGAGGGACTCCTTCAGTGCCCACAAGTGTCTTTTCAAGATTACGAGCAAATGTCTTGGCATGAAAGAGTTGAATCTCCATTACTTTATATCTTCCTATTCCAGGGAAATATTCTGTTAGGGGTCCCTTTGGTACATCAATCTTCATAAAGTATTAGAAAGTCAGAATATGTAGAGACGACTGGGAATAAGCACAATACTGTGAACATATATACATGCTGTCCACTAGCGAATTCCTCGCATGCATATACATGTATATGTTTGCATATGTTTGTTTGTGTGTGTGTGTGTGTGTGTGTGTGTGTGTGTGTGTGTGTGTGTGTGTGTGTGTGTGTGTGTGTGTGTGTGTGTGTGTGTGCGTATGTGTGCGTATGTTTTCGTGAATATGGAACAATTACACCAATCTGTGACTGGTTCCAGGTAGAATAAAAACATACAAAAGAACTTGGTAAAATATTTTTCGAATGAAACCCAGCCTGTATGGGATGGGGTAGTTATGGTTCAATGATTAAGTTTTGTCTGAGTAAAACGGTCATCTTTCGAGGTAGATTTTGTCTCTGAGTGCTGAGAACTTTGGATGGAAAGTAATCTTTTTAACACGGTTACAGACTTACATGCTTTCGGCAAGGTACAGTGTTGAATGGGCGAGGTATACTGTGGTGGCATCGATTATGTTTTTATATTTTATTACAAAAACCTCTTTTAAGGTCACATCTTCAAAAAAACTCTAAAAGTTTCGATGAATTTTGATTTTTGATACCCAATGTTATTTAAGTTTAATCTAGAGGCGTCTTCAAAAACTGGAAGTTAAGAATCTTACCAAAAATTAAAAAATAGTAGATCATATAGAGCAAAACAAGAAATGTTCTAGCCCTATTTGAGTTTATTTTCGACATTCTATTTTTTCTTTCCCTATACAAACTGTAAATACAAAGATAGTAAGTCTAAAGACGTTGCAAGACCTGAGGACTCTTCCTGAAGAACATCACAGACACTCTGAGGAATTCAAGAGTCTGGTAGCTACAACTCGCAGGTTTTCCCACAAATTTCATCTTTTCTTTTATTGTCTTCTTTTAACTCTCCATTAACTGTTTGTGTTTACTGTTACACACTGCATTCTGGTTGTCTATTTAATGTTTCAGCAATCTCACTTTAATTATCTTGACGTCACTTCCTCCTATTTCTTCATTTGTTTACATATTCTTGCTTACCGCAAGAGAAGACCTGGGAATTCATGCAAATTGTATGTTGGCTTGTGTTTGTATATGTGTGTACGTGTGTGTGTGTGTGTGTGTGTGTGTGTGTGTGTGTGTGTGTGTGTGTGTGTGTGTGTGTGTGTGTGTGTGTGTGTGTGTGTGTGTGTGTGTGCGCGCCTGTGTTTTGTTTGTGTGTGTGTGTGTGTGTGTGTGTGTGTGTGTGTGTGTGTGTGTGTGTGTGTGTGTGTGTGTGTGTGTGTGTGTGTGTGTGTGTGTGTGTGTGTGTGTGTATGTCTGTGTGCGCGTCTGTGTTTTGCTTGTGTGTGTGTGTGTGTGTGCGTGTGTGTGTATATATATATATATATATATATATATATATATATATATATATATGTGTGTGTGTGTGTGTGTGTGTGTGTGTGTGTGTGTGTGTGTGTGTGTGTGTGTGTGTGTGTGTGTGTGTGTCTCTGTGTGTGCGCGTCTGTGTTTGTGTGTGTGTGTGTGTGTGTGTGTGTGTGTGTGTGTGTGTGTGTGTGTGTGTGTGTGTGTGTGTGTGTGTTTCTGTGTGTGTGTGTGTGTGTGTGTGTGTGTGTGTGTGTGTGTGTGTGTGTGTGTGTGTGTGTGTGTGTGTGTGTGTGTGTGTTTGTGTAAGTGTATGGAGGCTGTACATTTGCATTTACATGTGGATTTCCGTGTGTCGACATGTGTTTGTGTATGTACATGTTCGTTTGCATGTGCGTATGCATGTGTTCGTGTATGTACACATGCAAGAGATTTTTTATACGTTTTTGTGATCGTGTGTACATTTCTACGTGTGTCCAGAGAAACACAATTCTCAAATGCAAATCCTTCCAGTAACGTAGTCACAAATGTATATATGTTTGTGAGAACTTATACATATTCCCACTTCTTCGTACAAGGAAATCCAATAACAGTGACACTTATACAAATTGCCTTGGCTCTTCTTTTGGGGTTTACATTCAAAAACTTTCTTTACAAAAATTCTCGTCTTATATCACAGGCTGAATCCCTACCGAATTTAGTAATTCAATTTTTTAAGCTCCGGCTATTCTTCTATTTCTGCTCATACTTTTCCCTTTCCCATTTTCATTCCCATTGCATCTTCTTTTTTTTCATGTTCATATGCAAAATTACTTATCCATCTTTAATCAATCAGATTTCTTTTTAGTTTACGTGTTACAAATATTTTACTTTCTTCCAGAACTTGTATATTTCCATCCCCAGCTTCTACCCAGTTCCATTTGGTTTCAACTACTATCCATTTATACTTGCGTCTACTATCCTTCTTTCTATATCTTGTTCTTTGCCCTTGACCCTTGTTCTCATCTCCGTTACTATTTTCTTGTCTACTACCAATTCCTCTTTCCAAAATTTCAGTTCTTTGCCTCACTCTCTATATGTGTACTTTTGCGTAATTTTTTGCTTCTTTTACATTTTGAAATATCTCTCCGGTTCCTTGCTTTACTGTTCATTACTACGATCACAGGTTTAATCTCTGTTCTTCATCCTCTTAGCCTGACTTTATAAATTTTCGTTTTTATACTTGATCTTTTTTTAATATGTACATTATTCACTTCACAGCCAAGATCATCAAGAAAGTAGTTTTTTGTCATTTCAGTCTTATGTATCGTTAACTTTCGAATGTATAACAATATTGAAGCAAATTTATGTTATATATTCGATAATATGTTAATTTCTATATTAAGGTGTATACAATAAATTCTTCAGCAACAAGATCTATCTTTTGATCCTCGACCATTCCTAGTTTTGCTGATATTTTCCAGCCTTTCCGACGCCTATTCATAAAAAAAAAATCCTTCTTTCTGTCCACTCGACCTTCATCTGGAAGCCAGAGGATTAAAGGGTTTCTTCGCCCCATAGTTTCCAGGACCAAAATCCAAAATGCAACATCGGGAATGTAAGCTCCCTTTCTGCACGAAGATTTTTTTTTTTTTTTTTTTTTTTTTTTTTTGCTGGACTCTAAAGAGGAGTTCTTTGAATATGCCCCTGTTCTATGTCAGAAGCCTTCTGAGGCGTTCTCGGAAGGTATTCATAAGTGGAAATCTTAGAAGATTGAGATTTGCAAATTTTGGGGTGGAGGGATTACAGAAAACTGAGAGCTGTGGAATTAGCTGGAGAGGCTTTCAATAAATTGATAATTATCAACTACAGGAAGATAATCAATTTTCATAACACTTCACAAGTTATGGGCTCAGGGATTGGGAATTTGTATAAAAATAAAACATTTGAAATAAAAAAACAAAGGATCTAAAATGGGAAGGAAATGTACCTGAAAAAGGGGAGTGAAATAAGGAATTCGTATTCTGGAAGATATTACAGCGAGAGTCAGGTCACTATTTTACCAGATGAAGTGGCGTTGAAGAGGAGACAAGGAGGGCGGAGGAGGAGGGGAGGAAGAAGGATGAGAGAGAGAGGAGGAGGAGAGGGAGGAGGAAAGACAGGATTGCAGAATAGCTCTCATGAGAGGTGTAAAACATGAACAAATCTCAAGGGACTGCAAAAAAAAAAAAAAAAAAAAAAAAACAAGAGAAAAATCTAAGATAAAACAAATATTGTGTC
>NC_134781.1:72079537-72082037 GCF_046742065.1 Oratosquilla oratoria | reverse complement strand
ACTTGGATAAATAATACAGAAAGTTCAGGGAAAGGCTGCAGGTAGTACAATTTGTATTATTTCCCCATCTCACAGAAAAATTCATCATCTATTCTTTGTTTCCTATAATACATATGAATTTTCTGACACACTACTGCAATTATTCCAATTTGTCATTGTTTTTCATGAGATTTGGGGACTATACTAAGGTGTATTTTAAGTCTAGGCGAGTTTTTATCATCAAAATTACCCGCTATGAACCCCAGTTCTCTATTTGTTTGGCTGAGTTACATTGCTTAGGTGTTCTTATGCTTTTATTGATCTTGGCTTTTCTTTCCACCCTTGTAGTTCTTAATCACCTTCTCCTCTTCTACCTCATTTACTTCTACCCACCCCTCTCAACCACTCCCTCCTTTTCTATCTACTACGTCATTTTTCTCCTCCATTTTCTCCTCACCTCCTTTATCTAATCCCTTTCCTTTTTCTCCTCATCTTCCTCCTTTTCCTCATTTACTTTTCTTAATCCGTCTCATTCACTCCCTCCTTTTCTATCTGCCACGTCATTTCTCTCCTCCACTTTCTCCTCATCTCCTTTATCTAATCCCTCTCCTTTTTCTCCTCATCTGCTACCTTTTACTCATATTTCCTGTGAAATGATGATCTGCTAACTTGGTTTTTTTTTTATCCCTGTGTGGGCAAGCATATATCGTCATTTCATTAGAGTTAATTGGGCTATTTCGTACGATATTTGCTTCATTCGGGGCATTTGTCATTTTGCTCATAGATGTTACCGTCCCGGAGTAATAATGCCAATGAATTTTGTATTAAGGATATTGTATGATTTCCGACAGCGCCATAACTTACTCAAAAAGTTATGCTGAAGTTTCTCAACTGGTTCTGATAATGGCAAGTGAGGGAATCAAAAGCTCTATATGTCTCTTGAATCAGACATCATGAAGAAGATGAAATGTGTGGGAGTCTTTGTGTGTGTGTGTGTGTGTGTGTGTGTGTGTGTGTGTGTGTGTGTGTGTGTGTGTGTGTGTGTGTGTGTGTGTGAGTGTGTGTGTGTGTGTGTGTGTGTGTGTGTGAGTGTGTGTGTGTGTGTGTGTGTGTGTGTGTGTGTGTGTGTGTGTGTGTGTGTGTGTGTGTGTGTGTGTGTGTGTGTGTGTGTGTGTGTGTATGTGTGTGTGTGTGTGTGCGTGCGTGCGTCTGTGTGTGTGTGTGTGTGTGTGTGTGTGTGTGTGTGTGTGTGTGTGTGTGTGTGTGTGTGTGTGTGTGTGTGTGTGTGTGTGTGTGTGTGTGTGTGTGTGTGTGTGTGTGTGCGTATGTGTGTATACTATCGCGCATAAGTGAACCTGGACTAGATCTCTTTCTTCCTTTTATTCACAGTTTTGTGTGTATTTTTACGTCGAATCGTTCAAGTTATCATCGAATCTTGAACAAGAGTTGTCGCCGAGATGAGTAAGATGAATAACTACATAATTAAGTGATGGAAACGAAAGAATGAGGACGGCAAGACTGACGAATTCAGGTAACAGGATAGAAGAGAAGGGATATCATAAACGAGGCCAATGAACATAACGCAAAATATAAACGTAGTGGAATAACTGCATTAACACACAAATGCTAAGTAATTAGATGAACGAGAGCAAGGACAAAGAGGAGGACAAAGAGGAGGACAAAGAGGAGGACAAAGAGGAGGACAAAGAGGATGCGTAGGACAAGTATTACAAGAAAGAAAAAGTTAGAATGACTGGAGGAAGATGAAAGGTGGGCATGATGGAATGAACATATAAAAATAAATGAGGTGAAGAGAAAGAGGAGGAAGAGGAGTATGGAGGAGGAGGAGGAAGACAAGAATGAAGAGGACAAAAGAAGAAAAAGATGAAAAAGAAAAAACATGGGGTGGCAACCTTGCTCTTACATAACTATAGCTCCCGAACAATGAATAGGTTTCCCTTTTCTTCTTCTTCTTCTTGTTTTTGTCTCCCGTCGAAAAGTCTTATCATTTCCAGCCAAGGAAGCAGAAGCAAAGGTCTTCTTCTTGTGGAAAGTCGGCAAGGCTTAGCAGATGCTCGAGTCTTCAGGAGCAACATCAAGAGGTCTCTGACAGTCCAGAAACGCTGAAGAGACCAAAGTGAAGAGGAGGAACAGAACCAAGATGTTTCCGAGTCTCGAGACCTGGCACAGTTGAAGTAAGAATCGTGTGTTTCCCGTTGCGTCTAAAGGGTTGGTAAGTGTTTCGTAAGAATATAGAACCAAATGATGAAGACGAGTGATGTAAAAGAGAAAGAAAATGGAAACGATAGTAGAGCACAAGGCTACGAAAAGGTTTTATTTTATTTGAAAACGACGCACGTGTCAGAATAGAGAAAATGTTGTAGAAAGTGGTAAAACAGAAAATAAAAATAGATCGTGTTTGTGGAAAGAAAAATATGATCACATTAATGTTAAATAAAAAGGAAAGAATTTGGCTTCTCTGTTTTGCATGACATTTCTATGTTTCCGGAGCACGATCCTA
>NC_134781.1:72067037-72069537 GCF_046742065.1 Oratosquilla oratoria | reverse complement strand
TAAATGCTTTAGTTATGTGATACATATTTATCAAGTAGAATATGATGAGAAAATAATATGTCAATTATTGTGCCTTGTTCTCAATTTAATCATTACAGTCACACGTCCTCTGGTTTGCATTCAGACTAAGTCAAATCAATTAGTGATCAGGTGGGGGAACGTACACACACAGACCAGTGGATATCGTGTCGAACTCACGTGCAGGTGGTCGGGAGTTCGATTCCCGGGTCTCGAGGAGGGATTCCTGTGTTGGTTCTCGACAGCCCTGGCTAGGCGAGGAGGCAAACGTTGGGCTAGAAAAGAGAGAGAAAGAAAGAGAGAGAGAGAGAGAGAGAGAGAGAGAGAGAGAGAGAGAGAATATATATATATATATATATATATATATATATATATATATATATATAGAGAGAGAGAGAGAGAGAGAGAGAGAGAGAGATAGAAATGGGGTTTCTCACTTCCCATTTCGTGAAAATGGGATGGGGTGCTGAATTATACTTAATCCATTGTCATTAACCGGCAAAAACCAGAGAGCGCTTGTTAGGAGATAATTGTAACTTAAAACATGTTCACCGTTGCTCAAAACTTGTACAATTGTTCTGGCTGCCTCCAAAAGATTTATTTCGGGTAAAGGAAACCCTGTGTTCAGCAAACGGTAAAAGAAAATAGGAAAGTTGTTCATTTGAATTTGGGACAGCTGAAGTTGTGCATTAAATGAACTTGGTTGAGTAGGTGAGATGGGTTAGTTTGATAACGTTTTACCTTCAACTCGTTCACCATTATATGTACAGTAAGCTATTGCGAAAGCCTTTGCTACCAAAATGTTGTTCTGTTGTTCTGTTTTTTTTTTGTTTTTTTTTTTCTGGTAGCTGCCCTCTTTCTTGTCATTCTAGTATCTGGTTTTGTTTATCGCTTTGTTCCAACAGTAGCATTAGTATTTGTTTTTCCAGCGCCTTGGGTTATGGAACGACCAGATCGGCTAAAGTGGTGTTTATTATTTTGAGATACTACGAGAAAAGGCAGGCTACAACCCAAATCCTTCAAGTACTAAGTCGAAATGTGTTAACGAAACCAAAGCTTCTCCGTTTGGTAGGAAAAACTTCTGCCCACCTCAATGGCAACAACGAATGGCGCTTGTGTGGATGTCAGCGCAAGAGGTTTTGGGTTCTGGAACGGAGGGCTTTCTTTTATATATAAAATTTCGACACTGTTTCTGAGTCGTACAGACTCAACCCCTGAGATGGTTCATATGCAAAAGAAATGTCAGGGAACATAGGAAGAATGAATATAACAGTGGGTCATAACTGACCCACTCCTTCGACATTCACGACATCAGGGAATAGATTCAAAGCATTTTACTTTAGGCTTGCTAAAAGTTATTAAAGAATTACAGAAACCTTCATGTGGTATAGAACCTCACTCTCACTAATAAAATGATCTCTTCTGTGCCACAGATGGCCTTGATTTTGAAAAGTCCTTGACAAGCAATGAAAATCTGAATTAAAGTAAAGATACATTGACAACAAAGAAAACGAACGCCAACCAAAGAAACTGGATAGAGTGAGCAAATAAAAGTTCAGGTGAAAGACAGAACTTTCATTTCGTCAATACAAAGGTCTATAAGTGTGTAAGCCGTTTGAACTTAGTAAAAGATATGAATTATAATTTATGCTGTTTTTCTGATTCATTGTTAATGTTCTTCATCTCTCTCTCTCTCTCTCTCTCTATATATATATATATATATATATATATATATATATATATGTGTGTGTGTGTGTGTGTGTGTGTGTGTGTGTGTGTGTGTGTGTGTGTGTGTGTGTGTGTGTGTGTGTGTGTGTGTGTGTGTGTCTGTGTGTGTGTGTGTGTGTGTGTGTCTGTGTTTATATATATATATATATATATATATATCTTTTTTCTTTTCTTTTTTTATTTCCTTCTTCCTCCTTTTCTCTTTGTCTGTTTCATTCTTCCTTCTACTTTCTTTTTTCTATCTTTATATTTTCTCTCTTAATTTTTCTTTCTTAGTCTCACTGTTCTCTGTCCTCTCATTTCCTCTGTTTTTCCTCTTTCTCCCATCTCCTAATTTTTTTTCGTCTGTCTGTCTGTCTGTCTCTCTCTCTCTTTCTCTCTCTCTCTCTCTCTCTTTCTCTCTCATACATCCTCTCCTCTGATCGCAACCAGAGGCATGGAGGTCGACATACGAAGACTTGAAAATGATCAAGTCGGGATGCGGAAGAAAATGGCTCCCTTGAGTGGCTTTGACTGGAAAATAGATCCGCAGTACAAACAAAACTGTTTCTTGAAGCCAAAACCGAATTTTCAATTCCTTGAAGATGATAAAAAAAAAAAATCAGGGAGAGGCTGGTTCTGAACCTTTCTCACATTGGCTGCACTTTCTTTTTTATTTTGGTGCTACAAGACTCTTCCTATATAGTTCTTTACATAATATATATTTTCAGAGTAAGCTAGCTAATTTGTACATGCCCTATTTATTACTTAAATC
>NC_134781.1:72059537-72062037 GCF_046742065.1 Oratosquilla oratoria | reverse complement strand
TTGTGGAGAAACAGGTTTCAGTAAATGTTTATAAGGAAGAAAAAGGAAAAACTGAACCGGATATTAGACAAAGAAGAAAAAAAGGAATTACAAAGGATGGAATAAGTGATTCTCGCTGAGGCACAAGGAGAAAGAAAAAGAAACAGTGATTTCGCAACTCAGTTTTTTTTTTCGTGTGTGTGTGTGTGTGTTTGTGTGTGTGTGTGTGTATGTGTGTGTGTGTGTGTGTGTGTGTGTGTGTGTGTGTGTGTGTGTGTGTGTGTGTGTGTGTGTGAGAGAGAGAGAGAGAGAGAGAGAGAGAGAGAGAGAGAGAGCGAGACAGAGAGGGTCACGAAATCTAATAGAATCCGAAATCTGTTGTATGGGGGTGGGGAGCTGCACGTATTATCTCAAACGGTATTGATAGAAATATATCGAACAAATAAAGGAATTGGACGTGAGAGACAGGAAGGAAAAGGGGAATTGGCAGACGAGAGAATACGTGAATGGAGAAGAGTAGGCGTCGTTACTGTAAGAGAAAAAGAGAGAAAAGGAGGAAGAGAAAAAGGTAAACGAGGAGAAATTGGAGGAGAGTGGCGAATGAATAGAGTGTAATTAGGAGCGAAAAAAGAGGTGCTGGGAAAAGAAGAGGGGATAATGAAAATGATGAGTAGGAGGAACAGGATACAAAAAAGGAAAAATTAGTGAGGGGGACGAAGAGGTGGACAAAAAATAAAAAAAAAAAGTTGTGAGGAAGGAGGAGTTTGAAAAAGACGAAAATGAAGAACTTAAATCTGAATATCCTGGGGACTCGGGCTATGTTAGCAATATGTTATCCTCGGCAATTGTAATTATGTCGAACTATGTGTTCTTTTCATTATCTGCACTTCATGTATATTGATTCAATGCCAAATAAACTTTATTTATTTATCTATTTATTTATCATCATCATTATTATCACTATTATCACTACTACTACTACTACTACTACTACTACTACTACTACTACTACTACTACTACTATTACTATTACTACTACTACTACTACTACTACTATTACTACTACTACTACTACTACTACTACTACTACTACTACTAGTACTACTACTACTACTACTCTCAACTTTGGTGAATTACATTAAGAGTAACAATGAAGATGTAACAGTGGTTCATATATTGAAGATAATGAAAACCTCTACGAACCTGTCACTTATCAATGGAGTAAGAAACAGCTTTTAACACGCAAATGATCAGAATATTAGATACAAAGAAGCTTAAGAACAACAGGAAATAAAGTTAAAGAAAATGTGCATTAAGGAACAAATCAGTTTAGGATCAGAAACAAGGTGAAAAATAAACGGTACAAGAGAAATACAAGATTTACTGAGAAGAAGAAGGAAAGAATAATATAAAAAACACGAAGAAAAGAAAAAGACGAAAAAGGAAACGTGGGATTAAATTATGTGTAGTTTCAGATGAATAGAAGCACTGTGGAAATGTTGAGGCATAAGACATGAGATAAGTAAGTGAAGATGTTTATAAGAGAAATAAAAACGTTGAAATTTTTTTATAGAACGTAGGCCTTGTAAAGGTTCTATAATGGTGGAGTTTAAGGAAAACTTAAGGTAATATGGAACAAGTAAAGAAGAAATTAAAAAGAAAAAATAAAGAAGAAACATTAGAAAATCGAGGAAAAGTAAGAGGGAAAGAAGGAGAGTGAAAACAGTAAAAAGACAAGAAAATGGAAAAGAAAGTGAAGGAGACGAAGAAGAGGAGAAGAAGAAGACGAAGGAGGAGAAATAGGAGCAAGAGGAGAAAAAGGATGAAGCGGGGGAGAAAGAGGAGGAGGAGAAAGAGGATGAAGAGGGGGAGAAAGAGGAGGAGGAGGAGGCAAAGAAGAAAAAAGAACGGGAGAGAGAAAAAATTGGAGGAGAGGGGGAAAGAGAATAAAGAGAAGGAGGACTGTGAGAAAGAGAAATAGGAGGACAATGCGAGGGATAAGGAGGAAAAGAGAAATAAAAGTGACGCCACAAGGAATAGAAGGAAGAAGAGGTGGAGGAAGAAAAGAGTAAAGGAGGAGGAGAAGAGGGTAAAGGTGAGGAAGTTTTGGTGAAGCACGCTAAGTAGAGGAGAGAATGCGAGGAAGAGGAAGAGAAAAGGAATGAGGTGGGGGGGAACGGAAATGAAGAGGAGAAAAAAAGATGGAGAGGTGGAGGAGGAGATGAAGGAAGACGAAGAAGGGAAAGAGGATAAGGAGAAAGAGAAGGAGGAGAAGGAAGGAGAGGAGAAGATGGAGGATGAGGAGGAGCAAAGGGAAAAGGAGGAAGAGGAGGAAGAGAAGGAGAAAAAGGAGGAGGAGAAGGTGGAAGAGGAGAAGGAAGGAGAGGAGAGATGAAGGATGAGGAGGAGCAAGGGGAAAAGTTAGGAAGAGGAGGAAGAGAAGGAGAAAAAGGAGGAGGATAAGGTGGAGGAGGAGAAGGTGGAGGAGGCGAAGGTGGAGGAGGAGAAGGAGACAGAGGAG
>NC_134781.1:72049537-72054537 GCF_046742065.1 Oratosquilla oratoria | reverse complement strand
TGTATTCAGTGTAAGATAACGTGAGAACGCAAGAACGCAAGAAGAATGTTTGAAAAATCAATTTCAAGTGTTTACATTAGTTTAAATAATATAAGCTGGACTGAACCTCCAAACGATAAAACATAAAGTTCTTAAAATCATACTTGAAAGAATATGACAATTCAACGGTTTACATTTTATTCTGACATAACTAAAATCATTAGGGAGTCTATAAACAACAGTTGAGCTTTATGTATTACGGAATTAAATAAAAAGGTCACAATAAACTTTGTAGTAGTGCTGACCTTAAGTTAATACAAGGAAGATGGGACACCTGGGCGGGCTTATAATTGGTGAAAGGTCCCGAAGTAACGAGGATGAGTTAGTCTTCTCTATTTCTTCACTGTACCTTCTTTGATCAAACTTTCGAAAGAGATTGAGAATTTTGCATTCCAGTCTGGTGGTTTTCTATCTTCCGAAATACATATACGTATATACATACACACATGCTCATAATTGTATATAAGTAAATACATTGATACACACATACACACACATACATACATGCATATATATATATATATATATATATATATATATTATACATACACACACACACACATATATAATATATATATATATATATATATATATGTGTGTGTGTGTGTGTGTGTGTGTGTGTGTGTGTGTGTGTGTGTGTGTGTGTGTGTGTGTGTGTGTGTGTGTGTGTATCCATATATAAAACCCTTCATATATCCGTATATATACACAAATGATGCATCGGGTGATGTCATGATGCCCAGTTACTGTTTTGTGTATAATTCATTTCAGAATAATGGCAAAATGTTCTATTGATCCAACTGAAATGGTTATACGGAAATGCAACGTTCATTTCGAAAGCAAACAGGCAAGGGCAATATACAAAATGACTCCTATTATAAATGTACATAAACATATAGAAAAAGCATCGACTGAGGGGTCCGACACACTTCGCTGGATGTATATATGCATATGCAATCGAACATATAACAACCTGCATACACAAACTTGCAAACTTCCGCCTCTACGTGTGTATTTACCTGCACGCACATAATTGTATAGGTTAATATATATGTACATGCAACCCACCCCCACTCACAAGTAGATACCCAGAAGGCAAACATACAAACCTACGTATGCATATTCACAAACAAATATACGTACATACGTACAAACCCGCACTAATTTACGTACACGTACACACACACACACAAACACACACACACCCATTCACACACACATACACACACACACACACACACACACACACGCACACACACACACACACAAACACGCACACACACATTCACACGCACACACACGCCCACACACACACATACACACACACACACACACACACACACACGTTCATATACACAATGGTATTTACTAAGCACAGATTATAATTTTTCTTCCTGATTACTAACTTGTATATTTATTAACTCAAATTTTTCGACTCTATTCACTTCATATCCTTTTATAAGAAACCTCCTTATTCGTACCCGAACCTCTCCCTTCTACCCCCAACTCCCCGAACCCACAACTCCCTTATCTCCTGATACCTCCATCTGGTCTTATGTTTCCCTATTGTCCCTTCCTGCATCGTCATGTTTCCTTTCCTTGGGTTCCCCCCTTTCCCGAGGGAAGAGCACAACAACCTCCTAATCTGATCTTCTTGCACGGCTCCTGCCTCTCTTGTCCTCGTCTTAAGCTTCTGTTGCCTCTCTTCTGTCCTTTCCATTCATCGACCTTTCACCCCCCAATTGCATTTCTTCTTCTGAAGCAGACTCTTTTCCTTTATCATTTTTCCTCCAGATATTCAACGGTGAAGCACTGGTCCAGCAGGTTAGAGCGTCGCTGCTTGCGGCGGAGGTCAAGGTGACGGTAGTTAGAACCCTGCTGCCAGCGAGTTGGACCAATGGTATGGTTCATTAGATTCCACGTTACAAAGTTCTCTGTAAGAGGTACTTTCCTAGCCTCCCGATAGTGTGACGCTAAATACAATTTATTATCAATTAACATTTAACAAGAATTTAAACCCCAGATGCCTTCCTTGTCTGTATAAAGTAGGGCGTCGTCGGTGGAATGAAACTGATTAACTGTATCCCAATCCTCAAAATGTAAAATGTGGTTTTACTTAGACACTGAACTCTTCTCTGTCTCTCTCCCTCTGTCTCTTTCCCTCCGCCTCCCTTTTCCCGTGTCTCGTTCTGTCTCTCCTCCTGTGTCTCCCTCTTCCTATCCCTCTCCCTCGTTCCTACTCCCTTTCTCATTCCCCTCCCAAAAAGTGTGCACCTGCTGAGGAGGAGGAGGTGTGGGTTGAATCCTTTGGTTTCCTCCACTTCATTAACCTCAACCTGATCTTCCTCGCCTTGCGGAACTTTCTCCATCTTCGCGAGCGCTTAAGGTCCCGCCTCTTCTTCCTCTTCATTAACTCGCGTTTCCTAACGTCTTCAAAGCTTCCTCATCTCTTCTCTATCGTCTTTTTGGCTCCGTCTCCACTTCAGGCACTCACGCACTCTGCTCTCTCACGCCAAGTTTCCGACTTTTTTTTATTTTTTTACTTGTTGGGTTTTATTTAGTTGTTGATCAACTTGTTTTTCTTTTTGTTTGATTCTTCAACTCCTTTTCTCCTCTCTAATCTAATTTTGTTGTCCAATGTCAACTTTCTCTACAGTTTTTTTTTACCATATGATCCTTCTATTTCATCTTTCTCTCTCTTCTTCACTTCCAGTGCCTTCTCCTATATCTCCTTTTTTCCTAATACTTCTGTTTATCATTTAACTTTTTGCTTCTTTATATGATACAACCACTTAACTTCTCTTCTTTATTCACAAGACATGAATTCCTTAATCCTCTAAAATATCTCAGCTTCCGTTTCATCCTACCCCTTCATCACCATGGTGCGTTTCAAGCATTTCTCTACAAAGGGCAGGTGATTTTCTAAAGCCAAGATAAAGACCCCTTTCTCAGTTGGATTTCGATCTGGACTGAAGAAAACTCCGGGCTTTCGGTACAAAAGTGCACACAGCCTAGTCATGGAACCAACGACGTTAGATTTTTCCTGTTCCCAGTTTCATTCTGCCTTTCCCTTTCACGCCGCTGATGTCGCTTTACAATATATATATAAGAGTAAAGGAGACTGCAAGAGACTATAAGGCCTACACTAGACAGTTCAATGTCTATCATCATCTGTCATCCCCATCCATAAAGTTGTCTAACCGTTTCTTAAAACAGCTGATAGTATCAGCACTCACTACTACAGGTTTATCAAATCTATTCCATTCGTTGACCAACCTATTAATAAACCAATTCTTTTCTATTTCTCTCGTAAATCTAAATTTGTCCAATTTAAATCCATTACTGCAAGTACTGCCCTGTTGTCTTAATATGCCAACCTTGTTTGCTTCACCCTTGTTAAAGCCTTTGATCCACTTGAACACCTCTATTAGATCAACCCGGACTTCTGCGTCTTTTCAAGGAGTGTAAGTTAAGGTGCCTAAGCGTCTCTTCATAGGGTAAAATTCTGAGCTCATGTATTATTTTGGTCATTCTCATCTGTACTGATTCTAGTGAATTGATGTCAATTCTATAAGACGGAGACCAAAACTGTACCGCATAGTCAAGGACGGGTCTAACTAACGATAGACAGATTTTGATAATTACCTCTGCACTTCTATTCGTAACCGTCCTAGCAATGAAACCTAATGCACTGTTAGCTTTATTTCTGGCGCTAATGCACTGTAACCTGTATTCAAGGTCAAGACTCACTAGAACTCTAACAATGTGTTATCTCAGCTATATCTATTTTCGGGGTTGTGTAGCCCTACGTTTAGCACGCTGCACTTTGAGATACTGAAGACCATTTGCCATTTCACCGACCATGTGTACAATTTGTTAAAATTATCCTGAAGAATCCCGGCGTCGTCTCCTGACTTAATTAGGTGTCCTATTTTAGTGTCATCCATACAACATCAACGCAATGTAATTTGAGAATTATGAAGTTATCTAACACTCAGTTGGGCTTTGATAAATATCAAATGTCTTCCGAAGGCCTGATTAGACCCCATATTTAGACTCCATCCCTTTTTCATCCATTTCCACCCCTCATTTCATTTTGGAACACATACATCGTCATTTTCTCCTGCCATCTCCATTTTCACTACACTGATTCCTAATCTACCCTTCTAACATCTTTCCTAAAACGCAATCAATTCGACTTTCACGATTTCTCTACGTCTCCCCTCCTTCCTTGCATTCTCTAATTCTTGTTCTCTCTCCATCCTTTCCCTTCTCTTTCTCCTCGTTTTCTCGATCTTCCTTCCTTCCTCCATCGTTCATACGTTTCGACTTTCTCTTTCCTCTGTTTTCGCTTGACCATTTTCTATTTCCAACAATTCTTTTTTTTTCTTTCTTTCTTTCTTTCTTTCTTTTTGGGCCCACCTACTTTATGTAATCTTAACAAATGCTTGGACCATTACATAACTGGAAACTGAATTTTACATAAGTGCCCCCAAAAATGTTTTGAAAAATGTAAATTCAGCTCAAAAAAAAAGATTTTTAAAATCCCGTTTCTCTACCCGGTTTAATGCTATTATGGCCAGCAAAGAAGATTTTTCACATTTCATTGTAACCAACACCAATAGATTCCATGCAGTTCAGAGGCAACTGCCCCTGAATGGAGCCTTACACTTTCATTCTTAGATCTAATAGACCGTCTAGAAGTGTAGAACTCATACCTTCAGTGGTCTCAGAGAGTCCTAGACTCAGTGGTTCTTAACCTTTTTCACTGCCCGTACCCCCTGGCATCTGTGAAAAAATTCCCGTATCCCCCATCTAATGCAAACATATGAAAAGGATAGTGATACAAACCTTACTTTGGTTTCTCTTTGTAAATATACAGTACCACTGCACTGGCTATCTGGTCTTGTACCCCCAGGTTTCGTACCCCTTGTGGGTATCAGTATCGTTGCGCTTTGAGT
>NC_134781.1:72039537-72042037 GCF_046742065.1 Oratosquilla oratoria | reverse complement strand
AGGCAATGCTATTTACCTAAATATGCGCATAACACGAAAGAAGAAAAATAAATTTAAAAAAGAACAGGAGAAGTAAGTCATTCTACGTGGACAATTGAATATACAACTATGAGTATGAAATATTAAAGAGACCCGATATACTACTATTGATTACACCAATAAAAAGATCACAGGGAAATAAGCAAACAAAATGGAGAATAAACACGTATTAAATCAAATCTCGGATTAAAGAGTAACTCATGTCAATCGTCCTGATCTTACTCTTTAAAATATAATAGTTATCATATATAGCAGCACAGACAGCGCAGTTACATCTACTATTATCGTCATCATCATCATTATCATCATCGTCATCCTAAATACTCTTACTCCAGCCATCACTGTTTATACCACAACCACCACCACCACTACCAGTGTCACCAAACCCAAAGCAAAAGGTAGTGTAGTCGTCGGCTAATTCTTTATAGAGCGGCAGGACATCTTCAAGTCCAGCTGAGTTTGCAACATCTTGGTCTGCACGCAACAGTCGTTGTCTGCATGCAACTGTGAGCAACTCCCGTTAAACAATAAACAATATACACTTTTCTAACCCATTAAATGCAATTAGTATATCATCATTACAGAAAGAGGCCTAGCTCAACATACAGTTTAATATGTAATCAAGAAATATATTGTATATATTATGACACTCTGACCAGGATATGCCATCTGTGACTTTTTAATAACTTTTTTTTCTTGAATAACATTCTCAAATCCATATGTGGATGCTCCTCTACCATTTACTGTTAACCATATTTCAAATTCTTGTGCCTTTCGAAAGTTTAATTTTGGCAGGAAAAATCTAATTTTCATTCGTTTTAATTTAATTTAGTTTTATTCTAATTTCATTTCAACTTTGATTTTATTTTCATTTGAATTTCAGTTAAAATCAAAATTAAGATTGAATTTAGATTAAATTTAATTCTAACTTAATTTTAGATAATTTTTGTTAATTTCTAATTCAGGAGAAGATGCCTAATTCTATTTCAACTTTAATTTTATTTTCATTTTGAATTCAATCAAAATAAAAATTAGAATTGAATTTAGATTAAATTTAACTCTAATTTAATTTTAGATGGTTTTTGTTAAATTCTAATTAAGGAGAAGATGCCTTTGTCTCATTCCATTGACACTGATGCATTATACGTTCGTTCAATCTATCGGGAGGAGACTAAAGACTGCTAAGCAGGTTCCCTCGCTGCTCAGCAAATGGATTGGGTCACTTTTAAGCTGCTTACCTAAGCTGGAAAGCTTATAAATCTTCAACAATTCAAATGCTAGGTTTGTAATATACCCAGGTAACCACTGCGTGAATGAGCTAATAAAACAGATTTGTGTTAATTTTCAACAAGATATATATTCTTTTTCTAAGAAAGGTTAACAAGGACCTTAGTGACACGCTTGTCCTGGGCTTGGATCTTTTCAGAGGGAAAGGTTACAAATTTAGATTACGTAAATGTTGAGTTTTAAGTGATGAATCACAGACAAAAGGACCAAAAGATTCCGTCCTTCCTTCAGCGTGACGCAACGACGGGGTAATAAAACTGCAATTTAGACACAAGACATGTCACGTCATCTCTCAGATTGGTGTGAAAGTGAGGTTACCATCAGACAGCCTGTCACGCACAGGCTCGGCTCGAATCCTCTCAGAGTAAAAAAAAATGTATATTCTAATTTTGAAAAAAGTTTATTATTGATTTTGAACAAAAAGGAATTAAAGTTGTTTTACATGTATTTAGATACCCTTCACTCACACAGACATCAACTCAAACACATACACATACACGTACACACCCACGCACACACACACACACACACACACACACACACACACACACACACACACACACACACACACACACACACACACACACACACACACGCGCGCGCGCGCGCGCGCGCACACACACACACACATACACACACACACACACACACACAAACACACACACGCACACATGGTTTCCAGGTGTAGTGATTAGCGTCTCGTTAACTAACGTTCTGGTATTGAGTTACCTCCGCTCTCACGGTATGAAACTTTCTCTTATACGAAAAGTTGGTACGTCGCACTTTTAGCAAAGGTGTGAGTGTGTGGAAAAGGCCACAGCATGACATATTGGCTGGAGTATACATGATCTGAGTTCACACAGAAAATGGAAGTAAGAGTCTATTATAAGTCAAGCAAGTGATTCAAGACTATACTGAATAAAAAACACAAGCAGCCATGTTGTGGAGCCCGCATCTAAAGAAGCATTAAAATTGTAGTAGCGTGGCTATTAAAAGTATATGAACAATGGTAAAAGAGTGTATTAAATCACAATTGGATAAAGCACTACAATAGACAAATGCGCGCGTACACTTCGGAGGTTGTGTTACAGCTAACGCCACGCGTTTTCTTGGCGCCAAACATACGGGAACTCACTTGGTTCTCCCAACAGACTCGTATATAAACTTATATACT
>NC_134781.1:72029537-72037037 GCF_046742065.1 Oratosquilla oratoria | reverse complement strand
GAGCTGTCATAAGATCGTAGGAATGAAGGAGATTGCAAGAGACCATAAGGACTATACTAGTCAGTTCCATGTCCGTTACCACCTGCAGTTCCCATCCATAAAGTTATCTAACATTGGCTAAGATAACTTTATGGTGCTAAAATACTGACCGCATATAACTTGAGTAGTCATATCCCATACAATAAGGGATAGGAAAAAAGGTATGAGAGCGGAAAGGAGCAAAGAACAAGTAAATCAAGGATAAATGGAATTGTTGATAACAAAAGCAAATGGAGATTCTTGTGGAGATGAAACTATTATGAAATGAACAGAGACAAAAACATTGGGGGTTTGGGGCCATCAATGAATACGAGTAGGAAATAAAACTGGATGGTTGTTTTGAGTGGCTCATGAAGGGTGCGAAGTGGTTAGACCAACATAGAGGATCATGCTATAACCCTACAAAGGGTATACAGTACTCCCGAATATCAAGAAAATACACTCGTAACAACCAGAATTTTTTCTTCGCTACCTTAATTATACAAAGGTTACTATGGTGAAAAAAAGATAAACAAGGAAAGGACGAAGTTAAGGATAATAATAATAATAATAATAATAAAAAACGCAGAATAGTTGAAAACATAAAACACGAAAGGGGCCAAGAAAATGTAAAATACATTTAAGCGTTCCAAAGTTAGAAAATGGAGATGAGTCAGTGGAATGGCCAGGCATGTGGACAAGAAGGGCATATGGCATTTAAGCTATGGTTACACTAGATTACGACTAGCTTTGTGTGACACTATTTCCCTCTTGGGAAAGAAAAACAAAACATCAAGTACGTACACAACGTACAACACCTTATTCTCAAATTCGTCTACGCCAAATATGGAGGTCATCCATGGCGCGCCAGGAGTCGAGAACAATCCTGGATGCCTTTCTTACACTGGAACTGGAGGTCATTCTACCAAGCTCTTGTTCATTCCAGCACGTTCCAGCGACCCCGAACTTTGCGGCCAGGCTCGTGGCCGTTCATCGCAAGCAGGGGTTGGAGACCTGGAGGGAGGGAATGGAGGTGAGTTTCCCAACTGTGAAACCATGCCCATCCAAAGAACCTCCAGACAATATACTGGATGAGATCTATGCTCTTGGGTTCTGACTCTGTTGCGGTTTATCATACTTTGTGTAATTATGTGCGTGACCGTTCATTGCAACTCGAGGGTAAAGAGGTGGAGAAGGAGGGTTGGGGGTGAGTGGGTTCCACAACTGCCAAACCATGCCAAAGGCAGTCCATAAGTTATGAAGGTGTTCCAGAACACTAGACAGACATGCGCAAAGAGAGAATCGAAAGCTCTGGTACACAGATATGTATGTAGATGCACCTGATAGTGTTGTCGCCGATGCATTGCATTGAATATCACTTAATGCGTTCTTCCTCTTGAGTAGTTTCTCGATCTTCTTTCCTTTGTCTTTCCTTTGTACATTTAGTTATATATTTCTTGTTCGTCTCTCATCCATCCTTTCCTTTAAATTCTCTTTGTTGTCACTCATCTACCTAATCTTTATTAAAATAATTAATTTAATAGTTTTCTTCTCGATTCTTCCCGGTTCTTATTCCATCTTCTGCTGATACTCCTCCTTCTCCTCCTCCTCGTCTTCATACCCCTCCTCCTTCCACTCCTCCTCCTACTCCTCCTCTTCCTTCACTCTCTTTCCCTCTGCCTTTTTCATTCTCTTCCACACTCACGTGGAAGTCATCGGAAAGACTAATGTGTGTTGTGGAGTCTCCCCCGCTCCACCTGCCACTAATTCCATTCTTTCCCTTCCACCTCACATATACAACTTTCCTACTTCCGCTCTTATAACGCCTCTTGCCGCTGCATTCTCCTGCGCTCGTACCGCTTTCCCTTAATTTTCGTCACCATTTCGTCCTCTGCTCTCCTAATTTCTCTTCCTATTCCTCCTACACTTCTATTCTTACTCTTCCTTTAGTACTCCTCCCCACCTCTCTTTGTCTTCCTTTTTCTCTTTTCTCTCTCTCTCTCTCTCTCTCTCTCTCTCTCTCTCTCTCTCTCTCTCTCTCTCTCTCTCTCTCTCTCTCTCCCTTTCTATTTTGCGTCAACTGATACTCCAGGGGTAACATTAATTTTAATTTCAAGAGTTGAAGCCCGTGCGACGGTTTCATTTATGCATCATTCCCCGGCACCAGTCAATTCAAACTTTATTCCATTGCTGTGCACGATGACGTCAAAGAAACGGGAAAGTGAAAGGAACGAAATAATTTCTTCAACATCGAATTTTCAAGTTTGTTGGCGCTGTCTCGAAGCTTACAAGGTCCCCGTTGTCACACGTCTGTCAAGTCCAATTATTCAAATCCGATTTGATGTCCGAGAGGGATAAGCATAGATTTGATCAATCACCGATTGCCCGTGTAAAATAATTTTCTCTTGTAATGAGAAGAAAATCAAATTACAAAATCAAAAGTAACGTTGACACAATTTCAGTGGAGTGCGTCGGTTTGTAATGGAATTAAAATAGATTACAATAGAATTATATTGGACTATAATGAAATTACAATAAGTTTAAAGAAAAAGTAAGAAGAGTAAGATATGGTAATGAGTCTATATATAATAATAAACAGGTAAGTAAATAGAGGTATAAAAAGGGAGAGATTGATAAAATAATTAAATAAACAGATAACAAGGTAAATATAAAGTGAATTCATAGCTAAAATATGAAGAATAAATAAGAAAATGACAAAATCAGATAAATATGTATGAACATTCATACAGATACAAATAAACACGTTATCATACAAACATATACAAGTAGGTAATACAATATTTTAGCCTATGTTTTATCTAAATTACTCGCGAAGGTACTGTGTTTTGATGCATTGTTTCTGACCAACGCCGGGCAGTGGACTTGCATGACCCTTCATCCATAAGGAGATAAAATAAGAGGGAAACGAATGGCAGCTGGATGGGTAGAGCGTAGGGGAATCCTTTGGGTGGCTTCCCCTTATAAAAGGGGGAAGGTCTTCTGGTATATGTATATATATGTATATATATATATATATATATATATATATATATATATATATATATATATATATATATATATATATATATGCGCGTGTGTGCGTGTGTGTATCTATGTATATACGTATGTACATATGTATACATGTACGTATGTATGTATATATGTATGTATGTACGTATGTATATATGTATGCATGTATGTATATATGTATGCATGTATGTACGTATATATGTATGTATATATGTATGTATGTATGTATGTGCATGTACGTATGTATGTACGATGTATGTATGCGTATGTATGTACGCATATATCCTCGTATATACGTATGTATATGTATGTATGCATGTATGTATGCATGTATGTATGTATGTATGTATATATGCATGTATGTATGTATGTATGTATGTATGTATGTATGTATGTGCGTATGTATGTGCGTATGTATGTATGTATGTGCGTATGTATGTATGTATGTATGTGCGTATGTATGTATGTATGCATGTATGTATGTATGTATGTCCCATGTATGGATGGATGTATGCAAATTTCTCGTGCATCTTCCAATGTCTTTTTATCTTATTTTCCACATTAAGGGCTGCAGTTTATCATTCAAAAAGTCACCTTGCAAGCCTGTGTCTGCAGAACTAGATGAGCATCGGACTTCTCCGCCTTATCCTTCTTAAGCGAATTTCATACAAAGACGACAATGATAAAGAAAATACTTGCACAAGGAGGCCTTTCTTGATGGAATAAGAAAGTATATTCTTAACCAAAAGAAAATATATTTCTCATTAATTTTTGTTTGTATGTTTAAAACAATCACGGCACTTTTTGTTGTCGCAATATGAAAAATGTGGTCAAAGAAAATCAATCAAAGGTTAGTTCTTATTTGTTAAATCAATAGTTGTTCTTTAGTGGTTGTAGATTCCAGACGATTTCATTTAACCGATAAAAGAAAATCCAAATAAATGTTACCTACTTCACATACAATCAATACCATCTGTATGGACATTACACTAGCAGCCAAGAACTGAAATATGTCGAATTAATTGTCGGTTTGGTCTTTCATGAACCGACGTCACGAATCGAACTCGATACCGACGACCTCGAAGCTAAATGCACCAAAAACAACACAGAGGAACTATACAACAAATTTCCATAAATCACACTGAAGGTAAACATTATACGAATATCGCCCTTGGGCTTGCGGACACGGTTGTGCATTAGAACCTTAATAGATGCTTCAGCAACGCCAAAAACAAATGTCAGGCATTAGGAGGGTGGTAAACAAATGAATGGATGTAATGCACTTTGGTTCCTTGGCGCGGGTAGAACTTGGTGATTTGGCTTTATGACAAGAGAGTTACTTTAATGGCCCTGGAAAAATCGTGTGACATGGATGACATGGATTCATATGTAAATTTTTCGAACAAACATAAAGTTATCGTAATGCAGCACCAATCCATTACGCTGGAATTATACATGAAAAGCTGATATCAACTTGGCAAAACCGAGATATACCTTATACACTAAAAATGATCTGATAATTATGAATGCAAATTATTTTATGTGAATATACCCCCCACACACACATCCACAACTCGTGGCGCAGTGGTTAAAGTTCTCGCCTGCCACTACGGTGGTCCGGGTTCCAATCCCACCCAGGGCTGCAATAATTTCAGTATCGCTGCAATACGGGTTGTTACTCCAACTCTCGTGGGTGGGGAGTTGGGTGTGTGTGTGCATGTAAGGTCACAGTATTACCCATAGATCGGTCATACGAGCTCTGAGCTCTCATCCGGGAGGTTAATAACTGTCGATCACGAGTCCAACACATGATCCAAGACCATGGTGAATCACACACACACACACACACACACACACACACACACACACACACACACACACACACACACACACACACACACACACACACACACACACACGACGACAACGGCGCAGTGGTAACATTTGCAACCGCTACTCTAGCGGTCCGAGTTCGATTCTCGTCTATGGCTGAAATAATTTCAGTATCACTACTCTGCGAACCGGCACTCCAACTCTTGTGGGCGGGGAGCTGAGTGTATATCTGTTTGATTCACCATGGTCTTGGATCATAAGTTGGATTTGTGATCGACAGCTATTTCCCTCCCGGAAGAGAGCTCAGAGCTCATATATAACCGATCTATGAGTAATGCTGTGACTTCACACACACACACACACACACACACACACACACACACACACACACACACACACACACACACACACACACACACACACACACACACACACACACACACACACACACTCAACTCCCCGCCCACGAGAGTTGGAGTAACAACTACAGCGTAGGGATACTGAAATTATTTCAGCCCTGGGCGGGATTCGAACCCGGACCGCCGGTGTGCGTGTGTGTGTGTGTGTGTGTGTGTGTGTGTGTGTGTGTGTGTGTGTGTGTGTGTGTGTGTGTGTGTGTGTGTGTAAGGTCACAACATTACTCATAGATTGGTCATATAAATGTGAATGATCTTAGTCGGGAACAATCTCACCTGTAGAATTATCAGTGTTATTAGAAGTGGTATACTTGACGATGATCTGCTACATATGAAGCCAGGGTCATTATCTCAATCAAGATGGCTCACCGCTGCTTGCAGAATATATCAACTTTATGCGACGACAGAAAAAACCTAATAATGACTTTTATGTTCTCGGAGAGTCTGTCGTGTGTCGTTATGAACCTACGTTGTTTCACATCAAATTCTCTCCGACTTGCACGGAGGGATCTAAACATCTCCTGGAACACATCAATCTTGTGCAAATACTTCAACCTACCAGTGAACTATGGCATGTCAAACAATCCATAGGAATTCCTACTGGACCCAACCTGAGAACATTCTTTTGGCAATGCTGGCAGACGTTGATCGGAAGAACAGGAAATTAGCTATTGAAACAATCAAGAAGATCAGAGAAGTTGCTGTGTATGAGGATCTCAGGCCACCAAAGATAGATAAGACTGCTTAGAATCTAACAGATCTGCTCCCCTATGAAAAGGAGTGCAAGTTTAAGCCACCATTTATGACGCTTGTAATACGGACCTGCAAAATATTGTCGACGAACCACTCTCTATTGAGTAAAAGCAGCAACGACTGCAACAGCACTGTAGGATCCCATACTCTGCGTTTGCCCTCTCTACTACAGAGCCACTCTCTATTGACCTTCCATACCACTCCCAAGGTGTGGAGCGGTGTGTGTGAAAAGAAGCAAGAGATAACTACATTCGGGCGGTATCATAATCCCGTGACTATATTCCATCGTCTGAGACAAAGCATGTTTTTAATGTATCAGTTGACAGATAGTATGTATCAGATAATAAAGGTTGAATTCCTCACTTGCTTGTCATTATCTTTCAGTTTAAACTCAACTTTAATATATTTTGAAGCCCCTATAGCAACAAACAAACAACTGATGGTGTATACCTTTCTGACTTGAAATTTAGAAGAAGAAAAAAATTATCTAAAAAAAGGGGGTGTTACAAATCTTTGTAATAAAAAAACACCTTAGAAATATGCGGACTCAAGTGTACAAAACCTGAAATGTACATAATGATTTGCTGATATTTGTTTATCGATGCTACACCCTAATGTACACATACATATGCAGGCACATTTGTAGGATAAATACGTATGTACATTTTCTCATATACTTTTGCATTCTTGCATAGGTGTAATATACACGAAATATCTTACTTCCAAGGTTTACATCCACCTGCGCCTCAAAAAACAAGGTACCATGTGCAAGGGAAGCTATTAAAGTGGAGGTTGTTCCTCAAACAGACGAAAATCTGGTGGTAAGGAAGGATGTGTCCGTGTAAAGTTGAGGCACATTAAAGAGGATCTGTCAGCTTCGGGTGGAATAAATGTAACTGTTGCCTCTGCTGATACCTTGCGCAGGTGTAAGACTCTGCTTTCGTGGGAACATGTCTGTCACAACGATCTGGAAAAAATAAAGCAGACAAACGAGTCTGATTTGTTGTTTTCTACAATGTTGTTTACGTGTACATGCATGTGCTTGTGTGTATGTGTATGCGTGTGTGTGTGTGTGTGTGTTGTTGAGTTTACGCGTACTTTGTGTGTTTGCGTGTGTGTGTGTGTGTGTGTGTGTGTGTGTGTGTGTGTGTGTGTGTGTGTGTGTTTGTTGTTGAGTTTACGCATACATTCTGTGTGTGTGTGTGTGTGTGTGTGTGTGTGTGTGTGTGTGTGTGTGTGTGTGTGTGTGTGTGTGTGTGTGTGCGTGCGTGTGTGTGTGTTGTTGAGTTTGCGCCTACATTCTGTGTGTGTGTGTGTGTGTGTGTGTGTGTGTGTGTGTGTGTGTGTGTGTGTGTGTGTGTGTGTGTGTGTGTGTGTGAGTGTGTTGTGTTGTGTGTGTGTGTGTGTGTGTGTGTGTGTGTGTGTGTGTGTGTGTGTGTGTGTGTGTGTG
>NC_134781.1:72017037-72022037 GCF_046742065.1 Oratosquilla oratoria | reverse complement strand
ACTTCTGACAAGAAACTCCATTGAATCATTCCCAGTCCTACGCTTGTGTAAAGTCTATATTTTTGTATAACTTCAAGAGATATATTTTTTCTTGTCTTTTATTATCTTTTCTATCGTTTTAGTCACCAAATATCATATTCCGAACATGGAGCAATCAGTTGAAATGGTCGAACGCCATGGTTCGAAAACCGAATGGGTGATAAAGCCAAGGTCATCATATTAAGACAATAGGGGAGGACTCGCATTAATGAATTCAAGTTAGACAAATTTAGATTTAAAAATGAAATAGGAAAGAAATGGTTTACAAGTAGAATGGATAACGAATGGAATAGACTTATGGTGGTAAGTGCATGGAACTGCCTACTGTAGGCCTTATGGTCTCTGCAGTCTTCTTCATTCTTATGTTCTTATGTCCATCGAATACTGAACATAATTCATTGAGCTTAGGACACTTTAAATAAGGAGAAATGAACATGAAACTTTAAGCACAATTGCGGTACTGACCTCTAGGCATACTTTTGGTATTTATCTCTATTCACTGAATTCTGCAGAGAATTTTATAAGATAACAGGACTAAAAAAAAAATAGCAAACAGAGAAAAAGAATACATTATTCAGAGCATCGAACAGAGAATGTCAAACGCCTCAGAAAATTCTCCCTTGCGTAAGAAACTTCTTCCATCTTTTACCGAATCGCGGGAGTACTTTGGAAGCGACAAAAGCCCTGACGTGAATAAATCTTATATGAGAGTTAAATTCCTCAGTCCCTCTTTCTCTCTCTCTCCATTTTCTCTTTGCGACCGCTCTCCTCCCTCTCTCATTCGGAACGTAAGGATTTCTTCCATCTGAAATTTCGTTTTAATTGCCAGATTTTAGCGAGCATTGATTGAATCTGTTGCTAATTTCAAGGCTTCAGTTTTGGGTAGATTCTCAGTTCCTTCAAATTTGCTGTATATTAAACAAATGTGATTATGTTCCTTTCCTACATAGGTACTTAAATGGTGTTTTACTCAGCATATTTACATATTATGCGTACCTCCCTGCGCCTAAATATTAATGAATTTTTTAGACGCGTTCCTAAACGAAATCTAGAAAGCAACGGACATACTCTCTAGATCTTTCTGGGTTAAAGGTTTCTCTAGACTGAATAGAACTGACTGACATATGCAGAAGATATTACTTAAAGTTCTGTGATTCGTGTGTGCATGTGGGCATGCATGCTCGTGTGGGGGTGTGTATTGGAGTGTGTGTGTGTGAATGTGTGTGTGTGTGTGTGTGTGTGTGTGTGTGTGTGTGTGTGTGTGTGTGTGTGTGTGTGTGTGTGTGTGTGTGTGTGTGTGTGTGTGTGTGTGTGTGTGTGTGAGTTTGTATGTGTGCATGCCTGCGTGTGTGGATCACGGTCTTTGGATCACGGATTGGACTCGTAATCGACAGCTATTTCCCTCCCGGAAGAGAGCTCAGAGCTCGTATGACCGATCTATGGGTAATGCTGTGACCTTACACGCGCACACACCCCAAACTCCCCACCCATGAGAGTTGGAGTAACGACTCGAAGCGCAGCGATACTGAAATTACTTCAGCCCTGGGCAGGATTCGAACCTGGACGCCGTAGTGACAGTCGGAGACTCTACCAACCGCGCCACCGAGTAGTGTGTGTGTGTGTGTGTGTGTGTGTGTGTGTGTGTGTGTGTGTGTGTGTGTGTGTGTGTGTGTGTGTGTGTGTGTGTGTGTGTGTGGTTCACCTTGGTCTTTGGATCACGGGTTGGACTCGTGATCGACAGCTATTTCCCTCCCGGAAGAGAGCTCAGAGCTCGTATGACCGATCTATGGGTAATGCTGTGACCTTACACGCACACACACCCCAAACTCCCCGCCCATGAGAGTTGGAGTAACGACTCGAAGCGCAGCGATACTGAAATTACTTCAGCCCTGGGCAGGATTCGAACCTGGACGCCGTAGTGACAGTCGGAGACTCTACCAACCGCGCCACCGAGTAGTGTGTGTGTGTGTGTATGTGTGTGTGTGTGTGTGTGTGTGTGTGTGTGTGTGTGTGTGTGTGTGTGTGTGTGTGTGTGTGTGTGTGTGTGTGTGTGTGTGTGTGTGTGTGTGTGTGTGTGTGTGTGTATGTGTGTGTGTGTGTGTGTGCATGCCTGCGTGTGTGCGTCCGTGCATGCATGTGTGTATGTGCATGACTAAGCATGTGTTCACTCAATTTTCTAAACTTACCCTACGGTATAAACTTTTCTTCCACATTTTTGTGTCAATTTCTCATTTTGTCTTGTGCTATAGATTTTATTTTCTTTGCTATACTCAGAATAAATATGGAATATTTTTTCATAGTGATGGTGTTAAGATAAATAAAATTTGAGCCAGGATATATACAATGAAAAATAGCCACATTATACACATATACTTTATTACATTTACCTTGGAAGCCTAGGTGTCTTTAAGTACCTTTATGGCCTTCTGTACTAACCAATATATCAAGTTTCTGTTGACTGGAAGTTATCATTACCTCTACGAGAGTAATACTCACGCCTGGAATGAGAAATGGTTCAGTCATCACTGACATGGAACGACATTTCTCTTGTAAACTAATAACACACTGCATAGTCACCGAACCAAATCCCACAACATAATGCCTTTGGCTACGCCATCATGGACGTGAGTTGGGTGCGTTCATAAGCACTTATGTCAATGATAACGTTCTCTATATATATATGATCTTACCTAGCGAAGGAAAATAGGTGTACAGTTGCATGACCGACAACATTTTCCAGCGTGATTCAGGAACAAGGATTAGAGGTAATTCTGTTTCGTTTCCGAGAAGCTTACCAGTGTGGCTAACGATAACTGTGCCAGCATGTCTATAGACGAACTATTTTTGACTGAAAAGAGGTTTATTAAGGAACAAAAATATGTATTTTTGCTACAACAAGCAGACTGATGAAATGTGTATTTAATTCAGTTTAACATCGCAAAACTCTCCCTTATCAGGTGGCTAGGACGGTACCCCTTACAGAGGACTTTGTAGTATGGAATTTAATGAACCATGCCCTTGGTCCAACTCGCTAGAGGAAGTGTTCGAACCCCCACCACCTCGGCCTCCGTTGAAAGAAACGACGCTCTTACCCGCTCGATCAGCGGGTATTTAATAATCAAATATTTATAATAGAGTTCAAGAAAGGACTTTTGTGATAATCTTGTAACTATAAATAACAGACTAATAATTACTAAGGAAAAAAAATAAATCGAAATGCTGTATGAAAACATCTATATCATTGTGGGCACAAGTCTGGCCGTGGGTTCATATTTCTTCCCATTCTTTGTTGAGATTCAATTCTTACCAACAATTCAGTCAAATTTCCAGCACAGCAGGTATTGCATACATTCACATACAATGGAAGTACAATGGAGCAGAGAAACAAAGTAACAAAGAATACCTATTAATAAGACCGACTGTGTGCGTCTCTTTCTCTCCATCTCTTCTCTCTCTCTCTCTCTTCCCCTCTCTCTCTCTCTCTCTCTCTCTCTCTCTCTCTCTCTCTCTCTCTCTCTCTCTCTCTCTCTCTCTCGTTCATTCTCTCTCTCTCTCTCGTTCATTCTCTCTCTCTCTCTCTCGTTCATTCTCTCTCTCTCGTTCATTCTCTCTCTCTCTCTTTTTCTCTCTCCCTCTCTTTATTTTTCTTTCTTCTTCTCTCTCTTACACTCGCTATCTCTCCCTCCCTCTCTCTCTCTCTCTCTCTCTCTCTCTCTCTCTCTCTCTCTCTCTCTCTCTCTCTCTCTCTCTCTCTCTCTCTCTCTCTCTCTCTCTCTCTCTCTCTCTCTCTCTCTCTCTCTCTCTCTCTCTCTCTCTCTCTCTCTCTCTCTCTCTCTTCGTTTTACTCTTTATCTATCTCTTTCTCTCTCTGTGTGTTTTTGTGGATACGAAAACACACACACACTTGCAAATACAAGCATCGACGAATACATCCATGCCTGTTCAACACTACCTACTAAACGGGCACATAAAACTACACAAGTTTAAAACGCACGTAAACCAACAGACATGAGTACAAATACCCAGGCATTTCCAGGATCTACATAAACCATAATCAAGTTCCTCCTACGGTTCCATTCCTCCTAAAACGAAATTGGATCTCAGGATGATTTTGCATCAACATTTACATGCAGGCGAAGCTGTTAAAGGAGGGTTAATAGCAATAGAGGAATTGGGAGCAAGATATGGAAGAACGAGTCAATTTTAGCCCATGGGTAAGCAAGTATAACGTTGTTAGTTGTTGTGTCCAGGACAGGCAAGCCAGCGCCAACGTTCCAGGCGGCTCAGGCTGGAGCCTCAACGCATGGAAAAGTTGCTGGAATTCTGGAAGGAAGAAACCAGAACCATTTAATTGATATAAAACTTGGTAGTGCAGGGATATGGAAAAAACAGAGTTTTCGAAGGAAATGTTCGCAAATGCCAGAGCTGCACAAATGAAAGAGAAAGAGAGAGAGAAAGAGAGAGAGAGAGAGAGAGAGAGAGAGAGAGAGAGAGAGAGAGAGAGAGAGAGAGAGAGAGAGAGAGAGAGAGAGAGAGAACGAGGGAGAGAGAGAGGCACAGGGGATGAGGAATGGCGTTGTTGGGGGCGAACGCAAAGCAAGAAAAAACATAAATGACTCAAAATAAGGACAGAAGGAAGGGACGGGAGGGCGGACAGGAAACAGTGGACATGAGAACATTCGTGGAAAAAATATATATATGTTTATATATATATATATATATATATATACATATATATATATATATATATATATATATATATATATATATATATATATAATAACTCGTACAAAAAATGATAAAAATATATAAAAGAATATGACAAAAAGACGGGAGAATGGACAGAGTGACGGCGAGACAGAGGCACACAGAGGGATGAAAAACCGTACGAGTGAAAATTTAAAGGTAGGACGAAATGAAGACGCCGAAGAAATAAATAAATAAATAAATAAAGAAAGAAA
>NC_134781.1:72009537-72012037 GCF_046742065.1 Oratosquilla oratoria | reverse complement strand
GGAGGAGAAAGAGGATGCATGAAATGAAGAGGAGGAAGAAGTACAAGATGAAGGGATAGAAGAGGAGAAGGAGGAAGAGGAGGGGAAAGAGGAGGCATGGGACGAAGAGGAGGAAGAAGTACAAGATGAAGGGATAGAAGAGGAGAAGGAGGAAGATGAGGGGAAAGAGGAGGCATGGGACGAAGAGGAGGAAGAAGTACAAGATGAAGGGATAGAAGAGGAGAAGGAGGAAGAGGAGGGGAAAGAGAATGCATGGGACGAAGGGGAGGAAGAAGTACAAGATGAAGGGGTAGAAGAGGAGAAGGATAAAGAGGAAGAGGAGAAGGAGGAAGAGGAAGAGGAATACGACCGGGAGTTGAACTAACAGAACCTTATGCAGATTACATACATGACAAGCTGCCAGGCATTTGCGAATGCAGTTCGTAGGCTAAACGGATACACAGACAGTAAGTCAAACATAGAAACAATTAAAATTTTCTGATAGAAAAGCAGTTACCAGCATTAACTCAAATAGGTAGCTAGCCTAACTGACCGTACCATACCTCGTGTATAGACAGGCTACTTGGTCACCAGATAATTAAGCAAAATAATTAAAAAAGAAAGATAAAGACGAGAAAAAGAATGACGAGAGGTGCAGAGCCGTTGCTGAAGCCTTCCATTCCCTATATAGACTTAGTGTAATGTAGTGATTTTCATTTGTGTGCGTGTGTGTGTGTGTGTGTGTGTGTGTGTGTGTGTGTGTGTGTGTGTGTGTGTGTGTGTGTGTGTGTGTGTGTGTGTGTGTGTGTGTGTGCGTGTGTGTGTGCGTGTGTGTGTGTGTGTGCGTGTTTATGTACCTAAGTTACAACCTAAAATAAGGCACAGAATAAATATTCTCATATAAATCAATGCCGATAACAAGAGATCACGCATTTAACTAATCAAACCGTCTGATATTATTGATAAATTATTCACAAGTATCACTTGGTATAGAATTAATTGATCGCGATAATCATTTAGTGGGAATTCTGTCCTAATTAGGTCAACTGGGGTCATCAGACCAAAGCTTTTAAACAAGCAAACGTACCAAGTTTTACGCATCAGTAGAGTACAGCATTCTGTTTAACAAATAATTTAATCACGAATATCATAACTTCAAATATTATGCTTGCGCTACTTATGATACATTATAATGAAAAAGATAATAGACTGTACCTCAAGCCCGTAGTCATATATTCAACCACACAACATTTATCAAAATGCAAAAAGAGAAACAAAATTGAAATAAAGAAAAATGAAAAGCAAAACATGAGAATACAGATAACTTCAGAAGCAGACTTAAGTCCGCCCGTCAATTCAAGAACTTTGGAGATTTTTTTTTTTTTTTTTTTGGGTGGGGGGGAAAGTTGGAGGTTGAATTGAAGATAGTTGATTATATATTGTAACACGACACTTTATAACTATGAGGAATATGTGAGCTCAAATTAAAATACGTTACAAAAGAAAAGATGAAAAGATGGACGAGGTTAACAAGAGTAAATGCGTTATCATGGTACGTAGGAACAAAGATGGAGGAGAACAAATGTAACCGAGAATTAGATGTAAAAGAAGAAGAAAAAGAATTCGGAAGCAGATACGAGCTGAAAGCAAAATTGTTAAGACTGAAGGAGCAAATGTGATTATAAATCAGCATAATATACATGTAAAGCCTGTAGTCCCGAGGATGTTACATAACAATAGTAAAATGACAATGAAATTACGGAAAAGAAGGAAAAAGTCGAGAAACAAAAGATACGGAGAAAGAATACGGAGGAAAAAGAAAGAAGAAGAGACAAAGAAAAGAAAAGAGAGGAGGAAGAAAAGGAGATACAGAGATAAATATGGGTGGAAAGAGGGAAGATAGAAATGAGAGGAAAGAGAAGAGGGAGAGAGGGGAGAGACAAAGAGAGAGAAAAGTAGAGGGGAGATAAAAGTAGAGATTGAGGGTTAGACATACGGGAAGCGATAGAAAAGGGGAGAGAGGGAGAAAGGTAATGCGGAGAAAGGAGAGAGGAGGATTATAGAGAGACAGACGGACGGACAGACAAGCACACATTGTAACAGACGGGCAGATAGAGAGACAAAAAGAGAAACAATAAAGAAGATAGGTATATATATATATATATATATATATATATATATATATATATATATATATATATATAGATAGATAGATAGATAGATAGATAGAGAGAGAGAGGGGGTGGGAGAGAGATAGATAGATATATAGATAGATAATTAGAGAGATAGATAGATAGATAGATAGATATAGGGAGAGAGAGAGAGAGAGAGAGAGAAAGAGAGAGAACGATTCTAGAAAAGGAATGGAATCGATGTTAAAAGTTAAAGAGGAGTCACAGCCACGGCACGAGAGAGGGAATGAGGGAGGACTGGACGAAAGGATGGAGGAGGAAGAGGGCGAAAGGAGGAAGTGGGAGGAGGAAGGGGGCGAAAGGAGGAAGTGGGAGGATGGTGGCCGAAA
>NC_134781.1:71997037-72002037 GCF_046742065.1 Oratosquilla oratoria | reverse complement strand
TGATGATGATGATGATGATGATGATGATGATGATGATGGTGATGGCAATAAAGATGATGATGATGATGATGATGATGTTGACAATGATGGTGATGCTACGTCAACATCTCCACAAAACCAACACATTACCAGTGGGCATAAACAGGTTCATCAAGTGTTTAACCTTCTATTAACATGAGTTTCCTCTAAGCTAAATAAAGCTCTCTGACGTTAGGCAGAACAGAATAATCAAAAAGGAACACTGGGCTTCGGTGAGTTTAAGGAAATTAATGTGTAGCAATGTTGTAACTAGAAGATTTTTTTTCAAACGCTAATACCCTTAGAATCGTTGAGTAGTGAATGAGGAAGGAAATAAAGGCTCGGGGTGATTGAGATACATTTCGGCCTAAATCTGTCACTACCACTGTCATACTGAGTCACAAACTTCAGCAGCCTCAGGTCCTAGTGTACTCTAAAATAAGCTAATTAATATGGTATTTGTCAAAAGATCCATTTGTTTATATTATATATATATATATATATATATATATGTATATATATGTATACACACACACACACACACATATATATATATATACATATATATATACGGTATATATATATGTACATATACTTGTATATATGTACATATATATATATATATATATATATATATATATATATATATATATATATATATATATATATCCTCCTTTGCTATTTACTCGCCTGGATCTGTGGTTCGTCTTTATATATAACACAATTAATCATACCTCACTCTAACTCTTTAATGGATACAAAACACTTTCACTATTCTTTCTTGCCTTCGCCAATCAATGTCACCCACTTCTGTCTATCAGAAGACGAAGGTGGTAGAGCCTGGGGAAGACCCAAAACGAAGAGCAAAGGCATGAGTGTGACCGAAGACGAGACCAAGGGATAATTGTCATAATTGACCGCCAGCTATGTGCTCCCCCTCTCTGTGTCGCCACCCTCGATGAGCCTCGTCGCCTAGGTCGTCCCAGAGTCATATGTCAGGTCATAATACAAACACCCCTCAGCAACAAGTCACTGACATTTACATGCAAACTCGCTTGATGGCTTGAACTGGGTTGCAATTACCTGTAATAGCTTATAATTGTTTACTATGCCAACAACAAACATTTAGGATCTGAAAAAGGCATATATACGTGTATATATATGTATATATATGTATGTATATATATATATATATGTATAATATATATATATATATATATACATATATTGACTAGATAATTTTTCATTTATTTTTGTATATCCTTTCGTATTCGACCAGTCTACTCTGCCACTCCTATCTACAGTATGAATCCAACGCGATTCATCTTCATTTCCGTTTTCTTCATGCCTTCCCTATCTTCCCGTCTCCCCTCCCATGACTAATACCTCTTCCTTTCAGCTCCCCTTCCTCCCATGCTCTACTTACTCTCAATGTGATTCATCATGATCCTCAACATGGCCAATTTTTTCCATCACACTTTACCAAACAAGGTTCCCGATCACTACAATTTTTTGTAAACAAATCAAAGGATCAAACCACACACATACTGCTCATGAAGATAAAACGTCCTATCTCACCACATCTTGGATGAAATCCTTCCTACCTTATGTCGCACTGTTCGGTCTGAGGGCAATGCAGTGATAAGAATATGATAAGAGAAGAGATTCCAAGAGAGAGTAAAGCATATACTGAGCAGTTCCATGTCAATTACCAGTAGTCAACCTTCTCTTAAAACAACCAATAGTTTCTATACTCACTACATCATTATTAAGTCTATTCAATTCGTTATCTTAATAACCATGTAGTGAGATACAGCCATTTGTAGAATTAAGAAAATTACTTCTTTGACATTTGCTGTTGTGTAGTCTAGGTACCAATGGTATAGAAAACGGTCGTAATAATTCATCAAATATAAACAAACGAAGTCTTCTGTGTTATTCCACTACCACAACTACCATTATTTTCATAACAAAGTATTTTCCTTAAGTTTATAAAGAAACAAACGCCTTTACCTTCATCATAAGAACATAAGAGTGGAGGAGATTGCAAGAGGCCATAGGGCCTACAGTAGTAAGTCCCCGGTCCCTTAAAACCAGTTATCCATATCCATAAAACTATCTAACCTTCTCTTAAAACAACCAATAGTTTCCGCGCTCACTACAAGGTTACTAAGTCGCAAAACACCCAAGCCAGTTCTTGCCTGTTCCCTTCTTAAACATAAATCATGGTGCCACGTGCCACGTGCCACGTGCCACGTCACGTGCCACGACTCTTACACTCGTGAGTATGGGTGATTTGGTGTACTGAAGGGTGAAAGACCACACACTAAAGACCTCTCATAATTTCTACAACTCAAACTTGAATGGCTGTAGCACAACAAGATTGGTTTTCGAAAATTATTAAAACCGGGGAAGGGAGTGGAATAAGGACAGAAATAAAGCATGCGAGATAAAGAATAATCAGATAAAAGGGAACAAGACGATAACCAGGAAAGGAGGAAACAAAAAACATGCTCAGAATCTAATATAAGGCTGTAATTGACAAAAGCATATCAAGGGAAGGGAGGAAGAGGAAAAAAATATTTTTTGAAGAAGAAAGAAAGAAAAAATAGACATGACGAAAGGTGACAGATAACGAGATCGTTATTAAATTCGTTGCTCCGGTAACGTACTCTAATGATATTCTTGATAACTGCAACATAGTTAAGATTAATTTAACCCTTTACCTAAAAGGACGTCCTTTATCACTTTTATTGTGGTTAACGTCAAATTGTTCTATTCAGCATGCGGGTATGTTATTGTGTGACGAAGGAGCTTGTCTTAGTACACTGTTCCGCTTGTTAAAGCTTATCCAACCTCATTTGAAAGGATCTATATGCCTTAATCTTTTTGCATTAAAAAATGTACCACAGGGATGGGTCAAATAATAACAATAATAAATAATTATTAATAATAAAATTCTTTATTGGTCACGTAAATTACATGAAACTTGTCTTTTACATAAAATATAGAGGTACCATCTCATATGTAAGTGTTAAGGCAATTAATTCAATAACACACTTTCAATATTTTTCCTGCTCTACACTATATCACTTTATTCGTATTTCAGATAAAGTGAAAATCTGTATGGAATTTTGTTTGCCATGAAAAAGAGAGTAAAATCCATACATACATCATTATCTCCAATTTGTCATCTATTTGTATGCACTGGTTTATGTGGAAATAAATGTAAAACATAATTCGTTCTTATTTAAGTACTTTCAACGTGAGCTGATATAATGTCACAATATACTTGGCAAATTGAAAAATAGAATTTCAATTGTGATTCTATCAGATGTATTATCAAAAGTGCATATATGTGTCTATGCATCTGACTGAACAATTAACACAGAATTTCAACCATAATGATATGCTATGATCATGACAACAGAAGCCGTTCTGGATACGTAATTTGAATGATATTATGAATAGATATCAAATTATCAAACGCATAAAGGCAAGTATTACAGAAGGAAATAGGTACAAATTAAATTACCAATAGAGTGGTTAATGTATGGAATAGACTTAGCAACCATGTAGTGAGCATTAAATTTTTTTTTTTTAAGACAAGATTAACTTTATGAATAGGAACGAAACTGCCTAGTGCGGGCTTTATGGTCTTTTGCAGTCTCCTCTATTCTTATGGTTTTATGCTTTTATGAGTGATCTGTTAATTCTGCAAACTTCATTCCTCAGAAATGCTTACCTTTTATGGTAACTGTGATTAGATATTCCCATGTAAACATCTGCAAATTTAACGTGAATTATATACAATATGGAACACCCACATACTCTTATAGGCCAATGACCTTGTAATGTCGGCCTACATTCGTGAACTCTCACTGAACAGGGTGCATGACGTCACCAGTTGATGTACCTTCTTTCGATATTGTGATTTCATATATCTATTACAGGATCTTGGTAATAAGCGACAATTAAAAAAAAATGAAAGTGTTTAGGTAGCCTGGCGATGTGAAGAGGAAATGTGTAGGTAAAATGTGGAAAGCAAGGATTCTGAGGCTTTGGTAATAAATGGTAGAAACTACGCAAAGAAAAGCGACATGACGTCATGGAATAACGAATGTCAAGTGGTGGATGTGACGTCACGGGAGATGATTTACAAGACGTCAAAAGTGGTGGAAGCAAGTGGCAATCTAAAATGAGATATAATTTATTCAAGTAATGCCAGCCAAGAAAAAAAAATGATGCGAAAAAGAGAGATACAAAAGACGGTTTTGGGCTGTTTGCGTTCATTTCCTTTTATTGCTGTTGCTAATAAAAGTGATGATGGTACCGATTGGGGTGCTGATTGGGATGGTGTTTGTTGTGGTGGTGGTGACTGTGGTACTGATGGTGTTGTTGGTGGTGATGGTGGTGATGCTGATGGTGGAGGTAGTGATGGTGACGACAGTATGGTATTGGTTGTGGCTGTGGAAAAAAAAAATAGCACAAACGAAGAGATCCTTGATGACACAGACATCACGGCAGACTCCGACGCTTATTGACTTGCCAGCTCGGACAACGAAGTTGTCTACAATGATGTCAGAGGTGACAGAGACGGTATGGGTACTGGAGGCGTGTTGGCAATGTCAGTGACACCGAGAGAGACCTCGCTAATCAAACTAACGATGCGTAAACTACGAACGAAGGTCGAAGTGAGGGGGTGACCATACGGGATCTCCCGTCGAGATGAAGTGTTGACATTAATCCAAACAATGGAAGCAAAGCCAATGAAGGCTTAATGCTGGTGTTGATATTGGTGGCGATAGATGTGGAGGTGAAGGTGGAGGAGGAGGAGGAGGAGGAGGAGGAGGAGGAGGAGGAGGAGGAGGAGGAGGAGGAGGGGGAGGAGGAGGAGGAGGAGATGGAGGTAAAAATGGACCTGGCGAAGGAGATGAAACGGAGTGGGGGAGTTATTGGTGGTGGTCGTCGTGTTGGTGGTG
>NC_134781.1:71972037-71979537 GCF_046742065.1 Oratosquilla oratoria | reverse complement strand
ATATTCATAGTTGTTTTGAACCAATGACAAGTAAAGAGGCGGGATGTCAAACATTAAACCAGGTACATATAGCTGCATAAATACTTCCAAAGACTAAGCACGATCATCTCTTGGCCCATTAAAGGCTTCTACCCATTTGGATAATTTTCCTTCTTGGTTTTGTAAGACTATTTTTTTTAAGGTCAGAGAAACCTGGAACCGAAGGTAAGTAAATAACTTAAAAAAAAAAAAAAAAAAAAAAAAATCTATGTCGGCTAAGACGGTAAGCTTGCGCGGACTGTGCAACACTCCTATCATGATGATCATCAGACATGATATTATCTAATTGCCTCGCCCGCTCTTTTCATTCCCCTGCTACTCCTCTCCAAGTCAATTTCTCTTTTGTTCTTTGTTCTTTTCTTCTTAATCCTTCTTATATGCCTCGTCTTTTTTTTTTCTTCATGCTACTAATTTTCTTCTGATGAAGTTTCTTCTTCCGTTTTCTTCTTTTCCGTCTTTCTCTCGGCCTCTAGTTGTTATATATATTTTATTTCATTATTTTTCTCCATTTCCTCCATTTTCTCTTTCTTCCTTCCCGTTTGTAAGTTATTATATTTTTATATTCTCTCCCCTCCTTCATCTTGACCCTTTCCTTATTGTTATCATGATCATGATCATCACCACCGTCATCATCATATCATCACCACCAATACCATCACCACCATCATCATCATTACCGTCATCACCATCATCATCACGTTATCTTAATTACCGTCGTCCTCCTCCTCTTCCTCATCATCATCATCATCACCATCAATACCATCACAATCATCACCATTACCGTAATCACCATCATCATCACGTCATCTTAATTACCGTCCTCCCCTCCTCCTCCTCATCATCATCATATCAACACCACCACCCTCAATAAAATCACCATTAGCATCGTCGTTATCGTAATCACCATCATTATCACGTCATCTTAATTACAGTCCTCCTCCTCCTCATCATCATCATCACCATCATCATTACCGTAATCACCGTCATCATCACATCATCTTAATTACTGCTGTCGTCGTCGTTCTACTCCTACTCATTATCATCATCATCATTATCATCATCACAACCAGTACCCCTATCATCATTATTCTTACACTGTTCGTATGCATGAAGGTACAACCTGTGTAAAGCCACTCCTTTCCTTTGCAGGGAGAGGCCTCTACTTCGCAAGATGTTCGTGCAAACGACTCAAATCTTTCGACCCTCTCTCTCTTGACAGAATTTTCAGAGCTTGGTTCCTGCCCACGCCAAGCGGTTTTAGTCGACATAGAGCAGTGGTTCCCAAACTGTGGGTAAATTACCCCCTGGGGGGGAGGTAACAAATTTTCGGGGGTAATGGAGGGCTGACAAAAAAATTGAAAATAAAATAAAATCAAATAAAATCAAGAAAACATTACGGTACCCGGCATTAGGATTAAGGTTAACTTAGTACGTATAATTGTAAAACTAAAAAAAAAAAAAGTTTGGGAACCACTGACATAGAGTAATCTTAGCATGAAAGAGATTCATTTTCATAAACTTGTAACTTTCAAATCACTCAATATTTGTTCGGAGCATATTTACGAAATAGACAATAGGTACTCGTTTTTTGTTTTTTTGTTTTTCCCGCAGCATCCAAGAGTAGAATTATCTCTCATTCCATGTAGTTAATAGTCCCACTATTGAAACTTTTAGATAGGATCACCTATCACTAACTCCCTCTCCTCAATCCAAATCCTAATTCTAATCCCACGCTTAACCCTTATCCTAACCCCAATGCTTATCCAAATCCTCTCCCCAACCTTTAATTCCTCGGCTCAGTGTTCGTAAATAATGAGCGGCCTTTTGTGGGATCCCTTAAAGAAAGGTAGACAAACTTTAAACATAAACAACATCAACGGAGATGTAGAAAAATCAAAAACAAAATTTAAGAAATCTGATCAGCGTGCATTACTTTTATAGAGAACTTAAATCCCACAGAAACAAATATCAACTAAAATGTTGCAAGGTATATTCTCTGTTGTTTGTAATATAAATAAACCATTTATTAAAATGATATAGCAGAGCTAAAAGCTCTTAGTCTGGAAGAATTTTAATGGAACAGACACTGAATTCCACACAAAGTGTCACTCATGCATTGAACTATGAACGCTGTCGTAATCAGTAATATACAGTGTTAGAATTCATATGCATCCAATTTCAAAGTAGATTGCATTTATAATTAAGTAAACAGGAATATATGTTGCAAGTCAAGGGACCTGTTCTGCGAGTTCTTCATCACCACTACTGAACATACCCACCTTTATTTTTTTTCCTCCTAACTCATTTATTCATATGCAATGATTGAACATAAAAAGGATGATACACACACTGTAATATTTTAATTGGCATTTGTATCAACCTGTTTCATATCTTGTTTAAAAGTAATATACATTCGTTACGTTTAATTCGGAACTCATTTCGGTTTGACTCTGGCCGTCGATGATAAATAGTTTCATTTTTTCGACATAATTCCTGAGGTGTCAGCTCTGACATTGCGTTTGTTTATATACTGGTTATTTACTAAATAGGCTTGAGGGTAATCTAACTGATTTAGTCATTGCCACTCTACAAACATGAAAATATTCGTGGATCAACACGATATCATATGAACTAATCAAATACTTCCAAACGAGAGGACAATTTCAACTGCTTACATGCCCTCACTCTTTATCACTCGTATTTTGTAACATTTCCTTCTTCAGTCATATCCATTTGTCTTGTCATCTCACTCCTCCTCTACCCAGTGCACTCACAACAGGAAATGTTTGAAATCTTGAAACTTAGCTACATTACCTGATGTTGAAAAATAGTATTGGAACTGTAAAGCCTCTTAAAACGAAACTATATTGAAAACGTTTTGAAAAGGTACACCAGTCGAACAAAGGCCTGGGGAGATCATTTCGTGGTAGAAGACGGATTCTAGTTGAAATTTTCATACAAAAAAAAAAAAAAAAAAAAAAAAAAAACCTTAGATGGCTGGAAGGCTAAAATTGATTGGAAAAATAACGAGCCCAGAATATTTAGTTGTAGTGACCAAAATACTGGATTTCATCATTTGAAGGACAGAGCGGGTTCAGGAAGAACTTTGCTCCGAAAAAAGATTTAAAGAACTTAAAATAAATAGTTCGGGAGTCCAGGTACATGAACACGTGTTGAACACTCAAACTTAGTCTTTTGATGGGCCAGGAAAAATTTCGGGTGACTTTTTTTTTTTTTTTATGCCAACGCTAAGCTTTTTCATTTATCTCTGTAATACCCAGACAGCAAAAAGGTACATTCCCCTTCCTCTCTCTCTCTCACTGAGGCTGCTGGTAGGATTTTTTTTTTGTGGAAAGGCTACGCAAAGAAGTCTCCCCGAGGTATCAGCTGACTGAAAACTAATTTTCTTTAATGTGGCAGACTTTAATTATTATATTACTAAACAGCTGATCTGTAGTACTTCAGTTTCGCTGTACTGCGTTCTTCCATATTTTCATTTGCCTTGTCGTCTTCATTTCATTAATACGGTTATTCAAAAGAATCACAAATGTATAATCATTTTGATGTGAAATATCTTCACTAATTCTGATTAAAGGGAATATACTAATACGTTGTGTCTAACTTTAAGGACTAAAGAAAGCATGAAACAGGAGAATCCCAAGACAGCGTTTTATATATGCATGCACGTGTGAGCATGTAAATGTGTGTGTGTGTGTGTGTGTGTGTGTGTGTGTGTGTGTGTGTGTGTGTGTGTGTGTGTGTGTGTGTGTGTGTGTGTGCTCATTACTGTAGATGCAAAAAAAAAAAGAGTACAAAGATCTTAAAGGTACACGATTTCTAAACCAACACTATTTTATACATAGAGTAACACCTGGCTTCTTCTCACACCAGATCAAAGGAATTTGCAGAAAATTAATAAAAAAAATTACCACCTGTCCCGCCAAGAATATCAAGTATGCATGAGTGCTTTGACACGTGTATAAAGGCTCACAGCTAACACAAGCACAGCAGAATATTTTATACAAACAGGTATGACGCTAGAACACAAGAAAATAACAATCGAGGAAACTGCAAGAGACCATAAGACCTACACTAGGTAGTTTCATGTCCCTATCCACCTTTAATTTCTATTCATAAAGTTAGCTAATCTTCCCTTAAAACAATCGATAGTTTTAGCGTTCACTACATGGTTATTAAGTCCATGAAATTGACCTGCAGATAAATATACTGATGAGAACTGTAATTACTAATGGAAATAAATGCAACTGAAAACGCCAAATTTTCTACGATGGGAAGGCAAGAATCTGTCATCAATTTCCAATTAACCTATTCAACAAAGCGACTTCGGAGATCCATCAATTTTCAATTAACCTGTTGGACAACGTAGATTTGGAGATTATGTTTGTGCTTTTGGTGGTGGGAAAGTTGATGGTGGTGGTAATAGTGGCAGTGGATTTGGTTTCGCTCTTTCGGTTGAGGCAGAAGTTGTGGTTGGGTAGAAGAGAGAGCACAGACACGGTGGCCAAAGATTACACACGTCGATGACAGGATGAACAAGAATCACCTTCGGGGTCTACGCGTAATGAGCAGGACAAGAACAATTCCGAGGTTCCACGGGAAGAGCAAAGGAAGGTTTGTTGCCAAGAGCCCCGGAATCTGTGAGATCGAGGGCGAGGGTCGCAAAGGGCCCCGGAGGCAAGACTTGGGGTCCCACGTGGGTCCGCATGGGGGTCACAGAGGTCGTTGTACACCGCAGGGACCCGGATAAAGGAACGAGTCTCCGTGTAGATGAAAGTAGGATACAGTGTTGGGGGCGAGGGGGGGGGGTGAACAGGAGGGGGAGTTGGAGGGGGAGGTAGAGGGGAGAGTGAGGGAAGTCAGCATCGGGGCATGACGTTGGACTGGAAACACATGGAACAAAGGATACTGTGGCAGATCTGACGGTCGGTTTTGGAAAAAAAGGGGTTGGGGAAGAAGAGGAGAAGAAGGGAGGTCAAAAAGAATATGTGTGACGTCATATTATCCCCATAAAGAACGAGGAAGAACAACCTCCTAAGATAAATGAAAGACCCTGTAAGAGAAATTAAGATATCTCTCTCTCTCTCTCTCTCTCTCTATATATATATATATATATATATATATATATATATACATATATATATATATACATATATATATACATATATATATATATATATATATATATATATATATATATATGTGTGTGTGTGTGTGTGTGTGTGTGTGTGTGTGTGTGTGTGTGTGTGTGTGTGTGTGTGTGTGTGTGTGTGTGTGTGTTTGTGTGTATGTGCATATGTGTGTTGTGTGCGCGCGTGCGTGTGGGTGTTTATCGGCGTGTGTATATGTATGAGTGTGTGTTACCGTTTTTTCTTTTCTTTTTGAGTAAAGGAAAGGGACGGAATGATCAGTTGGCATTTCCAGGAACCACATAGATAAAGAAAGAGCTCACCCATCGATGAATATTGGAAAGGGAGACAACATACAATGAGAAAATAAGAACACTTCCTTCCGCGAGAACAGACGGACCCATCAAGTAAAAGAAAGGAGTTGAAATTGGGAAAAAGTGTCTGAGGTTGGTAGCTCCTCCCTTGACTTCAAAACCTGGTGGAGGGTTAGGAAGGGAGGGAGAGGTGGTAGACAGACAAAAACTTCTACGTTGTTGAGTTGGTGATGACGTCATAGTTTTGGGCGGTGGTGGTGGGTGAGGTTAGGGAGGGTAGAGGACAGGACAGGGTTTAGGACGTGGAATGATTGAGGGAAGGAGATGAGGACCAGGTTCTTGAGGGTTAAAGTACTGAAATTTTCGTGACGTCAGTTTGGCCGGACTCAATCCTAATGAAACTTTAATTAAAAAAAAAAAAAAAAAAAAAAAAAAAAAAAAAAAAAATCGGAGGAAAAAGCGACGGAAAACCTGAAGGATCATAAAGGTTAGAGAACTGTTGACCCACAGACATAAACATATAATTATTAGAGAAAAAAGTGATCAAAATAAAACGAAAATGAGTTTTGAGGAAAGACACAGCAATTGTAGTAGTAAAGGTACAATGAAAACAAGAGAAAAAAAAAATACGACAGAAAAGTAACCAAAGGTGGAAAGAAAATCCCGGACAAAATCCCGGACGGGACAGAAACATGAACGAGAAAATTGAACAAGGAAGGAGGGAAGGACGAAGAAATAAAATATAAATGAAAGAAAATTGTGGTACAACGTCGACAAAACAAAAGAAAGGAAGTTAGAGGGTAGTGAACGAAAAGAAAATCAAAAGAACTGAGCGAAAAAAAAAAAAAATCATATTGGGGGCATGGGAAAGGGGAGGGTAGTTGGCAAAGGACGGGGAAAGAAAACGGGGAACGGGATTGTGGTAAGAGGGAGAAGAGAGAGAAACAGAAGCGTGAAGAGGAAAGGAATAAGAGAGGGAGAGGAGGAGGGCGACGAGGAGGGAGAGAAGGAGGTAGAGGAAGAGATAGAGGAGGAGGAGAGGAGCAGGGAGATGAAGAGGAGAGGAGGAGGGAGAGGAAGAGGGTGAGGAGGAGGGTAAGGAGGAGGGAGAGGAGGAGGTAGAGGAAGAGGGCGAGGAGGAGGGAGAGGAAGAGGGCGAGGAGGAGGGAGAGGAGGAGGGAGAGGAAGAGGAAAAGGAGGAGGGAGAGGGGGAGGGAGGGGAAGAGGGAGAGGATGTTGGCGAGGAGGAGGGAGAGGAAGAGGGCGAGGAGGAGGGAAAGGAGGAGGGATAGGAAGGAGAGGAGGAGAGAAAGGAGGAGGGAGAGGAGGAGGGAAAAGAGGAGGGAGAGGGGGAGGTGGAGGAGGAGGGCGAGGTGGAGAGAGAGGAGGAGAGGAGGAAGGAGAGGAAGAGGATATGTAGAGAGAGAAGGAAGGAGAAAAGGAGGAAGAGAAGTAGGGAAACGAGGAGGGATAGGAGGAGGGAGAGGAGGAGGGAGAGGAGGAGAGGAATGAGGAGGGATAGGAGGAGGAGGAGTAGGAGGGAGAGGAGGAAGGTGAGGAGGAGGGCGAATAGAGAGGAAGGGTGGATGGAAAGGGTAACTGGAAACAGAGGGTTCTGACCCAAAGTCTGCCCAAATACCACAACAGGTATGAAAAGTTAAGAGCAAGAAAAATAGTGAGTGAGAAATTGAGAGAGAGAGAAAGAGAAAGAGAGAGAGAAAGAGAGAGATAGAAAAAGAGAGAAAGGGAAAGAGAGAACAGGAGGCTACAAGAGAACGAGCAAAAGGACACGTTGACATGAATCAAAACTCGAAACAGATGGCGAAGTAAAAAAAAAAAAAAAAAAAAAAAAATCGGAAATCCAATAGGTAGTGGGGTTGCACATTGGGGTTATGCGAGCGCGGAATTGGGCTGCTGGGGTTCTGGGTGGTTAGGTTGAGAGGGCTGAGGTAACGATGAGGAGTGAGGGCTCAACTTAAATCACAAAACATTACCTCGTT
>NC_134781.1:71962037-71967037 GCF_046742065.1 Oratosquilla oratoria | reverse complement strand
TATATATATATATATATATATATATATATATATACAACCAAGACAAACAAGTCTTTCCTACTTTAGTTGGAAGGAAAAACACAACACACAAATCATTCTTGACAGACCACGTTCGATTCTCAGTTCTATTTTTATCCAAAACATTTTTGTTTTCCCCAGAACAAAATCCCTACAGATGACCAAAAAGTTTAGAAGTTTAACTGAGTTCAGAGAAGACATTATGTATTTATTTAATTCCAGAGTAAGGACCTATCATAATCGTATACATGGATATTATAGGATGCTTTCCAGCAACGAATGACAATAAAATCATCCTTTTCCAAATAATGTGGGCTTTGGAAAGAGTACAACGGCGAGCCACAAAACTGATTCCAAATATCAAAAATAAATCATACGAAAATCGACTAAAACATATGAATCTGTTTTCCCTAAAAAAGCGTAGACTCAGAGGTGACTTGATACAGGTCTTTAAAATTCTAAAGGGAATTGACATCAAAAATGACCAAATTTTTACATTGAATGAGAATCAGACAAGAAACAATGGTCTCAAACTGTCCGGAAATAGATTCAATTTGGAAGTAGGTAGAAACAACTTTGCCAACCGTGTAGTTAATGAATGGAATAAACTTCCTGCACAGGTAGTGCAATGTAGTTCAGTTCGAAGCTTTAAGAATCATTTAGATAAATACCTAAGTAAGATGCTGTAATGATTATAATTTGTCTTATATTATTTGTTTTTTGTTTTGTTATCATTTGTCTGTCTGATTTTTATTTATTATTAGTTATATGTCAATTTATTATTATTTACTATTTACCTGTTTGTTTATTATTTAACTATACCTATGCATTTATTTATGTATTTTATTTGTTATTTACATGATCATAGTTTTTATTTATTATTTTATTATTAATATGATTTTTTTTTCGCATCCGACCTAGATATGGATCAAAAGGTCTCCTGTCGGCATGCTCCGCCTTTGTAATCCTTTGTAATCCTTTGACATGATATTGTTAACGTTATGACGTCATGTCGACATCGTTGGCTACCCACGAAGTCTCGCGTTCGTTGTATAGCCAAACCCTCAAGATCTGGCCAATAGCAAAAAAAAATTTGCCTGCGATAACATAACAAGAATTGTATTGAACCACTTCAATCCAGCGACGTGTTCAATACCATTGTTCTAGTGATATTCTTCAGTTCATAGCCGGCAAACTAGAAGGAAAATAGATCGTAATTGATTAAGATCTCATTTAGTCTTAAATATATTATTATCGTGCACCACTGGTGTGAGAAGGTCAATCAACATTTAACCTGTGAGTTGTTTGGTCATTTGTACATATTTTCCAGATAATACCTGTCGTATGTACTCAATTCAGGAACATCTACTCCAAATCTTCACGGCCATGATTTGAAAAAAATATAATCTTTTGATACGAGAATATTACAAAAACCCTCTTACACACTTTCCGTCTAGAAATTACTCTGCTGATGTTGCCTTAGCTAGCGTCTGAACGTTTCATTCATCTTAGAAAAAACTCCATGTCTCAAAGGATTGAACAAACACTGGGCATTCTTTGTAAATGTATTTGCTTTAGCGCGGCCGGCTTTCTTTACAACAATAAAGAGCATTGGAGGAGTTGGATGAACTGCGACCCGGTTAGCAAAAGATTCTGTTTGCAAAAGACAAGACACGGGGGGGTATCTCGACAAAGACTGGGGTCTATGTAATAAAAGTGAAGTTATTCGTGCGGAAGACCGCGTAAGGGAGGAGGTGCATGGTAAAGAGCCTCGAGGTGTATATCACTAAAGGAAGACTTAGTTGAGCAGAGGAGCTCTTTCTCAATAAGAAACGCATACAATGGAATTCAGCCTTTCTAGGAAAAGTCTTCTTTGTGAAAAAGCTCTCACAAAACGTGTTTCAGGCGGTAGTCACTTCGGATGTATGATCTAAAATTGCAATTGCCGACAAAATGGTCCGAGTAGACAGACACCATATGAAGATGATATCTTTATCAAAAGTACAACGTTTCACATTTTGAAGCCTTTTCAACAATTTGAAAAAGCTCCAAAAGGTTTCATCCTAATTCGAAAGTAGTTAAAATATGGAGGAATTACTATTGAAAAAAATATTATTATAGGTGTAGATATATTGGATATAAAGCCTTCATGAAAAGGAAAAATGATGGGAGAATGACTGAGCTAGTAAAACTGTGGACAACGAATCTGTTGCCAAAAGTGAAAGAGGAAAACGAAGAAGATAATGAAATAAAAGAAAATACGAAGAAGTTAAAAAAAGAAAAAACAAAAAACAAAAAACATGTGATAACGATACACTATGTAATTTCCAAACTCTTGGAAAAGAATATCTAGGTAGGAATGAGATATTCACAATTCCTTTTTCTTAAGTTAAGTTGGTGGGAAAAGATAATTGGTATTTTTACTAGCCTCTGGTCTAAAAGAGAGTGTCCGTTTCAGTAATTCACTATGGTCTTGGATCACGTGTTGCATACATGATCGACAACTATTACTCTCCTGGATGAGAGTTCAGCTCTTATATATGGCCCGCTCAATGCTGTAACCTTACACAAACACACATACACATACACACACACATACAAACATACAAACAGTATCGCAGCGCTGAGGGGTGTTACTCCAACTCTCGTGGGCGGGGAGTTGGGTGTGTGTGTGTGTGCAAGGTCATAGCATTACCCATAGATCGGACCTACGAGCTCTGAGCTCTCTTCCAGGAGGGAAATAGCTGTCGATCACGAGTCCAACACGTGATCCAAAGACCAAGTGAATACACACACACGCACATATACAACTCCTTCAACAGAGCTGGATGAGGCTCGTAGTATATTGACATTAAAAAGTTCAGCCCTTGGCAAGGCTCGAACTCTGATCACTGAATAAGCAGTCGAGTACGGTATCTTCACACCATCGCGATTGAGCCGTTTGTACGAGATTCACCATGGTCTTGGATCATGTGTTGGACTCGTGATCGACAGATATTTCCCTCCCGGAGGAGAGCTCAGAGCTCGTATATGACCGATCTCTAGGTAATGCTGTGACCTTACACGCACACACACACCCAACTCCCCGCACACGAGAGTTGGAGTAACAACCCGCAGCGCAGCGATACTGATATCATTTCAGCTCTGGGAAGGATTCGAACCCGGACCGCCGTAGTGGCACCCGGAAACCACTGCGCCACGAGTCGTGTAATGTGTGTGTGTGTGTGTGTGTGTGTGTGTGTGTGTGTGTGTGTGTGTGTGTGTGTGTGTGTGTGTGTGTGTGTGTGTGTGTGTGTGTGTACGTGTAAACAGACTTCTTCTCCCGCCTTCAACCCAACGATACAGAAAAAGATGAGGAACTTGCGCCAGGAAGCCTGAGCTGTTTGGATAGTTAACGATTACTACTGAGAATCTGAGAGGATTGCGGGATTCGAATCCATGACTAAGCAAATGATCATAGCCGTCATGGTTTTCAGGTTAGAATATGTCTTTCATAGACTATTTCCTAAGATTATTTTCTAGGATTTATTCTCTTTTTAATAGATTTTGCCCAGCTGAAGTATGCCTCGTAAGAACTAAAACAAAACGTGAAAATGAAAATTATAAATTTTTGTACATTTTAGTGGGAAAGTTGATAATAACAGTCATATTGGTCTGGATCAGAAAAATATCTTGTTCATGAAATTATCGAAAAAGTATAGTATCTGAACATATAATTTTCATCAACTTTATCCACCATAAGAAGACATATATGGGATATGATTTAGTAATACTGAATAAATGAATAGGTAAGTAAATAAATAAATGAATTGATTCATTTACTAATAAAAGATTATATAAATGAATAACAGAAAAATGAATAATGAGTAAACGAATAGATGAATAGATAAATAAACGAATGGATAAAGGAATGAACAAACAAATAAATTGACAAATAAGTAAACAAAATTAAACAAATAAATCAATCAATTAATAAACAAATAACTAAAGATAACGAAAAGTACGAACTCTGCATACAAAACTGCTGATGGAGTAACGGAAATAAAGGGACCAGCTGTCAGCCAGAACAATGGCAATAAACCATGCCACCCGTCTAAAGAGCCAAAGGCTGATGGGACGCGTGGGCCCCACGATCCTACACAAGCGCGTCCCCGTCTGCGCCTTTTACAAATGTTCGTGCTGTAGAGCTCAAAACTCTTACACAAGTGGGCAGCTACTTGGCGCGATACGCAACACAAAGTCACGCACACCGGACTGTAAGAACGTGATTGAGGTTCGAATAAAGAGAGATAGAGAAAAAAAGGGATGAGAGAGAGAGAGAAAGGGAAAGAGAGAGAGAGAGAGAGAGAGGCGGTGAGAGAGAGAGAGAGAGAGAGAGAGAGAGAGAGAGAGAGAGAGAGAGAGAGAGAGAGAGAGAGAGAGAGAGAGGGGGGGGGGAGAGAGAGAGAGAGAGAGAGAGAGAGAGAGAGAGAGAGAGAGAGAGAGAGAGAGAGAGAGAGAGAGAGAGAGAGAGAGAGAGAGAGAGAGAGAGGGCGACAGAGAGAGGAATAATAAGTAAAAATTTAAAGTAAAAGAATATGAAACGAGAAAGGAAGTAAAAGATAAAATAATGGAAGAAGTGAGAATAGCGTAAATGGAAAAGATTAAAGGAGAGGAAACATAAAAAAAAGGAATGGAAGAACAAGGGGAACTGGAAAGGGAAATGACATAAAGAGAGGAGCATGGAAGGGCAGAGGAAAAAGAGCGAGCGAGGAACAGAGAAAAGGTGAAGAAGAAACTAAAGTATACAGAGAAGGAGATTGGGTAATGGAGACAGTGCTATCATCTTTGCCCTCCGAGGATTTTTTTTTTTTTTTTTTTTTTTTTTTTGCTAACGCCAGTGGGGTTTATTGAGCTGACGGTGAACTCCTAAGCAATCAGAGTTAACCCTTCCACTATGAAGACTTATTTTACAAATCTTGGTCTGGCAAAAGAAGCACGTT
>NC_134781.1:71937037-71952037 GCF_046742065.1 Oratosquilla oratoria | reverse complement strand
AAAATTCAAAACATCGAAATAACACGTCATATATTGATCACATATTTTTTTCATAATCGTGTTCATCTTGTCACAACTTTTTGACATTCGAGTTTATTCATCTTGTTTCAGGCCCTCAACCAAATGGGTAGCTCCATGGGAGAGTGATCCAAGCGCCATTGACCGTCAGACTTTGATTTCGTGCTCGAACAACTCAGCTGGGCTTCCCATGGTAACTCAAGGTAACTCAGAGGGAGACGTATCCAACTCCCACCACACGGTGCAGGAACCCCAGGTCGGCTGGTTGAGCAAGAAGTCAGGGTCTGGTGACCAGTGGCGCTTGGATCACTCTCTCATGGAGCTACTCATTTGGACTTTTTGGGTCTGGTGGCCAGTGGCGCTTGGATCACTCTCTCATGGAGCTACTCAATTGGAGTTCTTGCTATTTACACACTTTTACATTATGTCCTCAACCTGAGACTTGGTGGTGACAGTAACACATTAAATGACTTCTGCTTCAGATCTCTTGGCATGAATTCATCTTTCCGAAACCGAGCAGATGGGTTCGCTTTCAGCATAAGAAAGTTATTCATAAAAACATAAGGATGAAGGAGGCCGCAAGAGACCATAAGGCCTACACTAGGCAGTTACATGTCCGTTACCACCTATCATCCCCATACATAAAGTTCTCTCATCTTCTACATGGTTAGTAAGTCTATTCGATTTGTTAACCACTTTGTTGGTGAACTAGTTCTGGCCTATTTTCTCCCTAAACCTAAATTTGCTCAGTTTAAAGACATTAGTACAAGAAGTAGATTACATTTCTAAAGACCTTCATCCTCGTTTTTTTTTTTTTCGTTTTTTTTTTTTTTCAAGCACCCAGAAAGAGTAGATATTTATTTCAGATGAATAAAATTGTCTGGCATTCACATGAATCAATGTTATGAAATTGACCTACTAAACTAATTTTTATATTTTTTCACGTTCTTGAAGGTTACTTTTTAATTAATAAACTCGCCTTTTGTAAACCATAATAAAATCATTGTGACGTCGCTCATCAGTAAGTATGGCTTCATATTGTCACGGTAAATTTTTCACTTAAAGCTTATTACACTCGAAATAATCTTTAATATATAAGTATTTAAGTATTGCTCTAAGTATTCGATATATAGATGATTTTTTTTTTTTTTTTTTTAAGCGTCGTCGTGGTGCAATGGTATAGTCCTTGCTTTATAACAGACAGTCGCTCATATAAAGGTTCGAATTACGAAGGAGAGTTTATTAATTCCACGTTATAATAATACACAACTTATATAATTCTATGCTTCCGTAAACTTGAAGGTTATTTTGGTCTCTTCTCTTGGTATCACGCAAATTCACCAACCTCTTCACGACGGAGCAAATCACGCACAAAGAAATGAAATAAAGTGAAGGCAGTCAGCACAAATAAGCAGGTACCACGTAGTGTGTAACATCTCAATAAATAAACAAATAAATAATATATAAATAAAATAAAATTATTCATTCATTCACTTGTTTGTCGGTTCATTTATGTATTCATTTATTTTCCTATTATGTCCCTTGGATTCTATTTAATTATTACCTTATTTATCTAATAATTCACTTATCTATTTGTCTATTAATCTTTATTCGTTTTATTTCTTTTTATCTGTTTATCTGTTTCTATCTGTTTATTCATTTGTGCATTTATTTTTCATATATAATTAGATTAATTTTCTTATATGTATATATATATATATTATATATATATATATATATATATATGTATATGTTTATGCATGTATCTATTTATCTATTTTATTTATTCGTCTTTACTTATTTATCTGTTTCTCTTTATCTATTTGTGCATTTATTTGTTATTCATAATTAAATTAATTTTATTATATATATTTCTATTTATGCATGTATCTATTTCTTAATTTATTTATTTATTTTGTTATTTTATTATTTTGTATTTATTATTCTAGGACGTCCCCTCATGTTCACTCCCTCCACATCTGCCTTCCATACCTCTTTTACTAGTCTTTCTTCACTCATTCTTTCCATGTGTCCAAACCATCCTAATATTCTTTCATCAACCCTATCTCCTAGCTCCTTTTTCACCCCTGTTCTCCTCCTCACCTCCTCATTTCTCACTCTATCCAGCCTAGTAACCCCCACCATACTTCTCAGACACCTCATCTCAAACATATATATAGGATGAGGTGGATGGATGGGGTTAAGGGGGCTTTGGGGAAGAGGGGAATGTCTGTTGAGGAAGGAAGGGAGAGGACGGAAGACAGAGGTGAGTGGAGAATGGTTGTATATGGATGATGTTGTGATTGCATGAGGAGGAATGGGCGGGGGGGTGTGAGTTGGGGTAGTATGTGTGAGTAAATTTTGACGCAGCCCGAAGGGATTTCTCCCCGTCCTCTCCTTATATGCAAGGGGGGACGGAGAGGGGGGGTCGCCGATTAAATGAAGCGGCCTTGCTGTGGATGTGCTGTGTCTTGCGACACTGCTTCTGACCCAGGGCGGTGGGCAAGGTGCGGGGATGGCCCGTCATCCAGGAGGTGCTCAGATGAGAGGGAGGGTGGGAGGGGTGTGGAGTGTATTTAGGGATGAAATGGGTGGGAGTGTTTTTATGCCTTTCCCTTTTTGGCTACCTCCCTTGAAAGGGGGAAAAAGCCTTGGTATATGTATGTATGTATGTATGTATTATTATTATTATTATTATTATTTTTTTTTTTTTTTTTTGTGAGGGGGTACGTAAAATTATTATTATTTTTTTTATTTTTTATTTTTTTGTGAGGGAGTACGTAAAGTTTTCCCAGAAGAGTCCACTTGTGTAGAAACAAAAGTCGTTTTGCGAACATGTGACCAACAACTTCGGTTCTTCACGGTGATACAGATGTTGGCCAGCGAGCCTATGCACAGCTGTCTCCTTTGCACACCACTACAGCATTTCGTTTTTTGTCAACAATTACTATCGTTTCAATCTTTTGGTGGAAATTTATTGCACCGAGGAGACGGTATCATATAATAAATAAATAAATAAATAAATAAATAAATAAATAAATAAATAAAACAATAATAAAAATAGTAATAATAATAATAATAATAATAATAATAATAATAATAATAATAATAATAATAATAATAATAATAATAATAATAATAATAATAATAATAATAATAATAATAATAACAACATATGAAATAAAAACCAAACGTAATCAGAAGTCTAATATTAATCTATTCATTTATCTATTCATTTACTTATCTATCTATCTATCATCAGTCGAGTAACGCAAGATCTATGCAGATAGACATAATTGCACATATCAACCTTTTGGTGTATGAACAGAATCGACTGGCTTCAATAGGGTTAATCAAGCCAGGCTAGGCAACCCAATTTTCGCATTAAAAAGGAAAGAAAGAGAGTAAGAACCTGAAAAAAGAAGGTTTGTTTCCTTCGGCTGACTACAATCACCCACGGGTAGCGAAGATAAACACCAAAGACGCGAAACAAGGTTGAAGTGAATTCTATTTACCTTTTGGGAGCCCCGGCGTCCCCACGCGGCCCCCAAAATACGATTTATTCAGTCTCCAGAGGGTAGCGCGGCTCTGCGGCCGGAGACCCGTTTGTGAGGAAAAATTGCGAACAAATAATACACGAACCTCCCTCAGGGGGAAGAGTGTATAATCAACTCCGTCGTTATTTACATGTGGGAGGGGCTTAGGCAGCGAAGTGGAGAGGGAGAAAGGGACGGGGAAAGGGCAACTGAGGCGGAGAGGGGGGAGGAGAGGAAGGAGGAGGAGGAGAAGAAAGAAGAGGAGGGAGGAGGAGGAGGAGAAGGAGGAAAAGGAGGAGTAGAAGGAGGAGGAAAGGGGGAAGAGGAAGGGGAGAAGTAGGAAGAGGAAGAGGAGGAGTAGTAGGAGCAGGAGGGGGAGAAGTAGGATGAGGAGGAGAAGGTGGAGGGGAGAAGTAGTAGGAGGAGGAGGAAGCGGAGGAGGAGGAGGAGGAGAATGAGGAGGAAAGAAAGAAGAGGAGAGGAGAAAAAGAGGAGGGGAGGAGGAGAGGAGGGGAGAAGCAGGAGGAAGGAGTAGGAAGAGAAGAACAAGGAGGAGAAAGAGGAGTAGGAGAAGGAGGAGGAGGAGGAGGAGGAGGAGGAGGAGAACAGGAAGAGAAGGGAAAAGAGAGTGAAAGCAAGACTGAAGAGGAGAAAAGGAAGGTACATATGAAGAACTAAGAGAAAGAAGAAGAAAAATTGTGATAAAAGCATAAAGGGAATAAGCAGGGAAGAAGGCGGTGACAGACGAAAGAGAAGAAAGAATAGATGGCAGGAAGACGCAAAAGGAGAAGAGACCAAATAAAAGAATAAGAAAAGGAGAACTGGATGGAATATGTCAAGGAGAACTAAGAAAATGACGACAAAAAAAAAAAGAGGAGAATAATGACGATGAGGGTGAGGAGGAGGAGAAGGACGAGGAAGAGGGACGAGGAAGAAGGGGACGAGGGAGAAAAAAAGAGAATGAGGTGAAGAAGACAAAGAAGAAGATTGAGGAGGAAGACGAAGAGGACAAGCAGGATGAGGAGGAGGATGTGACGCAGGGAGACGAGGAACAAATAAAGAAGGAAGAGAATGAGGAGGTGAAGTACAAGGAGAAGGGGAAAGAGGAAGAGGAGGAGGAGGAGGAGGAGGAGGAGGAGGAGGAGGAGGAGGAGGAGAAGAAGGAGGAGAAAGAGTAAGAAAAGGAAGAAGAGGAGGAGAAGGAAGAGGAGGATAAAGAAGAAGGAGGAGGAGATGGAATAGGAAGAGAAAAAGGAGGAGAAGGAGGAAGAGGAGGAGGATGAGAAGAAGAAGGAAGATAAGGAGGAGGATGAGAAGAAGGAGGAGGAGGAGGAGGAGGAGGAGGAGGAAGAAAAGAAGGATGAAATGTAGGAGGAGGAGGAGGAGGAGCATATGGAAGAGAAGAAGGAGGATAAGAAAGCGGAGGAACAGGAGGAGGAGGAGGAAAAAAGGAGGAAGAGGAGGGGGAGGAGGAAGTAAGAAGGATAAAAAGTAGAAGGAGGAGGAGGAGAAAAAGAAGGAAGAAGATTGGGAGGAGGAGGAGGAGGAGGAGAAGGAGAAAGAGGAGGAGAGGGAGGAGGAGGAGAAGGAGGAGGACGAGGAGGAGGAGTAGAAAGAGAACAAGGAGGAAGAGGAGGGGAGGAGGAGGAGAGGAGGAGGAGAAGGAGAGGAGCAGGAGGAAGAGGAGGAGGAGGATTAGAAGTAGTAGGCAGAGCAGGTGGAGGAGGAAGAGGAGGAGAAGGAGGAGGAGGAGGAATAGGAGGAGCAGTAGGCAGAGCAGGAGGAGGAATAGGAGGAGTAGTAGGCAGAGCAGGAGGAGGAGGAGGAGGAGGAGGAGGAGGAGGAGGAGGAGGAGGAGGAGGAGGAGGAGGAGGAAGAAGAAGGAGACGATGATCACAGCAGTAACAATATTAGCGGCAGTGACAGGAAGAGCTTCTAAAAAGGATTTGAGTGGCGCATGCGGAAGTGTATTAAAGGATCATTATTGCACACAAAGGGCCCGCGGAACAAAATAAAGTCAATTGGCAGTGAGAGACGACGTGAGAGCGCGAAACGGAGTGAAAAGGGCTACGATATCGGTGAGGAAAACCGTGAGGAACTTCGACAGATGCTGAAAAGATGCAGGTGTGCATGCGAGTGGACTGGATCTGGGGTCGATACAAAGTGGGAAAAGACGAGATACTGTGAGAAGGGTTAAAAAATCCCAATGAAGGGATCGCAATACATTGAGAGATATTGATATATCGGGAGAATAGTCGATGCAGTTTGATAAGTGAGGGCATGACCTTCAAATGAACGAGGCACCTGCCTTGAGGTGGACTGAGGAATGGAAATAAACGGGAAATAGTTGAAATTGCTGACAAGGAAATCTGACCAATGGAATACGGGATATGTAAGCACTTTAGACTTACACATATGTTTATATTTGTATGTGCAGGTGTATGCGTGTGTGTGTGCTACAGGTCTGTCTCTCTCTCTCTCTCTCTCTCTCTCTCTCTCTCTCTCTCTCTCTCTCTCTCTCTCTCTCTCTCTATATATATATATATATATATATATATATATATTACATATTATATACAAATGTATACATACTATATATATATATATATATATACATATATATACATATATATGTATATACACATATATATATACACACAAACACACACACATATATATATATATACATATATATATATACATATATATATATATATATATATATATATATACATTATATATATAGATAGTTAAGGAAATGGATAGACATTTGTACATATATATGTACATATACCGAGTTAGAGAAGGCGAGACAGGCGCGAGGTAGTAAAGAGGCGAGGAGAGAGAGATTAAAGTGGGATGAGCGAGTATGACTGGGTTCGTAGGAGCGTGACGACGAGGGCCAGAGAAGCGCGACAAAGATAGAAAGACCGCGAACGAGAATAGGAGAGTGAACGAAGAGACCATAAAGGAAGCGAGAGAACCACGCTGAAATCAGGAGGATTCCTCAAAGTCGAGGCTAATCCCTTTCCTACCGAAGGAAGAGGAGGAGGAAGAGGAGGAGGAGGAGGAGGAGGAGGAGGAGGAGAAGGAGGAGGAGGAGGAGGAGGAGGAGGAGGAAGGGTGCAAGAAAGACGAATGAAATAGCTTGGATATGGACACAATACGAAAGGTAGCGGGGCATCAGGTTCTGTGTAGAATATCAAATCTGAAGGCAATCGGTAATATACCTCACTTGGAGGTAAAGTTAAGCGCTTATCTCTGTTATGGATAATTCCAGACAACTTAATTCATCAGAAAGAAGCATTTAAGCCAGAAACTGGTCTTGATTGATTCAACCCACATCCCTCTAAAGTCCACCTTTTAGCAAACATATGAAAAAAAAAATGAATGAATAAATGAATAAATATTTACACGAATAAATACAACAATAAGAATAGATAGATAATCTTAAAAAGAGAGTTAACATGTTGAAGAAAGTGGGTTTGGTTGAATGACAGAGAAAGGAAAGGGACATGATTCCATTAAGACAATGAAAACAACATACGGAGAGTTGATGGTAATAGTATATTCCGGAGTCAGCCAAATCTTTGATACAATTTTTTTTCGTTTCGCGTGCCTATTTACAAGTATGGAAGCCATACTTTTGTCTCCTAGAGCCTCAATCCACCTCCAAGCTCAACATGTTGTTACCAATTGTCAGACAAAAGAAGTTGGGGATTTATGTTTTAAGGTGAGCTCTGGGCACACCTCAGAATAAGTCGTTAGTGTGGCAGCTTTTTGCACGCGTGCCAACGGTTGCCCATACCTGGTGTGCCCTAGTGTTTGCCGCTCTTGCATTAGAGGTGATCCTAGGTCACGTGATTGCTGTGAGTTTTCTTGTTCTTTAGTACTTTTATAATTTTGTTGCTGTTTTCATTTTTGCTGGTTTTGTTTCTATTTTTTTCGATATTTTTCTTTTCGTTGTTTCTATCATTTCTGAACGGTGACAAGTGATGGGGATTAAAATTATATGAAACCACTGTGGTTAATCTGACTGTAGTTGCCTTCAATTTCATTATCTGTGCAATTTTTGAGAACTCCATGGTTATATGCATGCTTGAATACACACACACACACACACATACACACACACACACACACACAGACACACACACACACACACACACACACACACACACACACATATATATATATATATATATATATATATATGTATTCATCCAATCAAATACCATCTCTGGGGGTTAGAGACTCGACTTCCCTTCCCCTAGTCTTTCCCCCATAAGGAGTGAGACTTTTTGATTCGTATTTTATCTGTTTAGGATTTCTTCAAAATTAGTACAGGCTGGGTGTAGCGAGGCCATCAACATCCATCCAACCAAGTCCCACCTCCAATGACTTAGATTCTCGGGGTTAAAGACTCCCCTTCCCTTCCAGAAGGAATGAGGAAGGCAAAGAGTGTCACTACTCAGACAAAACTATACGAGATAATGTAGTCTCAGCAGCACAAGATGAAGTGAACATACGTGCCATCCCTTTTGTGTGTGTGTGTGTGTGTGTGTGTGTGTGTGTGTGTGTGTGTGTGTGTGTGTGTGTGTGTGTGTGTGTGTGTGTGTGTGTGTGTGTGTGTGTGTGTGTGTGTGTGTGTGCGCGTGCGTGCCTAGGAGGAAATATGATGGGGAGGGAGATTGCACCCCTAGGGAACAGTAATCAACCCTCCATTTGACTGCAGTGTGCGACCAGCCGAATCACTCGGGCTGCAATTATTGTACAATCAAGACGCGGGGAGAGATTCTGGTACTCGGGAGGGGAGTGACGGAAGAGGGAAGGGAAAGGAAAGGAAAATAAAAAAAAAGAGTATGAAGGAAATAAGACCACTAAAAACTAGGGGGAGGGATAAAATTAGCAATAAAGAATGGTTGGAGAGGTTGGGAGGATGGCAGAAGACTGCAAGAGACCATAAGGCCTACACTAGGCAGTTCCATATCCATTACCACCTGTCATCTCCATTCATAAAGTTATCTAACCAACTCTCTTAAAACAACCAGTAGATTCAGCGTTCACTAATTGGATACTAAGTCCCATGAGATTGGTTCAGAAACGGTCCCATCAACTAGAAGACATGCTCATCAGATTTTGTCCTGATCAGCAAGACAGCATGGTCCAGGTGAGGAACCAGAGTCCAATATCAACCTGAATGAAGACTCAAATAATCGAGAACTTCTTCAGCTGAACTCAAAAAAGAAAACGGGAGCTTTGCCGCAGGAACTCCGGAGACGTAACAAAAGATCTTCAGATCTCATCTGTTGTTAGAGTTTTAAATCTACACAGAGGGAGATAGAAATGGTGTGACTTTGCACTGTTGATGAATATAACAAACAGAACTCTTTCCATTGGAAGTAACTAAACTAATAGTATATACAAACAGAATGACATTACCCAACAAGAAGGGTAACAGAACAGGCTTATTAAAGATAAAACAGTAGCAAAGTAGATTATTATGAATGGGAGATCTCTAAACATGATGACAATAATTTTCACATTAAATGAATTCCATGATATGCGTGTCATTTACAGTACAATAAGACTGGCTTGTCCATCTTTTTTTCAGATTCGCTTACAAAAAAAAAAAAAAATAATAATAATAATAAATAAATAAATAAATAGAAAGGGACATGACCATGGCTTCCTAATCCTTCACTGCAGACATCAGACGTGTTAGCAAATCAGTGAGTCATTTCGGTGCTGCCGACTAACCAGCATGGTTGACCAATTATATTAGTTCCAGACCCTACTGACAATCACAATCACTCCACTATGTCCTACACTTCAAATGCTCTTCGTCATCCATACAATCGTATCAAGCCTCGTTAAGCCACCACAGTGAGGTACATAGACTCTACCGTTCCATATGGGTTAAACCAGTGGTTCTGTAGTGGTCCCTAGAACTGAATATGTATATACACACACACACACACACATGTATTACATATATATATATGTATATATATATATATATATATATATATATATATATATATATGGAACTCATCTGCTGGGATTCGAACCCTCACCTGAACGGCTTGCGTCTTACAAGATGAAGACCGTACCATCACGCAATCCTGTAAGACGCAAGCCGCTCAGGTGAGGGTTCGAATCCCAGGAGATGAGTTTATTTCCAAATGTCAATTGACAAAAAAAAAATATATATATATATATACATATATAATCTATCTATAGCCACCAGATGATTCTATTCATCGTGGGGAAGTGTCTTATTCTCCGTTCTATAATTTTATTTGTTTATTCTATCTCCCGGCAGGAGATTTTTTTTAGTTGAAAATTTTATGATTTGAGTCGTCCTAGACTGAGGGAATACAACTTTAGATAACCAGACGACTCGTCAAATCCTTCTCTATAGTGAAGCCTCCTTATCTTCACAAACGCCTCCCACCCGCTCGCCTCGGGGCTGAGGCCTATTCTCACCAAGACCATTCCGCCACACATTACAAACCCGAACTATATCCGGAGGAGCACCTTAAGAAGGCAAACGTTCAGTTTATCTTTTGTTGTCCGAGTGTGAATGACGTCCGGGAAGTTTCGGTCTTTGTGTGGGCGTGGAGGTGTTGTCAACGCCAAATGCGATCACACTGTAGCGTTTATATGACCTCCAGATATCAGTACCAGGCAGCATAAAGCGGCCAGAACGCCTACTCACGGTGTCAGCCAATTAACCCATCTCTACCATCTATGAATACTCCCGCCTCCTCTGAAGTCATTCTTGTCCTACATAGCCTCATCCATATATCGAAATCCTTTCATTCTTTTCATTCAAAGGATTACAAAGGCGGAGCATGCCGACAGGAGACCTTTTGGTCCATATCTAGGTCGGATGCGAAAAAAATCATAATAATAATAAAATAATAGATAAAAACTATAATAATGTAAATAACAAATAAAATACATAAATAAATGCATAGGTATAGTTAAATAATAAACAAATAGGTAAATAGTAAATAATAATAGATTGACATATAACTAATAATAAATGAAAATCAGACAGACAAATGATAACAAAACAAAAACAAATAATATAAAATAAATTATAATCATTACAGCATCTTGCTTAGGTGTTTATCTAAATGATTCTTAAAGCTTTACTGATTCTATCTATCTACTTACCAAAGGATTCCTCCCACTTGTAGTAAATTTTTTTTTAATAAAATTATTATTTCTTTATTAGCTGCTTCATAAGGGACATGCCACGTTGTTATATTGGTTCTATTTATAAATGTTGCTATGATTAACGATAGATAATTTCATTCAGCGCAGCAGAGTATTTCTTATTGAAAGGTAATTAAGAGCTATTTTAGCTAACTTTTTAGGCACGATAATAACCTCTATTGCATCTTCTGTACGGTGACTGAGCTTCATTAGATTTGCAAGGACGAATTATTTAAAATTTTCTGTGTGCGATTTTTCAAAAACAATTTCTTTCAAAAACAAGTTTTCACTTTCTGGATAACGGACTCGATTCTCAAGGGGACTTACTTAGTCAAGAAGTAATAAATACATTAAAATATATTTTCTTACCTTCTTGCTCATCTTTATCATTCTCAATAAAACATATTTTCAAAGTGGATTGAAAGTTAATTGGTAATCCATACGACAGTATCCGAATTTCATTAGATTCTGTAATTTGGGGGGGAAATCAATCTGGAGTACATAAGAATTAGTCATGACCAAATAACACGACCCGGAAACGCTCACTGTTCAATGACCCACTATCAAAACAGAAGATAAAGTTTGCAATTCCAGGCACATTTCCTTTACCAGTTCGTAACATACATCAACCCCAAATCGACTTGTGGTCCCCTCCTCACCCCAATCTCTCATTCCGAAAATCAACCTCCGATGACTACAGGGCAGATTTGTATTTCCAGAATAGCCCCCCCATGATTGAATCCCCCCCCCCCAACGCTAAGTGGACGTAGCCTTGTCCCAGAGTATGGGCGGGATCGACAGGGTGGTGTGGGGGAGGGGAGACGAGGGGAGGAAGCAGGGGGAGAAGAGGGGAAGAGAGCGAGGGTGGGAGGAAGGAAGGGAAGCGAGGGGAAAGAGAAGGGGTTTGCAATACAGCCAACTGTGTCAACGAATTCCTTGCCACACATCAACGTCCAATTGGCTGCCGATGGCGAGCAGTTCGTCTGGTGAGGTTTCTGACAAAAGCTCTCCGAGCGTCGCTTTCCGAGGATATATGGGGCAGCAAGACCTGCAAATTGCGCGAGCTGAAATTCTGACACAACCTAGTTACGACAGGTTACGTGGAATGATGCCATTCATATTTAACATACGTGCAATCGTAGACAGACTCGACCATTCACACAAACTCGTGCGTGGGTGCACTTGTCCTAACACACCAATACGAGAAAGAAACAGAGACGTAAGAAGAGAGAGAGAGAGAGAAGAGAGTGAAAAAGGGAGGAAAAGAGAGAGAGAGTGAAAGAGAGAGAAGTGAGTTAAAAAGAGGGAGAGACAGAGAAAGAGAGAGAGAGAGAGAGAGTGAGAGAGAGAGAGAGAGAGAGAGAGAGAGAGAGAGAGAGAGAGAGAGAGAGAGTGAAAGAGAGAGTGAAAGAGAGAGAAGTGAGTTAAAAAGAGGGAGAGACAGAGAAAGAGAGAGAGAGAGAGAGAGTGAAAGAGAGGATAAGAGAGTGAAATATAGAAGAGAGTAAAAGAAAGAGAGAGAGCGAAAGTGAGAGAAAGAGAAAGATAAAGAGATATATAGATAGATAAATAGGTAGATAAATAGAGAAGGGGGCAGACAAACAGACAAATACACGAGATGACAATGACTAAGACATCCCATTCCTTTCTTGGAAAAAAAAAAACATCGCAAACACACGCACCACCAAACATCACAGCAAACCAATGCAGTAGTCAGAATATGCAACAAGTGTACATGTTGTCTTTACAAGAAAAAATGTTCTCGGAGCCATCGATACCAATAAACCCTTCTTTCCACAATTTCCTTTTCCACCAGCGAACATTGAAGAGTATACTCCTTTAAGTCCCAACCTTCCTCCAAACAGATCGAAGTGGGATATTTCCTTTCGCGTGCTTCCTCAAACTATTCTCTGGAATACACAAGTATCCATGAACATCAATAAAACATCAGCATTCCTTGCAGGGTCACTATCAGGAACCTTTCCACTTACTCTGAAAGACCTGTAGAGTTCGGTAATGTTCTTTTCTGAGATCGCCTTCTTAGACTTTCAGCTAGACTCTACCGAAGAGTTCTGGAACTAGTTCCCAAAGATTTCCCCAAGTGTTTCTTGTCTTCATTTTGGAAGACGAATCGGGAGTCTTCATGGGTGATGCATTTCCAGATCTACACGTATTTTGCATACATTGTTCTTGAAGAAAATATACTTTTGCTTTCACCCTGAAGTTGTTTCTTTGTATACAATATATTGTACACAGACTTTTCGTCATAACTTTTGAAATTGTACATAGTCCATGAAATATCCGGTACTCAATTTCTACTTTCTCTTATTTTGAATTTTGCGGATTTCCTAGGGATAAGCGATAGCTACCTATAAAATAGAAGCCAAGTTTATAATTAGACATCTTGAAAATTTCCATAAGATCGTTAATGCAGATGTTCTTTTAACGATATATGTATATATGTAATGTATATATATATATAATATATATAAAATAAGGTGTGTTCAGAAATATGTGGTGTGGTGGTGGTGGTGGTGTGTGTGTGTGTGTGTGTGTGTGTGCGTGTGTGTGTGTGTGTATGTGTGTGTGTGTGTGTGTACATGTGTATTATAGGCGAAATGTACATTCTACAAAAATATGTTTTTATTTGCAGTTAAAAAGAATAAAATCCCGAATAGATTATCAACAACAGATCAGCCAATTTCAGTAGTATTTTCTGAAGTGGAAATAAATCAGTGTAGTTCCGAGTATGTATGTTTCTGTGGATGTGTGTGTGTGCGCGCGCTTGTGTGTGTGTGTGTGTGTGTGTGTGTGTGTGTGTGTGTGTGTGTGTGTGTGTGTGTGTGTGTGTGTGTGTGTGTGTGTGTGTGTGTGTGTGTGTGTGTGTGTGTGCGCAAGAGTGTGTGTGTGTGTGTGCGCGCGCCCGATTTTATATACGTGTCACAATGATTGACAAGGTGGTAAGGAAAGAAAACAGTTGGATTTCTTTTTTTTTTTTTTTACCTTGTCATCCTGCCACTCATCTGTCTTCCATATTCATGTGTCAATATGTTAGAATTTACGTGTGTGTGTGTATATATACATGTGTGTGTGTGTGTGTGTGTGTGTGTGTGTGTGTTCTTGGTTATATTTAATTTTACAAATGTAAGTTGCCATGAATACATTCCTAGTAGGACAATTACAGCGAAACTTGTCAAAAATATCTATTTGCACAAAAGACATACTTTTCATTACGTTCTTCGCATAACAAGAAAAAAATAATTCTAATTCGCCCATGCAACCGGACGGCTCTGTGCAAATGCAAGCAACAGATCAGAATATTGCATTAAATGCGTCCAGGTGAAATCATCGCGTCATCATTTCACGATCAGCAAACAAATCGAGTGTTTGAACCAGATTCAAAGGTCAAGCAATCATTAATTCAAGTTATCGCTCTCCAAAACGGATGCTCTTGTTAATTACCGATCGGCGAGGCTCATTTACACCGTCATGGTGTGTTGCGTGGTCCTAAAATACATTACACAAGTCCGAACACACGAAAAACATGTTCGTGTATTTTCGTTCCAGCCCTAACTACTCCGGCTCAAAACCCAGATCCAGTATTTCCAGATGCCATGCATTACCAATAAAAAAGCAAAATTTCTCTTATAGATCCGTTTCTCAGAAACAGGTCACTATAGGAGAAACATTTTTTTTTTTTTTTTTACATTCGCAAGACTTTTCTTTCATTCTTGTAAGTAAAACTGGGGTTCTTAAACTGTTTTCTCTTAAGTCTCACATTTATGTGTTACTCTTCCTTTACCTTCGGTGAGGTAAAGAGGCAATGAGAGCTTTATATAGTTCGGGTCTGACGTAGGAATGAAAGGGAAAGTGTAGATAGATGTGTGTGTGTGTGTGTGTGTGTGTGTGAGTGTGTGTGTGAGTGTGTGTGTGTGTGTGTGTGTGTGTGTGTGTGTGTCTGTGTGTGTGTGTGTGTGTGTGTGTGTGTGTGTGTGTGTGTGTGTGTGTGTGTGTGTGTGTGTGTGTGTGTGTGTGTGTGTGTGTGTGTCTCCGCGCGCGCGCGCGTGTGTGTGTGTGCGTGTGAACATGTAATATATTGTCTAACAGACAGGCTTCCTTGTGCCCTTATTCCATTAGCCCAAAAGCCCAACTCTTGAGCAACTATGAGCACTTTGTCACATTTAAACTTATAAATTATCAAACACTTTTATTCTTTTAA
>NC_134781.1:71919537-71932037 GCF_046742065.1 Oratosquilla oratoria | reverse complement strand
GATTAGGATTAGGAGGAGGAGGAGAAGGAGGGGGTGGAAAACGAGGAGGAAGAGAAAGAGGAAGAGGGGGAGGACGAGGAGAGAGGATGGGAGGAGAGGAGGGGGAGGACGAGGAGGAGGACGAGGAGGAAGGGGTGGAAGAAGATGAGGATGAGAAGGAGGAGGAAGAGGAAGAGGAGGGGGAGGAGGGGAGGAGAGGAGGAGGGGGGGAGGAGAGGAGGAGGGGAGGAGGAGGAGGAGAGGAGGAGGGGAGGAGAGGAGGAGGAGGAGGAGGAGGAGGAGGAGAGGAGGAGGAGGAGGAGAGGAGGAGCGCAGGAGAGGAGGAGGAGGAGGAGGAGGAGGAGGAGGAGGAGGAGGAGGACGAAGAGTAGGTTGAGGTGGAGAACAAGGAGAAAGAGGTGGAGGAGGAGGACGAGGACGAGCAGGAGGAGGACGAGGACGAGCAGAAGGAGGAGGAAGAACAGGAGAAGTAGGCTGAGGAGGAAGAGGAGGAGGCGGAGAAGGACGAAGAAGAATAAGGGTAAAACTGTGCTAGAACAGTACGAGAAGAAGAACTGGAGGATGATAATGAAAAAAAAAATCAAGAACGAAGAAACATGGGAAAGAAAAACTAGAAAGTAGGACACAGGAAACTGAAAAAAAACAGTAGATATAGAATAGGTAAAGAAAAGGAAGTGAGAAAGATGAACGAAGAACAAGAAGAATAGAAGAAAGAAGATGAAGGGAAAAGAAGTCCGAAGATTAAAAAATTTAAGCAAAATACTACAACATTTGTCAGTGCTCCATCCTTCCGTTCTTTTATTTGTCTACTATTTATTTGTCTATTTGTTTACTTATTATGCATTTACTTAATTATTCATTATTTACTTTAGTGATTTATTTGTTAATTATGCATTTGCTTGCTAATTTATATAGTATTTATTTATCTATGCTTTATTTACTTATTAATTTGGTTCTTTACACATTCATTACATCTATTCTATATGTTGTTTCAATATAAGCCTCGTGGGCTCAAGTCAATCTCTTACTTTGTCGCTGTAACCCATTGAAAGAGAAACGGAGGTTGAAGACAGAAGGGCAAGAAGAAGTGTAGGAGTATTGGAGACAGAATCAAGAGCATGAGGAAGAGATTAAGGAGACGGCAGAGGGAGAAAGGGGGAGGATCAGAGGAGGAAGAGGCGACATAATAGGAACAGGAGAAGGAGGAGAAGGAGGAAGAAAGAAGATGACTAGGTTGAAAACAAGGAGGTAGAGAAAAAGGAGGAGGAGAAAGAAGCAGAAAAGGGAAGAAATGGAAGACAAAGGAGGAGAGGAGAAGGAGGGAGGAGGTGAAGAGGGGAAGAGAGAAAGATTAAGAGGAAGAGTAAGAAGATTACGAGTATAACGAGGAGTACATTAGTAGGAAGGAGGGGGAAATGAAGAGAAAGTGCAAGATGGTGAGGAGAAGTAAAAAAGTAGTTGTGAGATAATGAGGAAGAAGAGGAAGGAGAAAAAGAAAAAACAGAGGTTTAAAGAGAGAAGAAAGGAGAGGACAAGGAATGAAAAAAGAAGTTGAGGAATAGCAAGGAAAGGGAAATGAGGAGAACTTAGAGGAACAGCAGGGAAAGGAAGACGAGAAGGACGAGGAGGAAGAACAGGAGACGTAGGAAAATAGTTTGGATTGCAAAGAAACATGAACAAGCAAAGATCAGTAATAAGCCACTGGGTCCTCATTAAACAAAGTTCGAAAGAAAAAAAATTAAAGAGATTCATCAAAGCTCTGGTTACTATTCCTGTGTGTTTTGAAAAGTGAGGGACTTACACCAGGAGACATTTATCTGCAACCTGGGCCTTAGCCTTTGACATCGGTCCTTGGGCTGTATCAGTATTAGTCTCAGGTAGCTGCTCTATTTAATTCGAGGACTATGTTGCGTGGAATACAATAGGAATAAAACAAATAACGGCAAATTCTATAAGTTATCACTGACTGATTTGAATCAACGTCGCGAACTTCCTTTATAAGGACGCTACGGTGGTACCCATTACAGAGGACTCTATAGCGCGGAATTTAATGAGCCATACCCTTGGTCCAACTTGCTGGCGCCAGAGTCCGAACTGCCGTAACCTCGACCTCCACCACCAATAGCGGCGCTCTCGCTCTATGTTTATAAGAACTTCTTTTATGTAAATGGTATAATTTTCAGAAAGGAGGAGGAGGAGGAGGAGGAAGAGGGGAGGAGGAAGAGGGGAGGAGGAAGAGGGGAGGAGGAGGAGGGAGAGGAGGAGGAAGAGAAGAAAGAGCAATAGCAATGGGAGGAAGAAAAAAGGGACGCGTGTTTAACTCGTGGCTAATTGGAACTCCATGTAGCAAAGGATTTCAAAGTCGAGCTCAAAACGTAGTTGTTACTAGTTTAGTACTCGATGCTTTTTCTCTGTAGAGGAAACACATATTAAATGTGTGACGGATACTATTGAGGACTATTCACTAAAATAAGTAATTAAGGTTATACATAAAAAAATTCTTTGATATTTTAATATTTTGTCCATATTTATACAAGAGAGCTTGTTAAATGAAATCTTTGACAATCCATCTGTATGCATTTTCCTTTTTTTAGAAAAGGGCTTTTTGAATTGTGTACTGAGACTAGAACTGTTAGTAGCATGGCAATTACAAAAGTACCATAACTTTACTTTGAGTAAATCAGCCTTTGACTACGACTATACAAAGTGTACTTGTAATATCTAAAATTCTGTTTGACTTTTAAGTAGCCTTGTAAAACAGACTACGTAACAAATTTCATTTTGTAAACTTTTCGTCTTTCTACTGCTCCCTTATACTAATATTTGTTTATATATTTTCACATATTTGCTCTATTTTTATTAGAATTTTCGTTATTTACAACTTATAGCATATGTATTCTCTATATTATTTTGCCTTTGTAACACAGTGTAATAGACAGTTAATATTTTTATTTTTATTTATATACCTAAGCTACACGAGGAGGCTCTGTGACATGGACGTCAGTTAGAATCAGATCCCAACGATCGTTTTCAGATCCTATCAACCTCATTCCAATATTTCGAAACAAATATTTATTCCTGATGATGTCGACAGAGGGTTAACGGGCTCGCGAAACGTTGATGGCAATTGGAGGGCTATAGTTTTACACTTAATAAAGCAGAGGCAACAATTACTGTTAGTGTTTTTGTTGTCGTTTTTGTTATTGTACTTGTTTTTATTTTTGTTGCTCTTGTCGTTGTTGTTGGTCTTGTTGTTGCTCTTTTCGTTGTTGTTGTTCTTGTCATTGTTGTTGTTCTTGTCATTGTTGTTGCTGTTGTTGTTGTCATTGTTTTTGTTTTTGTTGCTTTTGTTGTTGTTCATCTTCTTCCTGTTTCATTTGTCGTTTTTGTTGTTCATGTTGTTGTTAATAATTCTATTCTTTTATTATTATATAATCTAAAGTTAAATTTATTTCATAGTTAACACTGTTTTTATGGTACTCTCCGATATTCAACACAACAATTGTCAGTAATTATATTCACTTGACACACGTCCAGTACAAATGAGCTGTCGTCATCTATTAACTGATTTTTACATCTTTTTTTAAACGAGATCATCTTTCCAGTGTCAGATGGCGCTATGAAACCCAAGAACCGAAGTGTTAGGAATTATATTTCATTCTAGAATATAATATTTCATATCATTTCATCCCACTTAGTTTATACATTTTATATTTCATTTCATAATCCATTCAGTTCAATCTTATTTGGAATAATGCTGTTTTACACTACATTTAATTCTTTATTTGCTTTGTGTTGTTCTGTTATATTTAATTCCATAATTATTCTATAAATCTTGTCTTCTCAGGTTTTAGTTTTTATATAGCTAATTCAACAATTAATATTTTTGTCTAAAAAATTATCTAGAAAATCCTTAACGATATTTTTTTTCTTCTGTAATGGCACACGAATGAAAAATTCTCCCGTATAATTACCTGAAGAAGGGATTATTTGCTTAGGAAGGTTGCTAGTAATGTGAGCTCTCTAATGGCAAGAGAAGAGGAGAATTAATGTAGAGAGGAATTACTAAGTGCAGATGGAGAAAAAAGAGGAAAAGGAAGGAGGAAGAAGAGATGCAAGATGGAGACGTGGAAGAAAAGGGTTTAATGAAGGTAAAAATGAAGATGACGACAACGAAGACAATGACAGTGACGACAACGATGACGACAAAGAAAAAGCCAATGATGATGATGATGATGATGATGATGATGATGATGATAAGGAGAAGGAGGAGGAGGAGGACGACGACGACGACGAGCAGAAAGAGAAAAAGGAGGAGTCAGTTAGGGGGTCAGAGGGGGAAAGGAGAAAAAGAGAAAGACGGAGAGGTAGAAAAGTAAAGGAGGAAGAGGAAGAGAGGAAGGAGGTGAAGGAGGAGGAAGAGGAGGAGGAGGAGGAGGAGAAAGAGGCGAAGGAATAGCAGTATAAGGAGAAGAAGGAGAATGAGGAGGGGAAGGATGGCAGAAGAAAGAGAAGATGAAGGAGGAGGAGGAGAAGAAATAGGAGAACAAGGACAGAATAAGGAGGAAAAGATGGAGATGAAGGAATTTGAGGTGGAGGAAAAGGAGGAAGAGGAGGAGAAGAAATAGGAGGACAAGGACAGAATAAGGAAAAAAAGATGGAGATGATGGAAATTGAGGAGGAGGAGAAATAGGAGGACAAGGATAAAATAAGGAAAAAAGATGGAGATGAAGGAAATTGAGGAGGAGGTGGAGGAGGAAGAGGAGAAAGAGGAGAAGGAAGAGGAGGAGGAAGAGGAGGAAGAGGAGGAAGAGGAGAAGGAAGAGGAGAAGGAAGAGGAGGAGGAAGAGGAAAAGTAGGAAGAGGAGGAAGAAAAGGAGGAATAGGAGGAGAGGAGGAGGCAAAGGAGGAGGAGGAGGCAAAGGAGGAGGAGGAGGCAAAGGAGGAGGAGGAGGAGGAGGAGGAGGAGGAGGAGGAGGAGGAGGAGGAGGAGGAGGCGAGGGAAGAGGAGGAGGAGATAGAGAAGGAGGAGAAGAAGGATAAAGAGAAGGAGAAGGAAAAGGAGAAGAAGGCGAAGGTGTAGCATGAAAAGGAGGAGAAGGAGGACGAGGAGAAAGAAAAGAAGAAGGAGAAGGAGGCAAAGAAGTGGCAGTAGAAGGAGTACCAGTAGAAGGAGTAGCAGAAGAAGGAGGATTGGAGGAGGAGGAGGAGAGGAGAAGGAGGAGGAGAGGAGAAGGAGGAGGAGGGGGGGTGACGTGGAGGTACTCCTGCACGCTTGGATCCTTTGCAAGTACACGAGACCGTGTGAGGGGTGGGGTGGGGGGGATGGCGCCTTTTGTTTTTCCTTTTATTAAAACCAGCATCTTTAGTAAAGGAAACAGGATGGCTGCCAAGCGGATGGGTGTATGTACTGTACGGTTGATAGTGTGTAAGGTAAGGCGTGTGTGTATTAACTTTCTTCAGTTAGAGTCTTGGCTCAATTGACGGGAACCAACTACCGTGGAAAAAGAACAAGGACGGGACTTTTCTTCAGTTGAATAAAATCACCTGACGTCAACAAAAAGAAGTTTTTGGGAGCGTAACACAGTCACTTTATAATAATGATGTCTTGTTTGCTGATGATGTTTAATAGTTTGTGAGCCTCAGGTTTGGTTCTGTTACATTATTCCTTCAGTTCTTATATTTTAGTCAAGGTATTGCACAATGTTTCCTTTGAGTTTTAGTTTCATCTTTTCATACATACGTACATACATACATACATACTGTACATACATACATACATATATACATTTATAGATATTATATATTGTATATGCATGTGTGTTTGTGAGTGTGTGTATACATATGTACATATGTATGTATATATGGATTTATATATATATGTATGTATGTATGTATGTATGTATGTATGTATGCATGTGTATATGTATATGAAGATAAGGTGGCAAATGAAACGTTAACGGTAGAGTAGTGTTATTCAGAACCAGACGTTTCGACCTCTTAGGCCTTCCTCAGTGAACTGATGAAGACTCAAGAGGTCGAAACGTCTGGTAATGAATAAAACTCCATACTCTAGCCTTAACATTTAGTTTACCCCCTTACCTCCATATTTTGTCAATCTTCACAAACTGTGCGTTTGTATAAATAAAATCCCATAAACCTACCCCACATTACCGAACTAAGAATAATGACCCCCAACTACCCTGAGGTCCGACCGCCAATAGAGTGAGCCAAAACTTTAGTCTTTAAAGCTTGAAATGAATAAGGAAATAGAATTTCCCGGGGGCAGGTACTCGTTAGAGTACAAAGAAGTAAGTTGTAACTCAGTACCGCGTGGAATTCTTAAGCTGGTTTGGACCAGAGTTTTCCTCAAACTAAGTAAAACCATTTGGTTTCATTGCCCGAGACATATATACTTTTCTTTTTCTAGCCTGGATCTCTGTCTTTCTTTATCCTTCTCTCTCTCTCTCTCTCTCCCTCTCTCTCTCTCTCTCTCTCTCTCTCTCTCTCTCTCTCTCTCTCTCTCTCTCTCTCTCTCTCTCTCTCTGTGTGTGTGTGTGTGTGTGTGTGTTTCTGTGTGTGTGTGTGTGTCTCTCTCCCCCTCTCTGCTTCTCTCTTTCTCTGCCTCTCTCTCTCTCTCTCTCTCTCTCTCTCTCTCTCTCTCTCTCTCTCTCTCTCTCTCTCTCTCTCTCTCTCTTTCTCTGCCCCTCTCTCTCTCTCTCTCTCTCTCTCTGCCCGCCCTTTCTCTCTCTCTCTCTCTCTCTCTCTCTCTCTCTCTCTCTCTCTCTCTCTCTCTCTCTCTCTCTCTCTCTCTCTCTCTCTCTCTCTCTCTTTCCACATATTTCGTAATAATTATAATATTTTTATTATCTAGGGTCAATACTTCATTCGTATTCCTCAGAAACCAAACGTAAGTGGATCATGTTCAGATCAAAATAACAATTCATTCATTCATTCCTGAGACTTCTAAAAAACGGGTGCAAGTTATAACAATGAAACCACGAAGAAAACATGGCGTGCAAGTAAAGCTAAACATAAGTATAAGTCGTTTTAAAAAATACGATAATTCAAACCCTACTTTAAATTCATAGACCTCAAATGAGGCATGCTTGCATTCAAATAAAAGTAATGATTACTAATCCGGTCAATGTATTCCAGGAAATATGGGACTTTAATGCTATAGGACTGCATAAACACACCTCGACATTACGTTCAGTATCACGTATATTCGGTCACAGAGATTATCTATATCCTCCCTGTAACACATTTTCCTGACCTGGACGCAACTTTTTGACAAATCATGAGTCTCAGTTCTTTCTCTTCCGTTTTCTTTACATACTTACCTAATCTAATTTATCTGTTAAATTGTTTGTCTATTTATTGACAGGCTTGTATGTTTCTGTATTTGTTTATATGTTTATCTATCCATATAACTATATTATTCATTTACTAATCTATTTTCAGATTAATAAATTTGCATATTCATATATCAAGTTACTTATCTATTAATTTATTGATTAACTTCTTAATCTATACATTTGTCCATTTATTTGCTTTCTTCTCTATGTTTCTCTTTACTCTAGTTCTCATACGTTTAGATTTTTATCCTTTTCCTTCTTTTTCATTTATTGTCTCAGTCATTTACTTGCTTTCGTACCAACTTGCTTTCGTACCAACTTTCGTACCAACTTGCTTTCGTACCAACTCTTAAGTTACCCCTTTCCACTCCATCAACACACACATTAACCTATTTCTTGCCTTTATGATCTATAACTAATCATCTCATCTGCACTGTTAGGGGATATTGGACTGAAAATTGCTTCCCATAATGCCGCGATTATTCTTCGAGTTTTTTCTTATTCGTTTTCTGTTGAATGTACGGGACGCGAGCTCAATCGCCCAATACCGTTTGGAGGACGCTCGGATACTTACCAATTAGCTTCACGGATCCGTGAAATGCTACTGACATTGGTATTTATTGGTATAGGTGGATGGTCGCCCCTTCGTGGCAACGGGCTGATTCAAGCTTACCTGGAACGGAAAGAAAATGAAAGGAATTAGTCAGGATTTGGTGACGATGAAAAGTATTTAGTTCAGAACGCGTGCAGGAGTATTTACATTAACTTGTTTGTCTGCTTGCTTGACGTGTGTGTGTGTGTGTGTGTGTATTCACTTGGTCTTTGGATCACGTGTTGGACTCGTGATCGACAGCTATTTCCCTCCTGGAAGAGAGCTCAGAGCTCGTAGGTCCGATCTATGGGTAATGCTATGACCTTGCACACACACACACCCCTAACTCCCCGCCCACGAGAGTCAGAGTAACGACCCGAGGCACAGCGATACCGAAATAATTTCGGCCCTGGGCAGGATTCGAACTGGCTACTGGGAGCACTTCTACTCCCCAGTTCAGCGCTCTACCAACTGTGTGTGTGTGTGTGTGTGTGTGTGTGTGTGTGTGTGTGTGTGTGTGTGTGTGTGTGTGTGTGTGTGTGTGTGTGTGTGTTTGTGTGTGTGTGTGTGTGCAGTCAAGATTCTGCGGTCATTATTATGTATGTCTACTTTAGTCTAAATACAAGCCTCTGTTATAACACACACACACACACACACACACACACACACACACACACACACACACACACACACACACACACACAAACACACACACACACACACACACACACACACACACACACACACACACAAACACACACACAAACACACACACACACACACACATATATATATATATATATATATATATATATATATATATATACAGTATATATATGTTACACATACTGTATGCTTCTATATCATTGTCGAAAATAATCAAAGGATACACTTGTCACTGACTTAGTTATACACACGACGTTTCTAGAAAATGAAAATTAGATTAGAGGATAAATCCAGAGAGAAGTATTGTAATGTGTATTACTTTCAAAAGAAGTGCCAGAGTTACTAAGCAACATTTGCTAAACATGACAAAAAGAGTATGCCAAATGCCACTATATTACATCTATGGATTTAGTTCGTACCGCGTTGTTATTAGCATTGCTCAAGGAGTTCGTACCGCGATGTTATTGCTCAAGGTAAATTGCTTAGGAAACTTTTTCAGTAAGAACATATGTTGCTATGGTTACGTAATAAACATAAATAACACACAAGAAACCCACAGTCGGAGAAAATAAACCTCGAATGAAAAGATTATATATTTCGGCTGCCAACTGTAGCCCTCTTCAGGAAAGTACCTTTCCTGATGAGGGCTATAGGTGGTAGCCGAAATACAAAATCTCTTTTCATTCGAAGTTGATTTTCTCCAACTGCGGGTTTCTTGTATGTTATTTACAAATGTGCTACTACATTTCTGTTTAGAAACAAGTTTAAACTCGTTTCTTTTGTGTTTGGTGAAGGATTTCTTAACTGATCTTCATGAACAGTTTGTTTAAAGATTTCAGGTTTGAGTGTATTAGATTATATTTTTATTTTTTATCTTATCTTGTTTTACTTGTTTATCTTTTATTCATATTTTATTAATATATATTTTTTGTAGATGAATGACTTTCATCTCGATTGTTATATGGATACAATTTTCATCAGATGTATTTTCGCTTAATTAAAATAAACAAAAAAGAAAATCAACTTTGGAGCTTTTATAGATATTTCTAATCCTAGCTAAGCCATATGAATACTCTTGACAATAAAATATAATGGAATCCAGAAGAAAAGTCTCTCGCAGAGAGAGAGAGAGAGAGAGAGAGAGAGAGAGAGAGAGAGAGAGAGAGAGAGAGAGAGAGAGAGCCATGTCAATTAGTTATTTACCTAAATAGAATTCCATAACCTCAAGCGTTGTCACGTTCTATCACATCATCGGGATTTACATAGAATTACAGTTTCTGAGAATTTATATAAATATTCTTTTCATAATATACACAATTTCCTTTTTTTATTTTTTTTAATATTCAGAGTTTTAGTTTACGATTATCTTTATTGTATTTGTTTTCTGAATTTAAATTCCGACGCCTGGTAAAAATATTCTTATCTGGTAAATGTCTACCAAGACAAAATTCATTCCTCACCCACACTATCATCCGACGCTTATCATTAATCCCACTCTACCAACTGTTCAGTCTCGATACAATAGTGTCAGCTTTCATACCCTCTCCATCCCAAAATTCAGGTCAATCACACAATGCCTCGTGGCCACGCAGAAGGAAGTAAACAAAATATGTATAAAACTTCTTCGTTAAGTTCCTGGAAGCTGGCTGAGGCGACGCTGTACAGTATATCAGCGTTTCTCAACCTTTTTACCATTGCGTAACCTTTAAAATAAATTGCGTGTCTCAAGGAACCCCTGCACAAAAAAAAAAAAAAAAAAAAAAAAATATATATATATATATATATATATATATTATATATAAATATATATATATTCATAAATATATAAATATAAATAAATATATATATATATATTTATATATATATATATATATCCCATATACTTTTCATTTTATTTTCATCGTAATAATAGGTTGGATAGGATGATGTCTATATTACATTATTACAATAGCCAAGAATATGTCGTGCGTGTTTAATTTATATTATGTATATGAAATTAAATAGAAAACCATAAGTGCATTAGCTTATCTCACTTGTTCTCGCGGAACCCTGCGGGCCCTTTTGCGGAACCTTAGGGTTCCGAGGAGGGAAACGCTGGTGTATATCGTGGTATGGGTACAAAGCCTTTGTGCCACGGAGCTATAGGATTTCGCTTCAGGCGCTCTTGGTTGGTGAGGGAGGAGTTATTTCACTGGAACTGGTCGCGTAGGGGAAAAGGCTGTGATATGGAAATGATTTGTAGAAGACTGAGGGGTTGATGTAGGGGGAAAGAGTTTTGTTAGAGGGAGAAAAATACCCCGATAGATGAGTTACAACATAGAGAAGTCTTGTGAGGTCAAGCAGTAGGGCAGAGGGATGGGCAGGGGCGATGTAGCACTAGGAACTAGTGGTGTAAAGTAACAGGAGGGGAGATTTCAATAGCGGTCGAGTCTGTGAGAGTGTGGGTGGGAATGGAGAGAAAGAGCTAGCGAATTTACGTAGAAAGATATATTAGAAGACGAGGTGAACTAGATACACATACACACACACACACACGCACACACACACACACACACAATATATATATGTATATATATATATATATATATATATATATATATATATATATATATATATGCAAAGTAGACCACTTGGAAAAAAGAAACAAAACGAAGCAGAGCGCATTCGTGTATTTCATTCAGTACTTTTTGCACTGGATATAATATACGAAAGCGCTCTGCTTCGTTAGTTTCTTTTTCCAAGTGGTCTACTTTGTATAAGTGAACACACGTACCCGTGTTCTTATTAACACACACACACACACACATATATATATATATATATATATATATATATATATATATATATATATATATATATATATATATATATATATATATATATATATATATATATATATATATAGAGAGAGAGAGAGAGAGAGAGAGAGAGAGAATTTCACCCCACGAAGTCAAAAGTAACAACCTGCTTTCTGGATTCGCTTCCCATAATTACGACTTGATGACGTCGTTTTTACTAATGATGAAAACCATCTTGGAAAGGAACAAATGACGGCAACCACCTGCAAGTGATCGATAGTATCATTAGCTCAGTAATCAAGTCGATAGGTACAGTAAAAAAGAGTAAACAATGTTTCATAAATTTCGTTGATAATATCCATAATTATGGCCAACGTTATTAGTCCACTCCTTCCCAATTTCTGGTTCCCAGTGCCTTGAATCCATTAACGTAGCAAACCTAGGCTTCAGCCAATGAAACATTTATTGGTAATTAAGATATGGATAACATGTTATTGGCTAGAAGGGAGAAAACGCGCGCGCACACACACACACACACACACACACACACACACACACACACACACACACACACACACACACACACACACACACACACGACTCGGTGGGACGGTTGGTAGAGTCCCCGACTGTCACTACGGCGGTCCGGGTTTGAATCCTACCCAGTGCTGAAATAATGTCAGTATCGCTGCGCTTCGAGTCGTTACTCCAACGCTCGTGGGCGGCGAGTTGTGTGTGTGTGTGTGCGTGTAAGGTCACAGCATTACCCATAGATCAGTCATGCGAGCCCTGAGCTCTCTTCGGGGGGGGGGGGGGAAATAGCTGTCGATCACGAGCCCAGCACGTAATCCAAAGACCCAGGTGAAAGGTGAATACACGTACACACACGCACACAAGATTACACGCGCGTACACAAGTTTACACAAACATGCACACATACACACACACACATACACACACACACACAGTTAAACGCACACAGACACACCAAGACTTATACACACAGTCGTAGAAGCTCACACAATGCACAGTGATAAACCAAGGATCAGAATTGTCGCTATACACTTATTTCTTCTCTAGTGATGG
>NC_134781.1:71907037-71912037 GCF_046742065.1 Oratosquilla oratoria | reverse complement strand
CGTCTGACAGGAGAAGTATAGAGCAAAGCTTTGTGTTAAACAAGTTGGGATGTTGTTTCCACCATGAATATTTCGGGAAACAGTGACATATTGATTGTCTGGGCTGACATGTGAATAAAGGTAAAATATGTTTTGATACCAATAGTTAGAACTGGTATGAATATACAATTTATGTAATATTTCCTGATGGGCGTGGTACCAATAAGAAATATGGTGACAGTGTACTCCTATATAATTATGAGTAGCTCCGTGAGAGAGTGCTCCAAGCGCCATGGGCCGCTAGACCCTGATTTCATGCTCAAATAGTTGACCTGCGCTTCCCACACAGCCGGGTGGAGTTGGATTCATCTCCGTCAACCATGGTACCTCAGAGGGAGATAAATCCAACTTCCAGGAGAAACAGGTCGGCTGGTTGACCACGAAATCAGAGTCCGGTGGCCCGTGGCGCTTGGATCAGTCTCCCACATTTGGAGAGACTGCTTCGTCTTGGGCTTGTCTCTTTTTCTTCAACTTGGTTCATAATTATGAGTAACGTTTTCACTGTTTTTAAGGTTGACAAAACAAGTGTTCGTGTCTAGTGATAAGACACGGGTATATTTACAAAACATGAACCAATCAAAATAACCCTTGGTGTCCTATAAACCTACAATGAAATGTGTTTGGCTATATTAGAAAAATAAAATAAAATAATATATATATATATATATATATAAATATATATAAATATATATATAAATATATATATATATATATATATATATATATATATATATATATATATATTTTTTTTTAAGACACGGGTACATTTACAAAACATGAACCAGTCAAAATAACCCTTGGTGTCCTATAAACCTACAATGAAATGTGTTTGGCTATATTAAAAAAATAAAATAAAATAGTATATATATATATATATATATATATATATATATATATATTATATATATATATATACACTACAATGTAGCTTGGAGTATTCCATTCTTGGTTTATAAGAAATTAACCACAACTTGATGGTTCAATAGAGAACCCACAATACACTTAGAAATAAAGTTATGTAAATGTAAAAAATTATGTAATACAAACAAGCAGGTATACATTAAAAAAACTGATCTGGTGTTTTCATGTAGATGAAGCTGCGCTTTTACGAATATCAAAAGACAAAAGCCATTCCATTTTGGTCCCCTGAATGCATTGATCCTTTTTTCTTTCTTTTTTTATTCCAGTGGTTCTAGTAACAGATGGCATATACGAGTTGTTTTCAAAGCAGGACAATGTTTAGAGATATTCCCAACTCAGTGTAGCAGCTTGTTTTGATGTAGTCGCCAAAACAACAGAGGTTTTAAATATAATACCATGGAGATTAGATCTGCCTGGGTGACGATTCCTGTCTCTTTCGTTCTCTTCTTCTTGTTCCAGCTCTCAGAGTCTGAATTTACCCGGCTGAGGGAAGCTTCTATGTCCATCAGGCACGTTCACGCTTCACTACGAAAAGAAATTGCTTGCTTTTGTCCTTTGCAAACTATAAAGAAACACGATCCGGTCATGCGTACCTTTGTCGACACCTCGTCTAGCGTCTCGCTAGATCTTGCTACCAAGTGACGTAATGCGCCGGTTGGGGTGAAATTCTGGTCCAAACTGCGCTTTTTTTTTTCTTTTTTTCTTTTTTTAGCCCCAAGTTTATATTTCGAGATTGCTTGTTGTTTTTGTTGTCGTTGCTAGTACTGCTGCTGCTGTTGTTGCAGCTGTTGTTGACAATATATTAACGTGTTAACGGTTGAATGAAATAACACGGCATTGAACAGATGGAATCCTAAAGCGACACTAGAGAAAGAGAGTCGAGAAAGGCTCTAGCTTTCTGGTGATCAAGGGGATTTTCTCTCCTGTAAAAGTTGTCTTCTGTTTTCATCCTGAGCAAATATACATGATACCTACACCCACAGTAAAAGCTACACTCAAGTACGACTCTAATTTATAATTAAGTTCAAAGAAAAACGCATTTCTTTTATAAATAATAAAAAAACGTATTTCTTTTATAGAAATAATACGAACCTGTAGAGCACAAAGAAACTTGTGTGTTGTTTAAAAATAAAAGGTAGTAGAGTTGAATACACAAGAAGTGTTTATTATTATTATTACTTTGTTTTAAGAAGAGTATATTGGTCCCATGACCAGGTGTGTTGTTCAGAGCTAGCAAGTGCGTATCTGTATGAAATATCGTTTCTCAAAAATTATTGGAGTTCAGGTTTATCTGAAGTAAAGCTTAACAGAAGCAATTCCAGGAGCCACTGAAAAAGCTAATGAACTGTCAGCACGAAATATAAAAAAGGGCTGTTCCGAATATTTCTAAAAGAAAAATGAAATGTGTACTCAAGTGCACAAAACCTGAAACGTGCATGTTGATTTGGTGAAATTTGTTTATCGATGCTACACCCTAATATAAATATACATATGTGTATGTATGTATGTATATATATACATACATACATACATATATATATATATATATATATATATATATATATATATATAGAGAGAGAGAGAGAGAGAGAGAGAGAGAGAGATAATGCTGGTGGCGCAATCGAGAGCGCGTTGGTTTCGCATCTTCCAAGGCGTGGGTTCAAATCCAGCAGTTCTTTCCGATTCCCAGTAGTGAATCTAATCTTCCTTAAAAGTCGAAGCATATAGGGCAAAAGTGCCGGCTTTATGTTGAATCATCAACTCAAGAGGGAGAGAGAGAGAGAGAAAGAGAGAGAGAGAGAGAGAGAGAGAGAGAGAGAGAGAGAGAGAGAGAGAGAGAGAGAGAGAGAGAGAGAGAGAGAGAGAGAGAGAGAGAGAGAGAGAGAGAGAGAGAGAGAGAGAGAGAGAGAGAGAGAGAGAGAGAGAGAGAGAGAGAGAGAGAGAGAGAGAGAGAGAGTAGGAAAAAATGAAACTGGGTGCGTTGCGGAGGAGACGATTTGCTAATAATGTAGAGTACTAGGAGCTCAGGTCGATAGTGAGACCCAATTATTCCTGAGCTTATCTGAAGAGTTTATAGGACTGTACTTACTACATAAGACCTTTCACCAACCCTGGAAAACGCTACATTAGAAAATGGAATTCTAGTATTGTCCTTGGATAAACTTAAGGAAAGTATAGCTAGGTTTCATATAGAGAAGACAGTAAGCCAGATTAGTAAAATTCTAATTTGTAATTGAAGAATATGTTTGCTAGACCTGGCAAAAAGATTTAAAAGTACACTTCTCAGTCCCTGAATGAAATAATCCTCTTACATTTGCAGACGAGTGGTATTCCAGACTTACAATTTACATTTCCTTGCACATCGACTGCATAAAATCGTCTGTCTTTAGACATAATAAAGTTTGCCAAGTGACATCCAGGGTTGAATGTCTTCCTTGAATTTTCAAACATGGGAGGGCTGGGTAAAGTAATTCACTAATATTACCACAATCTGAGTTGGGTTGGAAAAGGCAAGACTAAAATCTTAACCCGAGGTTTATTCTTGATCAGTTCCGCTACAAGCTTTTTCAGTATAGTGTAGCAAAACTAGTCAAGAATAAAACTCGGATTAAGACTACGGTCTTTCCTCTTTCTGCCCATTTTCAACATGTGAGTCTCAATATTAGACCACAAATGTCCAGTGTCAGCCAAGTCAAATTTCATGAAGTGACATTCATGGCAGAATATGTTATTGGAACTATCGTTTTAAAGAGGTTGCACGTATTCCTCTTGTCATTACAGTAACCTCTTTTCGTAAGAATACAATAGTACAGCGTATGCCAGAATAAAATCAATAAATCGACATTCAGGACATGAAAGGGGGGGAGAAGAGCCAGCCAAAAAAGTGCAACAAATAAAGAAGAGAAAAAGAGAGAAAAAGAAACAGGTGAAGGATTACGAAAAGGGGAGAAGAGAGGAGACAAGTGAGAAGGACGAGAAGGAAAAGAAAAAAAAAAGAGGGGGAGGGGAGGAAAAATCGGGAGGAAGGCAAGAGAAAGAAAAGGACAAGTGAAAGGAAAATAAAAAGGAAAAGAGAAAGGGAGGGAAGTAGCAAGGAAGGGGGGGGAGAAAGGATATAAAAAGAAGGAGAAGTAAGAAGGAGGATTGGAAAAAGGCTGGTATAGGACCATTACTTTCACTTTGTCTAGTTGGTGTGCACATTTTAGATTTTCGACAACACTTTTTTTTCTTTTATTATTTCTCTGTCTTGTTTTTACTTAAAGTGAGTAAACTAAATAATAACAAGTTATATTGAAGATGGAGGGCGAACACAAGAATTAATGGGAGAGTTTTAATGATTCTACATTTCGACCCGTAGAGTTTTGATCAAAAAGCTGACACCAGGGGCTTCTCCTATACTATTACACCCTCTATGGTTTTTTGTTTTTTTTGTTTTTGTTTTTTTAACAAAATTCTTTCTAGCGAAAATAAACAGGCACGATATAACTAAAGCAATAGAAGGAAAAACTAGAATGAAAAAGAGATAATAGGAGAGAAATAATGAAAACATAAAAGAGAAAAAGACAATTGCTATTGCATACGAGATAAGCATGTAAGATAATCAAAGATGAAGAGAAAATAGAAAATTAAATAGGAAAATTTTGATTTGGAGTAATCAGATTTTTTTTTCACTACGACGATGCAATGTACAGTAAATATTATCTTCACGAAAACACCAAACAAGTTTATTCACATAAAGAATATCAGAGGAAAAAAAAGAAAACATAGGCTCTTCCGATAAACTCCATAGCTACATTGATCAATCCAGTTGCACGTCGCGATGCTCCTCCTAACAGAAGCCTACGGTGCCCCTTTCAGAGTACTTTGCAGCGTGGAATTTCATGAACCATGCCCTTGGTCCAACTCGCCAGTACCAGGGTTCAAAACGCTGTCATCTTCACCTCCGCCGCAACTGATATATCCTTAACATAATTTATTCAACCAAGTGATATATGATTATATACATCTTGAAGAATGTTTTGGTAGAAACGAGGGTTATT
>NC_134781.1:71892037-71899537 GCF_046742065.1 Oratosquilla oratoria | reverse complement strand
AAGAAGAAAAAAAAACACAAGAAAAACGACGTCTGAAGAGACTTCAAAAGCCGTTGAACTTGGAACAATGACGCGCTAATCAATAAGAGGATTATAATGATCCCTTGTCTCCCACGCCCTCTGTAGTTCAGCCTACTACTACCACCGAGATGAAAGGTAAGTATGGGTACTCTGGAAAAGAAAAAAAAAAAAATGAAACTCATCCAGAGAGGCACTCTCGGAGACTCCCTTTCAAAGAAGATGGTGTCCTGATCTTGACTGAGACTCTTGTCCACAGAAGAACAGAAGACAGCTCCAGAAGAAAGTGTAGGTGGAGCTGAAGAGTCAGCTCATGCATTGTAATAGAATCTATATAACGTATAAAGAGGAACTATTTCCTATTCATCTTAATATATCATAATTCACTGAAGAAATCTTTCAAACTGATGGAGCGAAAGTTATATATATATATATATATATATATATATATATGTATTTACATATATATATATATATATGTATTTACATATATATATACATATATATATGTATACACACATATATATACATTATTTATATATATATATATATATATATATATATATATGTGTGTGTGTGTGTGTGTGTGTGTGTGTGTGTGTGTGTGTGTGTGTGTGTGTGTGTGTGTGTTTATAGATATGGCTACGAGAAAGGGACACAAGGACGAACCAACACTGAGCCGACAACTTTATTTGACTGAGAGGCTCTTCACCATATTCTAAGTTTCTTGAGCTTTTCCCATAAGCCCCTTCAGCACGGGAACACCTATTGGGGTTCTTGGTGAGGCAAACAGAAGACGATTTTATTCGTCTGAGGGGTGTCAATGTATAGAAATGTTAAAGATAATTGATTGTTTTGATTTAATTAGGAAGTGGGTAGAAACAACTTCGCCAACCGTGTAGTTAATGAATGGAATAAACTTCCTACAGAGGCAGTGTAATATAGTTCAGTTCGAAACTTTAAGATTCGTTTAGATAAATTCCTAAGCAAGATGCTGCAATGACTGCCATTTATGTTATATTATTTGTTTATCTATTTGTTATTATTTGTCTGTTTATTATTATTTGCTTGATTTTCATTTATTATTATTTATCTGTTAATTTATTATTTACGATTTACCTGTTTATTATTCAACTATACCTAAGCATTTGTTTATTTTAAAATTCTTTATATTTATACTATTACAAATTTTATTTATTTATTAATCTATCATTATATATATATATATATATATATATTTTTTTTTTTTTTTTTTTTTTTTCATCCGACCTAGTTAAGGACCAAAGGATCTCCTGTCGGCATGTTCCTCTTTTCTAATCTAAAGAAACGTAGCAAAGATAAACAAAACAGAGACTGGCATCGGCATGCTTCAGTTCTTCATGTACATAATGATCTTTACCGACAAAGTGTATCGAAAATTTACGACCTCAAAACGAAAAAAGACCAAAACTTTTACGGCTTCTGGCTGTTACGATTCAAGCTCGATTTTTTCTTCTCTTTTCGCCCAATTTTGAATTTTTGGTAGCAAACGAGCTACCATAAAGAAATGTTCATTATGTAATACTCAAAATACGTAGGCGCCCCTCCTTAAGGGACTCTGACCTGGGAATGATCTCAATCCCTGAGTATTCTTCTAGACTGTTCTTCGGGAAGGCCGCAAATCAAGACTGTTTATCTTACAATACATAATGGTTATTGCCTTGAGTTTCACCTAAGTTCTGCTGTATTGGGAAGCAGTCCTTGAACCTAAATACATGTCTCTCAGGAAAGAATGTTTTCAATTTTGTATTAATGTGGGTTTATTTCTATATCACCTGACGAGAGGGTGAGGAAGAGGAGAATGAAAAAGGTTGTCAACTATTACGTAAAACCCAAATTGAAAGATGACACTCGTTCCCGTTATCGAGTGTCATCCCCTCAGGGCCCGACCTTCCAAATGTAGGTCTTTTTTATTTATGGCTTTTCTGGATGGGTACCAGTGAAAACATTCTACCCGACATCCTTCTTCCATGACCATTACAGGCAGGTACACATCGTTAGTCACTCTAAAAATTCGCCAGGAAAAATGGTTAATAAAAGAGGAGCCTTACCTTGTTCCAGGAGCCCCTTAAACACCGGTGTTATTGAGTGATCCTCAAACCAAGATCCAGGTTCCCAGGGGTCCAAAATCTGAAGAGTATAAAGGGAGGGAGGAAGGGGAAGGAAGATGGAGATAGGAAAAGGAAGACGGAGGGAGAAGTAGATGAGAGACATGGATAGAGAGGAGCAGGGAAGAAAAATGGAAAGAGTGGAAAATGGAAGGAGAACAAGAGTGAGGGAGAGTAAGGGAGAAAGGTGGAAAGGGAGAGAAAAAGGAGAGGGAAGAAGGATGAAAAGCAAAAGAGAGGGAGAAGAAAAGACAAGGAGAGGGAGGAGGAGGGACGGGGAGGGGGAGAGAGTGAAAGAGAAATGGAGAGAGAAGGGAGAGGGAAGAAGAATGAAAAGTGAGAGCGAGGGAGAGGGAAAGAAGGAGAGGGAGGGAAAGGAGGGGAAGATAGGAGGAGGATGAAGTGGGAGGAAGAGGGAGGAAGAAGACAAGGGAAAGTAATGGGAGGGAGAAGGAGGGAGAAGATGGGAGAGGAAGAAAGAGAAAGGGAGAGGAGAGAGAAGGAGGTAGAAGGGGAGAACGAGTGAGAGGAAAAATATGAAGGGGAAGGAAAGGGAGGGAGATGGAAAGAGAGGCAAGACAAAGAGAAGACAAAGAGAGAAAAATGGAATGGAGAGGTAAGGAGAGATAAGGAGAGGAACGGAGAGAGGGGGAAGAAGCAACATAGAGGGAGATACAGAGAAAAGGAGAAGACGGAGGTAGACGTAATGAGAGGGAGGGAGAGGGAGTGAAAGGAAGGGAAAGGAAGGGAAATGGATGGAAAGGGAGGATAAAGGAAGGGAAAGGGAGGAAGAACAAGGGAAAGGGAAGAGGAGGAAAGGAAGGGAGAGGGAGGGAAAGGAAGGGAAATGGATGGAAAGGGAGGAAAAAGAAAGGGAAAGGGAGGAAGAACGAGGGAAGGAGAAGGAAAGAGAGAAGTGGAAAAGGAAGAGAGAGGGAGGGAAAGGAAGGGAAATGGATGGAAAGGGAGGATAAAGGAAGGGAAAGGTAGGAAGAACGAGGGAAAGAGAGGGAAAGGGAGAGGGAGGGAAAGGAGGGGAAATGGATGAAAAGGGAGGAAAAAGGAAGGGAAAGGGAGGAAGAACGAGGGAAAGAGAGGGAAAGGGAGGAGTGGGAAAGAAAGGGAGAGGGAGGAAATGAAGGGAAATGAATGGGAAGGGAGGAAAAAGGAATAGAAAGGGAGGAAGAACGAGGGAAAGAGAGGGAAAGGGAGGAGGAGACAGAGGTATGGAGGGAGAGAAAGGGAAAGAGAGGAAGGAGAAAGAAGGGGAGAAAAAAGAGAAGGGAAGGAGAAGGAAGAGGTACGATAGGGAAGGAGAGAGAGGCAGAGGAAGGGAGAGTGAGGGGAGGAGGGTGAAGGAGTAAAAGGCAGACAACGGAAGAGGGTGGGAGATAGAAGGAAATGGAAAAAAGGAGGTAAAAAAGGAAAGAAAAGAGAGATGGAGGAAAATAGATAAAAGAACAAATAAGGAACAAAGAAAAAAATAAAGAATGAGGAAAGGGGGAACTGGGAAGGAAAAAATAAAAGAGGAGAGAGAACAGAAGAGTAGATAAAAGTAAAAAAAAAAGAGAGAATGGGAAAAGGGAGGAAGAGAGAGAGAGAGAGAGAGAGAGAGAGAGAGAGAGAGAGAGAGAGAGAGAGAGAGAGAGAGAGAGAGAGAGAGAGAGAGAGAGAGAGAGAGAGAGAGAGAGAGAGAGAGAGAGAGAGCGAGAGAGAGAGAGAGAGAGAGAGAGAGAGAGGGGGGATAGGAAAGAGAATAAACAAATATCTATTTACACCAACCTATTTACCCTGGATATTTGAATACGTTTTCCTTTTCGATAAGATGTGATATGTTGAATACCACTGATACCTCGGTATTACCTCCTAAAGGGCCAAACCATTCCATGTTGTTTACTCGGCAGTTCCAGAAAAAAAAAAAAAAGAGGGAGAGATCTTCAATTTAAAGCGTGAAGAGTACTACTCCTCGTTCCTTTTCAGCTTGTTAGTTATAATACATACATAAATACATATATATATATATACATATATATATATATATATATACATATATACATATATATATATATATACATATACATATAACACACATACACACACACACACACACACACACACACACACACACACACACACACACACATATCATATATATATATATATATGCAAGCAATCACATCACCGTGATAAAAAATGCAAAATAACCACAGGAGAAAGGAAACTTGTAGACAGTAAGTACTTTCGTATATTACATCTTCAGACTAAATGACAGAGATACAGAGTTGGGTTTAAATATAAGGATCAGGTGGCAACCATAGGGGGGAAGGGGGGAGACAATACAATGTGAGGAGGGGGGATGACCTTACCCCTATCGACCTGACCAACACATAAGGGTCAATCTGGCGGAAAGATCTCGGTGACCATTTGGGTTATCAATTTATCACATTTAAAATAACCATAGCTTAAGTTTATATTTTTGTCAAACGTGCCTGATATTAAGCAAGATTCTATTATATTTCTTTCTTGTAGGCTATTTCCTTTAGCTAAAATTGTTGCCTTAGACCAATCAATATGATGGTTGTATAATGCTTTATGTTGGAATAACGCATTGTTTTCCTGGGCAGATCTCACACTATATTTATGTTGGGAAATCCTTGTTTCCAAGTTTTTCCCAGTTTGTCCAATATAAAATTTATTACAATCTTGGCAAGGAATTTTATAGACCACACCGTTGTTGTTAGGAGGGCTGTTCTTAATTAAAGTTTTCTTAATGGTGTGGTCATATTTAAAAGCTACTTTGATATCCAATTTTTTGAGTAGGTTAACAATACTAAGAAAATTTCTTCCTTTTCATGAAAATTTTCTTAGTATTGTTAACCTACTCAAAAAATTGGATATCAAAGTATCTTTTAAATATTTGGGTTAGGAATTATCACCCTCCCGACCCATACATATATAGTGGTGTAAGCCCTAAAAGTTAAATAAATGTTCAAAGCGTGACTAACCTTGTTTTAGTTTCTATGGGTATAAAACATATAGCGGTCACCTTTTGTGAGGTTTCCATGGCATAATTGAGTTACATCTAAGCCGTTCCTTGATCTGTAGCAATATGTCATCTCTTCAATGTTCCTTTGAGGAGCATGATGTAGCAGAATCTCTTCTTGAAGTGACAGCTGCATCAATATTAGTGGAATAAACAGCATCAGATATATAAACGCCAAGAGCTTTTGGGATGGGAACTGAGGAGATCATCGGTGTCAAAATGTAATGCAGGACAAAACAGCTGATGCAACACCAGAAGCAATCAAGATGTTTACATGAAATGGAGATATTGCAAAGGAAAATAACTCATGTTTAATTTACTTAAGATTGGTATGAAGCCGGTATGTGCAGCAAGTATATCATGCCGATTCGAGAGAAACACTCTAATGACGATCTATCTAACGTCAGACTTCATTCATTTCATGGTGGATTTATAACGTTCGAGTTCTGTGTTACGACGCGACTTAACGCAAGTGGCGACCTACACAGTAGGATAAGACTGCCGATAGCAAGGTCTTCAGGTACAACCAGGAATCATCATAGATTATCTTTACTACCTTCTGCAGAACATCTTGAGACAGAGTTTATCACTTTCGTAAAGTATTTAAACCCAGCGAAGATGTGCGGTGTTTACTGACTTCATGACTGTCCTAAGCCTGGATAAATGGGGAGGGGCCTATGACAGGTTTAGAAACTCGACAGGGAATTTCTTTCTCCTCGATAACAGTTAACGAGCCTCGACAAGATATAAACACTAACGATGGTCAGAGCAGAGCAGGTACAATATCTACTTATAATTAAAATATGTTGATAATTTTTACTGTACTTACTTATTATATAATAAGAATTAAGCCATGAAAAAATCAGTCAAATTGGTGAAACTATAAGCAAGTTACAGATATATTCATATTTCAAGTTGCCATATCTCCGTTCGATATTTTTCTACTTTTTTTTAATCATAAAAAATCTAATATACATCAGATTTAGATGAAACTTACAGGAAATATTACTTTTAGTAACTGCTAGGGCCGATCCTTCGAATATTTTGAATAGGATGAAAGAGTTCGGAGTAATAATGGAAACAAGAGCAAAAAAAAATTATTTTTCACGATTTTTGCCAGACATTAAAATTGAAATGCCTGTATGCAAAAGTATAAAGGAAATTGTTCAATTACTCAATGACCGGCCCTAGGTGTGCCTACTGACTAATCATAGCCAAAATATAAAACAAATTGGTCCACGTTTTATGGTGCTGTGCACTTTTAAATGTCGCTACTGGTATACGTACATGTGTACATGTGTACATGTGTACATGTGTACATACATCATTCTGCTTCACCTAAAATGTAGGCAATATGGATACCTATTTACCTGAGAAGTTTCAGCTCTTTACTCTAAATATTTTAGAAAATGACCTCCAGGTGTCGCGTACCCCCTTAAGGGGAGCTTCCATCGTAGCGACTTTTATTATAAAGAAGCAAATCTACTATGTAGCGGCACGAACCCTTCCGAGGTAACGCTCATCGTCAGGCCCCGGAAAAACGATACTTTTCTGCGCAACTGTACGCCTACACGTTACACCCTCCCGCCTAATGCTGAAGAAACCGAAGCCGTGCTTACGTAAGCCATCCAAGGGCCACAGATTTAGTGTTGATTATATTCAGACTCCCATCTAGTGCGGGAATGCGAGTGAACAAGTAAGAGATAGGAAGATAAGTGAGGATTATATCATCAGAGAATATAAACTTAAATTGGTCAATGACCCAGTACTACAAGAGGATCACGTACGCACAAAGACTTGATGGAGACTCGGAGGCTAAAAATACGAAGAAGAAGGAAAAAAAAAAAAAGGTATCATCGTTTCCGTTGATGGACGCGTATGCACGCAGAAACACGAACGCGCGCGAATCTGACTGGACAAAAAGTTCGCGCGTATGTTCAAACACGTCAAAATATACGCCAACGCGCGTATATTAATACACTGCACAGAACAAATAGTCATATGCACTTTCTAGGACAAAAACACATCACACTCACAGAACACGAATGCATGCGTACTTTGTACACGTTCTTAATTGTTCAATTTTTTTCAATTTTTGCAATATATTTTAACAAAACCATTAAGGTACATTATTTTTTCCAAACATCACTTTCCCACCTGCATAATCCCTTACATGCTTAAAACGTAAGCTCCGTACCCTAAATGCATGATTACGTGTGAGGAAAATACACACTCGTCCATGTATGCACTGCCAGGCACACACACATCCACCCCCACACATGGATTGGTTTG
>NC_134781.1:71887037-71889537 GCF_046742065.1 Oratosquilla oratoria | reverse complement strand
GTATCAAATCTTCAGGAGCAAACGTTGATTTACCAAGGTGGTCCAAGACTTTTGACTTCAACTGTACCACGAACATTAAGGAAGATTGACGAGCTTCATAATTTTACTCTGCCTAACGTCACTATAAGAGACCTCCAGTTTTCAAAAGCGTTACAAAGCATCCCGATAAATCCTTTGAGGAGTTTTCGTAGGTCCTTGGAGTGTCATTTTTTGCCTACGCCAAGTGGTTTTATGCTCATGGAAGGTGACTCTACTCTAGAGTGGATTAACCCATGGTTAGCCGGCCACCTATTGTACTTCACAGAGAGCCTCATTTGACCTCCACAATTGGTTGACAGATGTCAAATCGGAATCCGGCAAAAGAGAACCAGGATGACAGCGAGCAAACACGAGTTAATCGGTCGGATGAGCAGGGCATGACGAATTATATCAAGATAATAGGGAGAGAGAGAGAGAGAGAGAGAGAGAGAGAGAGAGAGAGAGAGAGAGAGAGAGAGAGAGAGAGAGAGAGAGAGAGAGAGAGAGACAGAGACACACAGACAGAGACAGAGAGAGAAAGAGAGAGGGAGGGAGAGAGAGAGAGAGATAAATAGAGATAAAGAAAGAGAGATAAAGAGAGAGAGAGAGAAAACAGTCTGGTGACAGGGTACAGTCGCCTACACCTATAAGCACTACAGCAGATCTTGTCGGAAGACGTGGGTGGTGCGTTTCTTTGGGTCTAAGATTTACGACGCGAATAAGTCTTTTGTGGCCAAAAGGATTTTCGTGTGTCGGAAATGTTTGATACGAAAAATTGTGCTTACCTTAGCAGCGCCGAAGGCACCGGTGGCTAAAGTACTTATAAATGAAATAAATCGTATCACTAACAAGATTCTGTTACGTTTGCGATTATATATGTTCTTTAAATTCAAGTGAAATAGTTTCACCATTTAGTAGATTTTGTACCCAATGCTCCAAAATGGGTGAAGAGTTTTTTTAAATTGTTCTGTCAAATTATTTTAATCAGGAGATCGTGAAGATGAAGATGGACGATAAAGGGTCTATCGACCCAGACGACCATTTTTTTTTCTTTTTTTTTCCGATGTTCACCTTTCGACTGATTAACATCGCCACCTGGCATGGGAGATAAGAAAACCTACAAACTATGTCGCTTTATCGAAAAAGGTTAAGTGCCAAGAGGACTGAATGGAACAAGAGTTGAAAGGAACTTCTTTTGTCGTCCGAGACAAATTTAATGAGAGAAGAGTACGGAGATTGTTGAAATTTGGATGAACTCAGAAACTACAGGAATGACATTGAAACTTAAGGTAAACACACACACACACACACACACACACACACACACACACACACACACACACACACACACACACACACACACACACAAACACACACACACACAATATATATTTATATATATATATATATATGTTGACTATATTATGACAAATAAGACTGAAGGTGGAGGAAGCAGACGAAAAGTAATGGGAGAACTTTAAAGCATTAAGATTCTCCCATTACTCGTCGTCTGCTTCCTCCACCTTCAGTCTTATATATATATATATATATATAAAATATATATATACACACATATATATATATTATATATAAAATATATATATACATACATATATATATATATATATATATATATATATATATATGCAAACATACATACACACATACCAAACTATGCACCGCACAGGTTACATGAGTGCAACAGGTCCAGAGAGACAAATAGAGAATAAGCCTCGAGTACAGGCTGGAACGAAACGGTATTACCTCCTCTATTTTGCCGAAGAGACATATTTGGCTTTGTCATCGACCCATAAGGACGTGACCTTGAGCTCGCTTCCTAACGGTTCCCTCCGACTGCTACTTAACTTAGCCAGGAGAGATGACGGAAGGGGGGGGGGGTGATTGACGGCAGAGGGCAACAACAAGCACCCATTTACTGCAAGTGAGAAGCTCGTATTAAAGTACAGAGAGTCGTGTCAGGTCAGACCTGATCAACTACGCCATCTTTCAACCGGAAATTCGTGAGATGCTCTTGGTTCATCTGTCGGTTCAGTGGCGGGATCACAAACGTATATTTGCCATCAATAACATTTATATACTCATATATATATTTTGGGGGAAAATGGAAGAGTGAGACACGGGTTTATTCCTCAAACCTGTCACAATGTCTCAACATTCAAATATATCCCTAATGATTGCGTCATTTCCTCCTCCATGTACAACCACTCTCCATTGACTCCCATATATATTTTTTTTTAATCTCTTTCTTGTTCAACAGATATTCCTTTAACATCCAGTGCCCACTTTACTTTGTCCATTTTCCATATTCTTGGTCTTCCCTGTAAGTTCACTTCATTCATTTTTGATTCCCACGCTCTTTTAACCAGTTTTAAGTACTGTAACTTATCCTTCCCATATGCCCAAACCATCTAAGCATTCTTTAATGTTGAGACATTGTGGTAGGTTTGGGGAAGGAGGAAGA
>NC_134781.1:71874537-71882037 GCF_046742065.1 Oratosquilla oratoria | reverse complement strand
TGTGTGTGTGTGTGTGTGTGTGTGTGTGTGTGTGTGTGTGTGTGTGTGTGTGTGTGTATTTTAAGGCAACGCTAAGAAAACTATTATCATTTCAAGGCGTACTGATCTGGAGGCAGCCTCCTCACCCCCCCCCCCCCCAAAAAAAATACAAAAAGATAAAAAAAAAAAAGATAAAAATAATAATAACAGCCGATACTACCGCCTCCACGACATCCCCCACGCACCCCCACCATCAGCACCATCATCACTAATGACAGTTCCGTCACGAATGTCGATGTGTCCCCGCTCGTCGGTGCCTCTGGAACCTTTACTGTGACGTGGAAACAAACAACGTGGAAGCGGGGACCGTCATGTTACCGAACATCCACTTCGCAATTTCTCTTCTTCTCTCTTCTTCCATCTCTCCCCTCTCTAACATGACCTCTACACCTTTTGCCCCCTTTCCTCTCTCTTACTGTGTCTTTCTACCTACCGATATACCAATTCCATTGCTGTAGCTCTCGTCTTTTTAAACAAGAACCAGGAATATTTAACCTTCTGGTCCTTGTAAAATTCAGGAGGGAGCAGTTTGCCAGTTCTGTTGTCTGTAGTAATCGTTTTAATGTCACCCACACAAGTATGTCCCGTGGCAGTCACTAGTCGACTATAGTCAAGCTTGACATAGAACATTTCCTTCTTTCTAGTTCATAGGCCTCGGTAGGGCCATTTACTTAAAGATAAATATAAACCTAAAGGTGTGCTTCTAACGTAACTGTATCATACCATCATTAACCGAAGTAATATCTATAAAGGTATGCGGTTGTCGGCTAGGTATGCCTACAGGTACTCCCATGAGTTGGGCCACATCGGTGCCGAACAACCGGTGGTGTATGTTGCCGTCACTATTGAGCTCAACACAGGCAGTTCTCCTCACCTCAGTGAGAGGGACTATATCTATTCTAAGCTTCCTGAGCTCCGGTGATATAAAGAGTTGTCGATCGTCTTGTGAGAGGGAAAGAAGAATACAGGTGCTCACATGGAGAACCCGCCGGAGTCTCACCCTGGGCCTAGCCCGACGTGTTCGTGTCTCATTTGCAACAAACAGGGACCCCACGCAGCGGCATTGGTGGTTTTCACAGGGGCATGTTATAAGCATCCCATCCCCCACCATGGCATGTATGAATGTCATGCATATAGAGTTTAAATTTGCCTTCACTCGCCCTCACGCACAACCGATTCCCAACCAGGGAAAACTAGGCTTTAGGTATATATCTTTAACCCAGCATTCGCGAGGGTCGTTGAAGAGTACACTCCCTAACCACCTTCGTACGAGTGTGGTGGTGGAGACAACTGCGGACCGTGCAGTGTTGACCCAGGCGGTATTTGCTTGACTCAGGGTATGCCTAATTCGAAGGTTCAAGTCAGCTCGGTCGATTTACCTAACCATGTCAGAAGAGACCATCCGTTCTGGCCTGAATGGATGACCAAAGAGGTCCGTTTCTAGCCTCAGGGGACATCTGAGCGCAACCAAAGCACAGAGGTCTTTCTCAGCCTTCTCTCAGTCCTGCAGGGATGCCAAGCACAGCAAACACATAGGTTAGTGACCTAGAATGGAGGTGGATTGTCACTGACTCGTGAAGGAGTTCGTCTATTTTTTTTTTATGTTTTTAAATTTTGTCAATTTGGATGCCCTACACACATAATTTATTTTTATGAAATCCCCAAGTGATCTGGTTTAGTTGGCAACAATCCGATGAGTAAGTAGTAATGGGTACCATTTAAAGAATAAACATGCTTCACCTCACACACACACACACACACACACACACACACACACACACACACACACACACACGCACGTACACACACACACACACGTACACACATACGCGTTATTTCTCTCTCTCTCTCTCTCTCTTTCTCCTTTTCTCTCTGTTTCTGTCTCTTCCTATCTCTTCGTCTTTCACGTTGCAAGGTTGCATGGCGCGCGTGCAGGAACACAGACTACATTCACGGGGCCGCTAATATCGTGCAGTTCAGTCGGGCCATTGTTCAAATTAAACCCCACCTCCTCCCTACCACCTTCTTCATCTTTCCTTCCTTACTTTGGCTCGTCTTTCTCTCTGCCTCGTTATTTCCCTCTATGCATAGTTTGTTTTGTTCCTTTACTCATTTCATAAGTGTACAGTTTTTACCTTATCTCTTCCTCACGTTGCAATGTTAAGTTAGTCTAGGGTAAGGTTAGGTTTAGGTTAGGTCAGTTCAGGTCAGGCTAAGGTACGTTACTGTAATTCTGATTAAGTTATATCAGTGTTGTTTAAATTAGTTGAATCTAGGTCATGTTATATTAATCTTTTTTGTAATGGACAGCTTAAGATACATGACTAATCTTATCAAAAATGAAGACAAGGTTCATGATGTGGGAACTAATTTTATCTTAATTAATCATTTTTACATCCTCTTTAAATTTCATGAAATTTAATGCCAGACAATATTATTCAGCTGAGAGTAGAATTAGATGCAGTTATCAATTTCATCGCTACACTGGGTTCTTTCATTTATAAGCTCATCTCTGAATCTTACAACGTTTATTTCAAGACATACACAAGTATATTACCCTTGAGCGCTTATGAGCACAAGTCTAAGGGGCACTGTATAGTATTTCCCGTTCAATAAATTACTATCTCCGTGTATGTCTATGAAATCCTCCAACTCTGGGAAATATTCTTAGGGTAGACAAGAAATGGCAAAACCTTAATTTTCCTAAATCTACAAGTGTCTTTTGGGGTTTCCACAATGATTTCACTTCGTCGTCTATATCCAGATCTTCCTGCACGTGTCTTTTCTGCACATAGGTGACTTCCTGCGTTAGATTTTTATTCAGAATTCTGATATGGATGACTTAAAATGACAATTACCAACAGAATACTCAGGGTAGACTGAAGAATGAAACCTTTATTGAATGTACGTTTCGCTTGTTGAAACCTATTCTAGTAGTCAGCCGTGTGTTTGAAAAATTCTCAACAGGTAAAACTTTGTACATTTGATCAAGATTGTCCTCAAATGGTGTCTACATTGACCATTCTAATCCCTTCCTCCCTCACTTCCCTTTAACTAATTAGACTTAGATTCAAGTAAGTTCACTCACCATACTATTGATTTTCTTCTGGCTAATACAGTTCGAATTTGCTCATCCTAGATAGATATGTATGGTGTAGTCTTAAATGCTTCATCAAAGTGCACTGACCTTAATGATTTTATTCCACCTATCATTCTCAGAAACTGTGCTTTCGTGCCGACTTATGCCGTAACCAAACTACTCCACGCCAGCTTTTCAAATATAATCCCTCTCTCCTCCCCTTCCTCTTCCTCAATCACTTCCTCTTCTCCTTTCTCTTCCCCTTTCTCACATGCTTACCTTTCAGAATAATTCAACTCCCTTTCGTCTCCCACCTCCTCCTCCTCCTTCTTCTTCTTCTTCTTCTTCTTCTTCTTCTTCTTCTTCTTCTTCTTCTTCTTCTTCTTCTTCTTCTTCTTCTTCTTCTTCTTCTTCTTCTTCCTGTTCCTCTATCCTCTTCTCTTCACAATGCTACTTTAAACGCAGCCACCATTTCCTTTCCCTTCGTCATTCTGTTTTCTTGTTCCTCCATTCCTCACATCTCTCACCCCTTCCCACCAGCCTCCTCCGCTCTCGTCCATCCCCCTCTCCCCCTCCAACCCCCTCAAGGTGCACTACTACTCCAGCATGCAATCAATCCTGCCCTCCTCGCCAGCGCTGTACCGAGTTCTCCCTGATTCCTCTTACTTAACCTTCGTCTCGTACAGCCACATCTCCTCTCCTCTCCCTCTTGCTTTGCGTTGCTCTCCCAGTGGTTTCTTCTCACTCTTCTTTTCCGTGTGTGTGTGTGTGTGTGTGTGTGTGTGTGTGTGTGTGTGTGTGTGTGTGTGTGTGTGTGTGTGTGTGTGTGTGTTTGTGTGTGTGTATTCACCTTGGTCTTTGGATCACGTGTTGGACTCCCGGAAGAGAGCTCAGAGATCGTATGACCGATCTATGGGTAATGCTATGACCTTACACACACACACACACACCCAACTCCCCGCCCACGAGAATTGAAGTAACGACCCGAAGCGCAGCGATACCGAAATAATTTCGGCCCTAGGCAGGATTCGAACCAGGTACTGCCGCACCTCCGTAATGGCAGTCCAGTACTCTATCAACCGCGCCACCGAGTCGTTCGTGTGTGTGTGTGTGTGTGTGTGTGTGTGTGTGTGTGTGTGTGTGTGTGTGTGTGTGTGTGTGTGTGTGTGTGTGTGTGTGCGTGTGTGTGTGTGTATTTCCCGCAAACTTCCCCCTCTTCTTCTGCATCTGACGTCTTTTACTTTTATTACCTTCTGTAACCTCTTCCCCCCCAAGACGCTCAATTCATTATCAGTTTACTTTCTGTCTTCTCTCTCCGTATTTTGCCTCTCCCGTCTCCTCCAAGTCCTTACTTTTTCTCATGTTATATCTATTTACGTTTTCCTTTCCTATGTCCATCCCTCGTCCTTGCTATATTACACTCTCTCTCTCTCTCTCTCTCTTTCTCTCTCTCCCTCTCTTTCCTTCTCACATTCCTTTCATTTGATTTCATAAAGGATCAGTTTTCTTTTTTTTCATTTTCTTGACGTTCCTCTCATCGTTAGCCTCCCGTTTCATCCTTCTGAAAATCCTATCCTCCTCCTTCTACCCCTTTCATCCCTCTCCTTCTTCCTTTTCATCCTTCTCCTTCCTCTTTCTCTTTTTTCCTTCTCCTCCTTCCTCTTTTTCCTTCCTCCTTCTTATCCTCCTCCTTCCCCTCTTACTTCTCGTTCTTCTTATTTCTCTATGTTCAGGCCCTTGTCCATATTCTTGTGTTTCTCTACCATTTTCTCCCCACCTTCTCCTTTCTTCTATTCCTCTTCCTTCTCCTCCTCCCACCCTAATTGTCTACTATCTCATCCACTTCCTCCCTCTTCTTCATCTCCTTCCTCTTTTCCATCCCCTCTTCTTCATCTCCTTCCTCTTTTCCATCCCCTCTTCTTCATCTCCTTCCATGTTTTCCATCCTCTTTTCTTCTGGAGCTCTTTATTTTTCTTATTTTCTTCTCGCTCCTCCACCCACTCCATTCTTAGTCCTTAAGTAATCACTCGCAACCTCTCTTTGCTCTTTTTTCACTTGTTGCACTCTCCCCTCATCATCTAAGCTCACTTTTCCTTCCTCTCCCTAACTTAGTGATCCATCTCTCTCTCTCTCTCTCTCACTCTCTTCCTTCTTTGATTCCTTGAAAGCCTCCTTACTCTTTTCTCTTTTCCTTCCCTAACTTAATGACCAATCTCTCTCTCTCTCTCTCTCTCTCTCTCTCTCCCTCTATATCTCTCTCTCTTTCCTTCCCCTTTCTCTTTCTCTCTATCTCTCTCTCTCTCCTTCCCCTTATCTCTCTTTCTATCTCTCTCCCTCTCCTTCCCCTTCTCTCTCTTTCTCTCTATCTCTCTTTATCTTCCACCCTCTTCCTTCTTTGATTCCTCGAGAGCTTCCCTCCTCGTGCCGTTCCCCCGACTCCCGTGCCGCAATCTCCTCAACTCTCCCAATTTTCTCCTCTCTATTTAATCCCTTTCTCTTCTCCTAAAGTCCGTGCATCTCCCACTTCTCCTTCCCCCCCCTTTCATTTTCTCCTTCTTCCTTTACTTCGTCATTCAAGGCTTTCCTTTGTCTTTCTTCTAATTTTTTCCAGTGGCTATTTACGTTCTGTTATTTCATTCCTCTAACTCATCCGTTGCCACACGTTTGGTCCTTTCTACCTCCTGCTTCCCGTTTTATCCTTCGACTTATATCCGCAGACTCTTCGATCGTCTCATCCGAACGATGTCAAAGGTCACACACAATTAGGTAATCTCAAGCTTTCTTAGCAGTCTGTGTGTGTGATTCACCACAGTCTTGAACCACGTGTTGGACTCGTGATCGAGAGCTATTTCTCTCCCGGAAGAGAGCTCAGAGCTCAAATATGACCAAACTATGGGTAATGCTGTGACTTCACACGCACACACACCCCCAAATTCCCCGCCCACGGGAGTTGGAATAATGACACGCAGTGCAGCGATACTCAAATTATTTCAGCCCTGGGCGGGATTCGAACCCAAAACGTTGTAGTGGCGGCCGGGAACTCTACCACTGTTCCACGAGTCATGTGTGTGTGTGTGTGTGTGTGTGTGTGTGTGTGTGTGTGTGTGTGTGTGTGTGTGTGTGTGTGTGTGTGTGTGTGTGTGTGTGTGTGTGTGTGTGTGTGTGTGATCAACTATGCATTAATATATCCCCACAACCCGATTTTTTTCCTCTTAATATTTCTTTTGTTTCCTGATCTGGCACTCATACAGAAGAAGCTTGTGTACTTTGAAGATTGTGTGTTACCTGACATGAAACGATGCCTTTCCATAGAAGAACGATCCCAGATTAATGACGATCAGCAATACCCAGCAACATTCACTTCATATCCCTAAACTTCTTCACACGATGAACGTATTCGTCTATTCACGTTCTTCACATTAAGACTCCAACTTAAAAATTCACTTCTTAGCCATCCGTCCGACCAAACCACACGAAGCCCAGCAAACTTTATTTCATCACGTCTTCTGCCTTCTTGGAAGAAACAAATCCTTCCCTCACGACCTCCCCCTTCTTCTCTCCTCTTTATGTGTCCGTTTAAATTCCTCCTCTTTTCCTCCAGAACCAAATTTGTATTCCTCGTCACCACGTCTGTTGTTTGTCTGCATGTATTTCATTGTCGCTCTGTTACTGTCATATAAATGCGCGTTTCAGTGCTTCTCATCTCCCTTTCATTTTCTTATTCTCTTCCTGGCTTTTCTCACTCGTGTCTATATATATATATATATATATATATATATATATATATATATATATATATATATATATACACATATATATATATATATATATGTATGTATATTATATATATATATATATTATTGTATATATATATATATATATAATGTATATATATATATATATATATATATATATATAATGTATATATATATTATATATACAGTATATATATACATATATATATTATATATATATATATATATTATATACATATATACCTTCACAACACACTTGTGCATATTGTGTGTGTGTGTGTGTTCGTGCTAGAACGTGCTTGCCGCTCTCTCTCTCTCTATCTCTTTCTTTCTCTATACATTGCACCACCCTTGAAAGGTAAACCTTTTCTTCTTCGCCATGTTACCTCTTTGGCGTCTATATTCGTTTCGCTGTGACCTGGTCTTCCTCCCACGGGCTTGTCTCCTTTTCCCCTCACCTCCTCTTCTTTTATTTCATACCCCTGACCTTTCTAATTCTGTCCTTCCTTAATCGCGGACCCTTCTTTTTCGCGTCTAGCTCTGGGCCTGAGGCTTCCAGACTCACAGGAATCTTAGGGTCTCTTTACCTTTAGCCTTTTACCTTCTTGATATATATATATTTTTCAT
>NC_134781.1:71867037-71869537 GCF_046742065.1 Oratosquilla oratoria | reverse complement strand
TAGGGTGTTTTTTTAACATAATAAATATTAGGGATACATGCATCAAGTAAAATGTACGGTTACCTTGTACATGATAAATTATTCTTGTATATTATTATTATTTTTTAATCTTATTTTTATTTATTTTATTTATTCGTCTATTTATTTATTTATTTATTTATTTATTTATTTATTTATTTATTATTATTTTTTTTTTGCTGCAGTCAAGTCATTTTATTCGTATTAGTGAGTCTCTCCTCAATCTAATTATCATAATCAGTCTCAATAAACCCAAAGACGGAGGAGATTGCTTCTAGGTCCATTTGGTCTCCTCCACAAGGGATTAAATATGATTTGTCTGCATCAAAACGAATACTTGTCTATTTCTTTCTGAAAGAAAATAGGGGACACAGACACACACACACAAAGAGAGAGAGAGAGAGAGAGAGAGAGAGAGAGAGAGAGAGAGAGAGAGAGAGAGAGAGAGAGAGAGAGAGAGAGAGAGAGAGAGAGAGAGAGAGAGAGAGAGAGAGAGAGAGAGAGAGAGAGAGAGAGAGAGAGAGAGAGAGAGAGAGAGAGAGAGAGAGAGAGAGAGGTTGCTCCATGCAAGATTTCTTCATTCTTCCCCTTAATTCTAGTGCTCTCCTTACATAATTCTCCCTGGCTGGCCAGTGCAGACTTCTCCATCTTGCATCAGTCACCGAGTTTCCGTTTTCCATTGAGATGGCGTCACATTAGGCTAGCATGCTATTTTCTTTCGCTACTTCGTTTGAGTAGACACGATATTCTAGACTTCCGTAAGAACATTTCAACAATGTGTCTAACATTCTTAGTTCGTCATTCCGCATCTCACTGTATGACCCAAGAGTAATTTGACTTTTGGAAATTAGAAAAAAAAAGTCGTAACCTAAGTTGTTCTACTCGTACTCAAACGAAATAGGAAAAGCAAGTAGCATGCTAGCGAAAATTCCCCAGTGTGCCGCCATTTTTGAATGTGGAATTTTTGGCTCATAACCAAAATTGTTCCTTCACTGTACTTCGTTTACGTGTCCTGACCTCGTTTCTGTCCAATATTCAGTTTACCATTTCATGTCTGAGTCCATACACACCGGCCGATCTTCGTCTTCCCTCTGACCACTTAGGGTGGTATTCTTAAAACAAATTCGTTCCTTATATAAACCTTATATAAATCCTTGGAAGGAAAAGGTTTATATAAGGAAAGAAGTTGTTTTAAGAATACCACCGTAAGATTCTTACAGTGGTATTCTTAAAAAATATTCCTTTATATGAATCTTTCCTTTCCAAGGACTTGTACAAGATTTATATAAAGAAAGATTTTTTTTAAGAATACCACCGATAATTCTTTCCCGCCAGACTAAGTCTTACTATACACCCTCTTTCCTTCCCTGATCTGCTTTTACCTTCTTCCCAAGTCTCCACCTTCCCAACTCGATTCTTCCAGTCTTCGACAACTTTCCAGTTCTAGCTCTCAAACCCAGCTCCTCTGTCCACTTTTTTATGCACAAAGACTGTCTTTTCTGTCCAATGGACATCTCTTCCCTGTCTGACATCAGCTTTCTTGTTGGATCTACGTCTGTCTCCTGTCTACGAATCAATAAATTTTATTTACATTTTTCCTGTCGTTCAGAACAGAGTAATCTGTCTTCCCCTAGGAATGCAGTCTTCCTTTTCTCCAGGTAATTAGGAATTACTGGAAAACTGTCCATCTCAGCTCCATCTTGACTCATCCTTTCTTCCAAGAATTCCCTGCGATCTTTCTTTCGCACAACCACACCACCACCACCACCACCGTCTCCACCCTTACCACCACCTCTACCACCACCACAACTCCCCAACAGTAATTGCCTGAACTACATTTCCTGACCTCCCAATCCGCTAGCTTCCATGGAGAATCCAGGCAATTGTATCTTCAGACGGACCTCTTCCTGGAGACCAGGAATTACAGTTGGGTTTCGTCTTGTATCACAGCAGGCGGTGGACGTCCTACGATGGATGCAACTGGCCAGGGATCTCTGGACGACCAGACTTTGTCCTCAACTCCATCTATTCCTGGCTGGTTCCTCTCTCTGCCTTCCAGTAACCCTCTTTAATATTTTACTAACAAAGTCTAACTCTTACTCTAACACTAAGAAGCTCTCTCTCTATCTCTCCCTCTCTCTGCCTTCCAGTAACCCTCTTTAATATTTTACTAACAAAGTCTAACTCTTACTCTAACACTAAGAAGCTCTCTCTCTCTATCTCTCCCTCTCTCTTCTTTTATCTTTCCTCAAGGATAGCATTAACTCTCTCTCTCTCTCTCTCTCTCTTTCTCTCTCTTTCTCTCTCCCTTTCTCTAACGATAAACTCTCTTCCCTTCTCTCTTTCTCTAGCAGTAATACTGACTCTCCTTCCCTCCCTCCCTCCCCCCTCTATCTCTCTCTCTCTCTCTCTCTCTTTCTCTCTCTTTTTCTCTAACGATAAACTCTCTTCCCTTCTCTCTTTCTCTAGCAGTAATACTGAC
>NC_134781.1:71857037-71864537 GCF_046742065.1 Oratosquilla oratoria | reverse complement strand
ATATATACTTATATATATATATATATATATATATATATATATATATATATCTATATATATATTTTTTTTTTTTTTTTTTTTTTTTTTTTTTTTTTTAAGTTATTTTCTTTTATCGCATCCGACCTAGTTATGGACTAAAATGATTCCTGTTGGCATCCTCCTCCTTTATTATCCTTTGCTAAGAATTCTTGTATGAGTAGTTTAGCATGTGTGAGGGTCTGTGACGGAGAGAGTGAGTGGTTTGGGGTGAAGGTGGAGCTACGCCAGGACTGTATGATGTCACCATGGATGTTCAACATGTATATGGACGGGCTGGTGAGAGAAGTAGACACGAGAGTACTGGGTTTGGAGTTGAAAAGTAAAGAATGGAGGAAAAAGGATGGTGTACCAATTGTTGTTTTTTTCTGATTGACATCATATTGCACTCCTTGTTGAGACTGAAGTTATAAAGAAGCACCTGGTGGATTATTTTGAAAGAATGTAAGGAGAAAGAGAAAGTGATAAAGAGAAAATGAAGTTACAACCTCGGGGATTATTTTGTGACGTCTGGGGTATTGGCTGCATGTTGTTATGGCAAAGTAGCATGCAGTTGATACTTTAGGGTCTATATGGGGCGCCACACATAATTTTTTCTGTGATAGAGGAGGACTCTGCTCACAGAGAAAATATGAAAATTTTATTATACTGCTACTGTCCCTCCGTTATGTTGTCCTCCAACCCCTTGTTGCTGTCCTGTACCATTTCTCTGAATTTCATTTCCTTGTTTCGCCTTCCCTGTGATGGGGTAAAAGAATGCTGCCACCAAGTATTGCAACTTTGATCGTATGAGGCGAGAAAAACGGGACGGGGATTGGGACTAGGCATCCCTCTCCCTGTAGCCCCACAGGGGGCATTCCTAAAAAAAGTAAAGGCATAAGAGGGTCTAGGAGTTTTCCAACCAGCACCCTAAGGTTTGGGTCTTGTAATGTGCGTGGATGTGGTACAGATGAGAGTAAAAGGGAAGAGATAGGTAGTATGTTTGTGAGAAGAAGGATGGATGTGTTGGCTTTGAGTGAAACTAAGTTGAGAGGGAAGGGCGAGTGTGAGTTTGGAAGTGTAGTTGGGAGGTTCTCAGGAGTGAAGAGAGGGCGAGGGAGAGAAGGGGTGGCTATACTAGTAAGTGAAGAGATAGGTAAACGTGTAGTGGAGTGGAAGGAGGTTTCTTCAAGGATAATGTGGATTAAGGTGAAACTGGGAAAGGAGATGTGGGTTTTTGTAAGTGCATATGGACCTGGTAGTAAGAAAAGTGTAGAAGAAAGGGAAGCTTTTTGGATAGATTTAAATGAGTGCATAGAGGGATCAGGGAGGAACGTCAATGTAGTAGTATTGGGAGACCTTAATGCTAGGGTAGGATATGAACCAATTGACGGAGTGGTTAGGAAATGTGGAGTTCCAGGAAAGATTCGTAGTGAAGAGCTGATGGTGATGTGTCTAGAAGAAAGTCAAGCATAAGTACACATGGGAGAGGGTGGTGGATGGATGGTTGGTAGACAGAGCGTTAATGGACTCTGTAGTGGCAGATGGGGGTATAATAGGAAGAGTTAAGGATGTACATGTGCTAAGGGGAGAGTGGGGGAATATCAGATCCTTTTTTGGTGAAAGGTAAGTTGAGAGTGGAGGATAGATGGAGAAAGGGGAAAAGGACAAAATGTAGGGAGGTGCTTAGAGTGAACTCTTCAAATGAAAAGGAAAAGGAGTACAAGAAAAAGCTGAGAGAGGAGTGGGAGGGAGTGAAGGATAGAGTAGAACTAGGAGTGCAGGAGGAATGGGGATGGTTCAAGGAGGGAGTCACAAAGTGTGCAAAGATGGTGTGTGAAACAAGAAGGACGGGAGGAAATAGTAGGAAGGGTAGTGAAAGGTGGGATGAGGAAACAAAGAAGGTTGTAGAAGAGAAGAAGCGAGCATTCACAGATTGGTTACAAAATAGGACGAGGGAGTCATATGAGAGGTACAAAGTAAAGAGAAGAGAAAGCACAAGGTAAAGGAGGCAAAGAGGAGAGCAGATGTGAAATAGGGTAAGAGTATAACAGAAATTTTTAAAAGTAATAGAAATATGTTTTGGAAAGAAATTAAGAGAGAAAGAGGAGGCGAATCAAGTAGAGAAGAAAAGGTAAAAGGTGCAGATGGAGAGATGATAACGGAAGAGAAGGCAGTAAGAGGAAGATGGGCAGAGTATTTTAGGGAATTGATAAATATGAAGGAGGATAGGGAAGGGAAAGATAGTTGCAATGGGAAATGCTAAGAAAATGATCGTGATGAGTGAGGAAAATGAAGGAGAAATAAGGAAGGATGAAGTGAAGGTAGTCATTAAGATGATGAGAGCAGGTAAGGCACCTGGTCTGGATGGATACCATGCAGAATGTCTAAAAAAAAAGAGGGTACAGTGATGGCGGACTGGCTGGTGAGGTTATTTAATGTTTGCTGGTGAGAGGGTATAGTGCCGGAGGACTGGAGGAGTGCCTGTATAGTTCCACTTTACAAGGGAAAAGGGGACAAGTGTGAGTGTAGTAGTTTCAGAGGGATTAGCTTGTTAAGTGTAGTTGGGAAGGTTTATGGGAGAATCTTGATTGAGAGGATTAGCAGAGGAACAGAGGGAGTAATTGGCGAGTATCAGTGCGGATTAAGGACAGGTAGAGGTTGCGCAGACCAGATTTTTGTGGTAAGACAGATATATGAGAAAGCTATGCGAAAAGATAAGGATGTTTTTTGGGGCTTTTATGGATCTGGAAATGGCATATGACAGGGTAGACAGGAAGGCACTGTGGGAGGTTTTGCAGATATACGGGATAGGAGGAAAACTTCTAGAAGCTGTCAAGAGTTTTTATGAGAGTAGTAGGGCTTGTTTCAGGATTAGAAATGGAGAGAGTGAGTGGTTCGAGGTAAAGGTGAGACTTCGTCAGGGATGTGTTATGTTGCCCTGGCTGTTCAACTTATACATAGATGGGGTGGTGCGAGAGGTAAATACAAGGGTGGCGGGTCAGGGATTGTAGATGATTAAAGAAAATTGAGAAAAGTGGGAGGTGAGCCAGCTGTTGTTTGCGGACGACACTGCGCTTGTAGCAGGATCAGAGGATGGATTGAGAAAGTTGGTGACAGAGTTTAGGAGAGTGTGTGAAAGAAGAAAGTTGAATATAAATGTAGGTAAAAGGTGATGAGATTTAGATAAACACCTAAGCAATATGCTGTAATGATTATAATTTATTTTATATTATTATTTTTTTTTGTTATCATTTGTCTGTCTGATTTTCATTTATTATTAGTTATATGTTAATTTATTATTATTTACTATTTACCTGTTTGTTTATTATTTAACTATACCTATGCATTTATTTATGTATTTTATTTGTTATTTACATTATTATGGTTTTTATTTATCATTTTATTATTGTTATGATTTTTTTTCGCATCCGACCTAGATATGGACCAAAAGGTCTCCTGTCGGCATGCTCCGCCTTTGTAATCCTTTGTATGTACAAGGGGTGAAAGTGGCAGCAGACTGGAGGTGAGCATTAAGGGAAAATGACTGGAGGAAGTGGATAGGTTTAGATACTTGGGTGTGAATGTGGCAGGAAAGGGTGGAGTGGAGGTGGAGGTAGAATGTAGATTGAGAGAAGCGAGTAACTGCCTTGGTGGATTAAAAAGTGTAATGAGGAATAGACATTTGGGAATGGATGCTAAGAGGAGATTGTATGAAGGAGTGGTTGTGCCAACAGCACTGTATGGGGCAGAAACATGGAACATAAGAGAGGAAGAGAGAAGGAGTTTGAATGTGTTTGAGATGAGGTGTCTGAGAAGTATTATGGGAGTTACTAGGCTGGATAGAGTGAGAAATGAGGAGGTGAGGAGGAGAACAGGGGTGGTAAGGGAGTTGGGAGATAGGGTGGATGAAAGAGTATTGGTATGGTTTGGACAAATGGAAAGAATGAGTGAAGAAAGACTAGTAAAAGAGGTATGGAAGGTAGATGTGGAGGGAGAGAACATGAGGGGGCGACCTAGGATGAGATGGATGGATGGGGTGAAAGGGGCTTTGGGGAAGAGGGGAATGTCTGTTGAGGAAGGACGGGAGAGGACAGAAGACAGGTGTGAATGGAGAATGGTTGTATATGGATGATGTCATGCATGAGGTGGAATGGGTGGGGGGATGGGGGGTGAGGTAGTGTGTGTGTGAGAAAATTTTTGACGCAGCCCGAAGGGATTTCTCCCCGTCTTCTCCTTTTCTGCATGAGGGGACGGAGAGGAAGGGTCACCGATTTAATGAAGCGGCCTTGCTGTGGATGTGCTGTGTCTTGCGACACTGCCTCTGACCCAGGGCAGTGGAAAAGATACAGGGATGACCCGTCATCCAGGAGGTGCCAAGATAAGAGGGAGGGTAGAGGGTGGAGGGGAGTGGAGTGTATTAGGGATGGAATGGGTGGGAATGGTTTTTATGCCTTTTGCTTTTTTGTTACTTCCCTTGTAAGGGGGAAAAAAGCCTTTGGAAAAAGCCTACAAAATCAATTCTGGCCAAAATAAATTGATTCTATTTAGCCGAGGAAGTAAAGGTGGGCGTCACTGAAGCGAGGAACTTTTTCATTACAGCAGCGCTTTTTTTTTTACATTATATGTGGAATGACGGATATTTCATTCAGGCGAACAGTATCCCCTTTCTAGCTTTTTTTTAAATTTTCAAACCAAGAATTATATAATTTCCCCTGGACTTCTAGTTAACTGAACTGGATCCATAGCTTTTCTACAAAATCTAACGATAACATTTATGTGTAAAGGCAATGAAATTAGTAAAATCCTAAATCCAAATGATAGAGACCTTCACTTGGGTTGGTAAAAAGGTTTCGAAAATGTGACCTTCGATTCCTTTGGAACAATATTCAACGACCACCTCTCCTCCACCACAGGAAACTCACCTGAAGCAGCCGTTTCAGATAAATTACGACTCCAAACGTGAAACAATTTAATTAAACACGTCTCCTTTTTTTCCCGCATATGTAATCACCGTTCATTCCCCCGTCGCATTCTAATATATTCTGGTGCAGGTTGGCGACAGTCTGGAAAGCCATCCGTCTCCTGGATTGGCCTCTCGCGGCTGCACCGCATTGGGCTCCGATCTCGGCTCGTTGTATACCAGACACCGATTCACTGATACGAGTGAATGATACTTGGCTTGACTGTTCAAGTATAAAGTATGCTGATCTGGTCGCTGCTAATCGTCTCCAAGTGTAAGACGCTGTTCATTATTTATTCTTTAATTATCTTGGATCAACTTAAGCCCGGAGGATGACGTCACGGATTTGTTTCCTAACTGCCGCCAGTTGATTTTATTCAGATTAGGGAAATTAAGGGAGTTCAAGACTTCTCGGTGATCACCTTTGACTACGGCGGCGCACTGTATAGATTTTATTTTGCTTAACGCCGGAGGATCTTGTCCACAGTGTCAATTTGGATAACGTCAGAGGGTCACCTTTCAGTCAGAGGGTCATCTTTCACAGTTGTGAAAGGGCTTTCACCATCTTAACGATATCTTATTCTAGTTAACACCAATTTATTTGGGAAACTCCTCAGATGTGAAGGGATTAATATCCCATACACACACACACATGCGCACACACACACACACATACACACACACACACACACACACACACACACACACACACACACACACACACACACACACACATGTTAGCACCTAATTTGTATGGTCGAGTTAATTATACCGAGTTCAGACTTACAAAAGTTTACAAAAACTTTACACGCACTTCTCACCATGCACACAACCTTACAAGAAGAACTAAGCCACTGTGGTGAGGTACAATGGATGTATCGTACGTCAGAGGATAGGCCTGTCCTGCAGTGAAACATTAAAGGGTGAACTACATGTAGTGAGAATGAAAAAATAATTGACAATGAATTCTAAGCCTCACACACACACACACACACACACACACACACACACACACACACACATGCACACTGTGAGAGGCAGGTAGATTAAGGTAGACAAGTAGTAGACAAGTAGATAGAGGGGTAGGTGGCGAGAAATTCAATTTTACGACTTGGATGTTTTGAAAACAATGGTAGCGACGGAGTTGCAGAGTTGCATAATCTCGCTCATCGTCTAAAGTTTGTAAACACAAGCTAGGGTATCGGTATTGGTGCTGATGTTACGAAATGTTAACACTAAGCCACTTCGCTTCGTGACAAGATTGCTTGTGTAAGCAGTATTGCTTGAGACAGTGTAACAGTCTTTCTGATTGGAGAAAAGGGTGGAGGAGGAGAGAAATTATTGGTGCACGGAGGTAAAGTCACGCCCTTAAAGGGAGGCACTTATTTGTAACGGTCAAAGTTATTGGATGAATTAAGTAGTGACGTCGAAGCAGACTTGGCTTGGTGAGTGTATTAGGGATCCCAGGTGGGAGTCCTCTGGTGTACTTAATCAAACTAAGTTGTAGAAGTAGTGAAGAAACTGAAGAAAATAATTAAACAGTTTTAAATATCCTTCTGAAGTATATACTAAGTGGTAATTGACTAAGTAGGCATGGGGTCTACAGATGAGTGACTTACAATTATACAATGATGAAAAGAAAGTGAAGAAAGTTGAAAATGAATGAAGAAATATAATATCATAGAAGGAACAGTTAACAGAATTAAAACCAGTAATTAAGGAAGAGAAGGGAACTGAAAATGATTGTGGCAACAGAGCTAACACACACACTCTCGACGGCACGGTTGGTAGAGTTCCCGGCTGCCAATACGGCGGTCCGGGTTCAAATCCCGCCCAGGGCTGAAATAATTTCAGTATCGCTGCGCTGCGAGTCGTTACCCCAATTCTCGTGAGCGTGTAAGGTCACAACATTACCCATAGATCGGTCATATGAGCTCTGAGCTCACTTCCGGGAGGGAAATATATGTGGATCACAAGTCTAACACGTGATCCAAGACCATGGTGAGTCACATACATACATACACACACACACACACACACACACACACTCCCTACCTCCCACCAACACCCTCAATGCATACAATCACGTGACTGTGATAAAAGTTTACCTCGGAGGAATGAAATGGTTTGCCAGCAGCAAGAATAAAGGTCTGAGCTATAAATGTCAACAAAAAGGGTTCTAAAGGCATTGCCACTGTTTTCCACTCGCACTCCGTTTTCTATGCTTTTTTTTTCTAATTAAATGTTAGATTTTTACATCTTTATTATATTAGGAGGCTCGCGCTAGTCCACTGGATACCGTATCGAATTCATGATCAGGTGGTCGTGAGTTCGATACCTGTGACCTGCAGTGGACTTTCGCGGTGGGGAGGCGACTCAACGGCGGCCTAAAAAAAAAATAAAAAAAAATTGCCGCATCTGACAGGGTTTTACCCAACCAGTGGTATCTAATTTTCCACAGTCCGGTAGCGGGACGGTGAGTTTATTATTTCAGGATGCGCACTTCAGAGAATATTTGGTGA
>NC_134781.1:71842037-71852037 GCF_046742065.1 Oratosquilla oratoria | reverse complement strand
ATAAGGAGGAAGAACGGAGTAAGGATGCAGGAAGGATGAGAGAAGGAGCAAGGAGGGAAGAGGGGGAGGAATTGGAGGAGGTGGAGGAGGGAATAAGGAGAAGGTAGGATAGAGTAAGGACGGAGGAAGGAAGAGAGAAGGAGCAAGGAGGGAGTAGGGAGAGGTAGGAGAAAATAGGGAAGAGATAAGAAGGAGGAGGTAAGTTTAAGAAGGGAGAAGTGAGGATAAAGGATGGGGGAAAGAGAAAACTGGAAGGAGGAAGAGGAAGTACAAAGAAGTAAGGAAGATGAGAAAGGGGAGAGAAGAAGAGAAAATAAATAAGGCTAAAATAAGGAACAAAGAAGGAGGAAGGAGGAAGGAGGAAGGAGAGGAGAAGAAAGGAGAAGGAGGCTGAGAGGAAAGAGGAATAGAAAGAAAATAAGTTTGAGTAAAGAGACAATAGGAAGGCGAAAGAATGAAAGAGGAAGAAGGAATACTGAAGAAGGAAGGGGAAGAAGAAAGGAGGAAGAGGTAAGGAGTGGAACGGAGTTGGGGGAAGAGAGACGGGGGAGGGAAGGGGAAGGGAAGAGGAAGGACCAATCAGGTTGTAAGACACTTGCAACAAAATCTTGAAAAAATGAAGAAAAAAATTAGAAAAGGAGAACGCAAGGAGAAACGGAAAGAAAACGGAGAGTAAAAGAAAGAAAAAAATGAAAAGCAAAAGATAAACAAAAAATTCTTCAAGAAGAAAAACGGACCAAGGAAAGAAAACGGGGGGGAAGAAGAAAGCCAAAGAAATTGCGGTGAACGAAGAAGACAAAAAAAGAAAAATGGAAGAAGAAAAGGAAGACCAGGAACACAGGTAAATAGAGGAGGTCTGGAGGGAAGAGGAGGTGGAGGTGGAGGAGGAGGAGGAGGAGGAGGAGGAGGAGGAGGAGGAGGAGGAGGAGGAGGAGGAGGAGGAGGAGGAGGAGGAGTTTCCGTTTATCTTAAACTGGCAAGAAATTTCTTTAAGAAGGTTTAAAAAAAAGTTGGTCTGTTATTCTCATACTGCATTTTATTTTGTTATTTTTTTCAATATTCGCTATTATTATCTTCCTCTAATAAACCTCAAAGATAAACAACACATGCTAAAGAAATAGAAGGGGAAAGGGAAGAAGCTAGATGGAAAAAATTAGTAAAAGGAGAAATATGAAGTGGAACAAGAGAAGATGGAAAAGATGATAGGGGAAATGGAGGAAGAAAGAGTGTGAGAGGAACAAGAGGAGAACGATTAGAACAAAGGTAGAAGAGGAGAAGAAGAGGAGAGGAAGGAAAAAGAGGACACTGAAAATGGGTGGAAAAGAAGGAGAGGTAGGTAGAGAGGAAAGAGAAGATATCTGAGAGCAAAGACGAGGACGAAGAGGAGGACGAAGACGAGGACGAAGAGGAGGACGAAGAAAGCGGAGGTAGACTGTGGCTTCTGCCTCAACATCAAAGAACAGAGGAAGCTGAGTTTGAGTTCAAGCTTGGGGAGGAGGAGGAGGAAGAGGAGGAGGAGGAAGAAGCGGAAGAGGAGAAGAATGGAAGAGGAGAAGAAAGAGGAGGAGGAGGAGGAGGAGGAGGAGGAGGAGGAGGAGGAGGAGGAGGCTGAGGAAGAGGAGGCGGTGAAGGAATACGAAGGGAAGAAAAAAAAGAAGAGGAGGAGGAGGAAGGAAAAGAAGGAAGAGGAAGAGGAAGTGGAGGGTAAAATGAAATAGCACGCGTAGAAAGATACTGGAGAAAGTCACGGTGGAGGAAAAAGATATACTATGTGGATGTGGAGGGACATGGAGAGGAGCAGGTCTGTCAAGTGGAACTATGAAGCAAAGAGGGACACGTTTGCATGGAAGATCTCATGGAGGAGGAAAAGAATTATCACGAAGTCAGGAAACTCTTTGCAGAAGATCGAGTGTACTCCTAAAGGTACGTATTTCCTCGATGCAATTATCGCTCAACGATGATCGTTCGTGTCTCAACGATGATCGTTCATGTATCAATGATGATCGTCAAACGATTGTCTATAGTTCTAATTCTTTACTTTTGAATTGAGCTGTTTTTGGTTTGACCTGGAAAGTACGAGGATGGTCATTTTAACCGAACCTATGAACGCGTTTACACAAATATGATGCCAGGTATGATGAGCGTCACATACCATTGGCTGTGGTATTATGATTAATTGTACCGAGTAAAACGTACATTATACCCGGTCGTATCCCTTTTTTTTTTTTTTTTTTTTTGCTCTACCTCACCCTCTTACTGTCAGAAGGGTTAAGCTTAATTCGTTAACGAATGGAATAAACTTAGTAACAATGTAGCGAGCACTGAAACAATTGGTTGTTTTAAGATAATATTGGATAACTTTATGGATAGGGACGAAAGATGGTAAGAGACACGGAACTGCCTAGTGTAAGACTTAAGGCCTCTTGGAGTTTCCTCAATTCTTATGTTCTTGGGTAAAAGATGTTTACTTTGACACTCCGTCGACGAGACGATGTCTTACGCATCTCCGTCCGAAGCCTTTGGTACTGAAGTTCAGATGAAGTCTTGCTTGTTGAGTGGTAAGACTGTATGACTAAGAGGGGGTTTGCACGGTTCGACAGACATGTGTTTAAAGTGATGTGTGAACGTGTGAACGGGGTATTTGGTTGTCGAACACGTTGGTTAAACCCCGAATACCCCGTTCACACGTTCACACATCACTTTAAACACGTGTCTGTCGAACCGCGTTCGACTAGTCGTTAGACCATCTAAACCCACTCTTACGTGAGTCTCGAACTCTACAATGTGCTCGTGGAGTAGTGGAGTGGAGGATAGAGTATCTATGAAGTATGTTCGAAAGTTTATGTCCATGTATGAAAAGAATATGAACACCAAAGGGAAGCTGATGTATTACTGAAGATTTTGTGTGTGTGTGTGTGTGTGTGTGTGTGTGTGTGTGTGTGTGTGTGTGTGTGTGTGTGTGTGTGTGTGTGTGTGTGTGTGTGTGTGTGTGTGAATCACCATGGTCTTGCACCACGTGCTGGACTCGTGATCGACAGCTATTTCCCTCCTGCAAGAAAGCTCAGAGCTCGTATATGACCGATCTATGGGTAATGATGTGACCTTACACGCACACACACCCCAAACTCCCCCCACCCATGAGAGTTGGAGTGGCGACTCACAGTGCAGCGTCATGTCATTGGTGTAGTAGGGTGAGAACAAGAAATTACAACATAGTACGAAAATGTAATGTATTGTGATGTCATAGTCATGACAATTGAATCAGTCAGAAGTTTGATGGGGCAGTGACGGTTGTGGTGAATGGCGAAACGATGGTTATGGTGGTTGAAGCAAGAAGGGAAATCTTGAGTGAGGAGGAACAAGAGTTACGGAAGAAAATGTTAGAATTTTATAATGTGACAAGAAAATGAAGAAAGATATGAAGCAAAAATATAATTAGGCAGAGGAAGAAGAAGGGACCAGAAGTAGTAAAAGGAGGAAGAGGACGAGAAGTAGGGGGAGGGAGGAAGAGGAGGAGTGAAGAAAGGGGAAACAGGAAGAGAAGAAGAAGGAGGAAGAGTATTTGAATGCAAGTAAGAGAATTTTGGAATCATGTTCGGAAAAGACTGAAAAAACAAGTCTCTTTTGTCGAAGAAATGTACGTTTGTACATGTACTTTTCCAAGAGGTTCTTCATTAAGCTTACATACACTCTCCTGAATAACAACAAAGGATCACATGAAGAATCGTCACGCCAGACTTCGACAGGGTGACAATTCTTTATGCGGGCTATCCTAGGGTGACAATTTTTCATGTGGGCCATCATCCTGGGTTTACGATTCTTCGGTTGTATAAGTTGATGACAATAAGCATAACCCTCATTCAACCTAACCTAACCTAATCTTTATTCCACTGTTGATATACGGCGCACTAGGGTGACAGTTCTTTAGGTGGGATCACATGGGGTGACGATTCTTCATGTAGGCGTTCTAGGGTGACAATTCTTCATGTGGGATCTCACGGGGTGACGATTCTTCATGTAGGCATTCTGAGGTGACAATTCTTCATGCGGGCCATCCTAGGGTGACAGTTCTTCATGCGGGCCATCCTAGGGTGACAATTCTTCATGTGGGCCATCCTAGGGTGACAGTTCTTCATGCGGGCCATCCTAGGGTGACAATTCATCATGTGGGCCATCCTAGGGTGACAGTTCTTCATGCGGACCATCCTAGGGTGACAATTCTTCATGTGGGCCATCCTAGGGTGACAGTTCTTCATGCGGGTCATCCTAGGGTGACGATTCTTCATGTGGGCCATCCTAGGGTGACATTTCTTCATGTGGACCATCCTAGGGTGACAATTCTTCATGTGGGCCATCCAAGGGTGATATTTCTTCATGTGGACCATCCTAGGGTGACAATTCTTCATGTGGGCCATCCTGGGTTTACGATTCGTCGTTTGTATAAGTTGATGACAATAAACATAACCCTCATTCAACCTAACCTAACCTAACCTAATCTTTATTCCACTGTTGATATACGGCGCACTGGGGTGACAATTCATCAGGTGGAATCTCATGGGGTGACGATTCTTCATGTGGGCGTTCTGGGGTGACAATTCTTCATGTGACACACAAAAGACAATTTCACCCAACTGAGCAATGGGCCATACCTTGAATTGGGTCCCGACCGATTCAACTGCTGTTCAAGAGAGGGTCCATCTCAACCTTTGCATTGAAGTCTCCTGGTGCTTGATGTTCCAAAAGAAGTGAAGTGTGACAAGGAGTTATAAAGATGTATGAGCCCGTTTTTTATGCCAAATTAAAAAAAAAAAAAAAAGATTACGACAACACACACACACACACACTTCCTCCTCCTTTCTGTTTCTCTACTTTCCCTTCGTTACATTACTCCTTATGTTCTCCTCCACGTTCTTGATCTGACTCATGAAATTTGGAAAACCACGCCCGCGGTTGGTCGAATGGGTGTCATTGGTGCATTACACTTCCTTTTGTTAATTCCAGGTTCCACGCCGCCCACCCACGACCCCCTCCCGTGCAATAACGTTTGCATATTAGCCCTCGACTGCAACGGTCCAGAATCTTATTGGTAGTTTATTTAAATGCCTTTGGTTCCAGGACCATTGCCTACGCAATACAGAGCCAGAATTACCAATCGGCTGGTGAAATAAACCAATCGAACGATTCCTAAGAGAACCCGATTCTTGATAATTATAGGCCCACACTTTCAATTAGAGAGAGAGAAAAAAAAATAGAAAAGAAAAAGAAAGTATTGGCAGGGAGCTGATAAGGTTTCCTGTCAACCAGTCCCATCAGACGATCAATTTACCTCACCCCCAACATACTCATCGACTACCCAATGCGGTATAAGTCAATCATTGGGGGAGTGGAGACTGTAAATTCAAATGATCCCGCCCTCCAATGGGATGACATGATAACGGACATGCCACTCCCAGCCAATCATCGTTATCTGTGAAAGAATTCGAGCGACAGCAACTCGGAGGGAAAATTGGAGACTTGCATGTTGCACTCGATTGCAAGTGTAATGTTAGATTAAAATCACTGGTACTGACGCGCTATTTTTTCCAAACGCATTTGTGTGTGTGTGCGTGTATGCTTGCGTGTGTTTGTGTGTGCGTGTGTGTATGTGTGTGTGTATGTGTGTGCGTTTATGTGTGTGTATGTATGTGTGTATGTGTGTGTGTGTGTGTATGTGTGTGTATATGTGCATGTGTGTGCATGTGTGTATGTGTGAATATATGTGCGTGTGTTCGTGCGTGAGTGCGTGTGTGTGTGCGTGCGTGTGTGTGTGTGTGTGTGTACGTGTGTGTGCGTGTACACTAGATCGTATGAACGTAAATGTGTTTATACACGTCAAGAGTCTTCATGGGTTTCTGTGGAAGTATTTGCTTGCGCGTGTACTTACTGCATTAGCAAGTGCGAGAGTAAATGCACTTAAGCACCAACAAACTTGTTGACAAGATCATTCCAGGATGTTATCAATTTACATTTTCCTCTTTTACACTTCTTTCATAACCAACAGAATCATCACTACTTGACTTTCTTAGTCCTTTCTGCTTAATTTATCCCACTGTCTGGAGTTTCTTGTAATTATTTTTTGACTACAACTTTTCTATAAAAAAAAAGTCAGTGAAATTGGCCTTGTAAATATGGGGTCATGTAGATTGTTCATAATGATAATTTTTGTTTAACTGCAAAAATAGAATATCGTGTCTCATGACTGAAATGAAAAATGTAACTAAGGAAACCTTCTGGGTTATGCAGCTTGCACACCGACGCGACCAGTTGCAGGAAACCGGTTGCACACACATACACACAAACACCTCCCCATATCCCTCACATATATGCATACATTCATACAAACATACACCCATGCAAATGCATGAACACGCACGCGCACACACACACACACACACACACACACACACACACACACACACACACACACACACACACACTGACACACATGCATAGTTACTCTCCACAACTGGTTTCATGCAACTGGTTGCGTCATTGTACGAGCTGTCTTACTCATTGTCTCAAAATCTTCTTGAAACGTCAATGAATCATTCTCCATCATACTTGGAAATATCAATCCACCTAACCTTAGAAACTATGATTAATGTGGTAATAAAAAAGAAAATTGCCTTTCACAAGGGTTAAACATAATCTCAATCAAATGTAGAGATGTCGCCAGAGGATTTCACTCAATTGAAAGAAATATTTCGTTTTTACAAGGTCAACCTCTTCGTCTTCCCTTACTTTGCCATTACCTTAATATTTTTTCTCTCCCAGCGCCTTATCTTCTATTACCGTAAGTGATTCATATATTCTCACAGACCGTTTGCTTTACCTTTATGGGCTTCCCTTGTCGTCTGATTCTTTTTTAGTTCTTTTCGTGGTTCTCCCTTTTTCTCTTTTATTTGTCCTCTCTTTTTCTCTTTCTCTCTCTCTCTCTATCTATCTCTATTTTCCTCCCTCTCTCATCCTCTTCCTCTGCCTCTCTTTCTCTCCCTCTCACTCTCTTCCTCTTGCTCTCTTTCTCTCCCGCTCTTCCTTTCCCTCTCTTCCTCTCCTATTCCTCTCCCTCTGTTCTTCTCTCACTCCCTCTCTTCCACTGCCTCCTCTCTTTCCTCCTCCTACTCCACCACCACCTCTTCTCATCCACCCAACTGATACGTAATTAGGCTGAAGTATAACCAACACTCATTTCTCCCAATTACGAAGTTGCGGAGTCTTAGGATCGACAACTCGCGGCCAAGTATCGGGCTTCTTCCATCTCTCCCCGCCTCCCTCGCAGACTCTTCGGGCCGCCAAGACCCTCAGCTTCCGAGCTTGTAGCTACCTTCCCGGTAGAGTTCGTTTGTAGTTACCAGGGACCCGGACGAAGAAGAAGGAATGAGAGGTTCATTCCTATATCGATATGACGAACTACCGAAGCAAGGAAGGAAGTGGGGTCGAGTATGAAGGAAATAGGAAAGGAAGAAAGGAAGAGGAGGAAAAAAACGAAGGAAGTGAAGTAATGAGGGAGGAAGGGGGGGAGAGGAAAAAACGTGTGAAAAGGAGAAAGAGGAAGGGAGAGAGGGAAGAAGAGAAAGAGGGGGAGGAAAGGAGAGGAGTATACGAGTTAATAGTCTTATTTTCAATGAAAATACTCTTTCTTTAACTCCACACTTGTCTAGGAGTGGGAAAAGATGAATGAGGGAGAGAGGGAGGAGAGAAAAAGAGTTCAATAGCGAATATAGTCTTATATCAAATGAAAATGCATTTTCTTTTATCTCCATCCTTGTCTAGGGGGCGCAACCACTATAGGTAACTGAATACTCTTCTTTATACTTTTTCCTAGTCTTAATCAAGTTAGAATAATTCCTTAGCAGTAGCCAGTATAATATCATTGGAATTCGTCAATGTAGCGAAGGGAATAAAAACATTTGAGGAGTTCTGTAGGTTCTTGTTCTTGTTTTTAAAGAACCTAGCGCCTTCAATTTTTCGAAAAGGGGAAAGACCAATAAAAAAGAATCTTCAGATCCATTGTTGTGACCTTATTCGGCCTCAGGGTGAGGAGTTCTGTAGGTTCCTGTTCTTGTTCTTAAAGAACCTAGCAACTCCTCGATAATCGTCTTTGATGTAGTCACCTTCAGTTTTTCGGAAAGGGGAAAACTATAAAAAAAAAAAAAAATCTTCATATCCATTGTTGTGACATTATTCGGCCTCATGGTGAGGATGAGTTCTGTAGGTTCTTGTTCTTAAAGAACCTAGAAGCTTCCTGGTAATCGTCTATGGTATAGTCACCTTCAGTTTTTTGGAAAGGGGAAAACCCCCCCAAAAAAAAAATCTTCAGATCCATTGTTGTGACCTTATTCGGCCTCATGGTGAGGAGGAATTCTGTAGGTTCTTGTTCTTAAAGAACCTAGGAGCTTCCTGGTAATCGTCTATGGTGTAGTCACCTTCAGTTTTCCAGAAAGGAAAAAATCCAAATGAAAAAAAGAAACTCTTCAGATCTATTGTTATGACCTTATTGGTCCTCAGGGTGAGAGGATTTAGTGGGGATTACAGCCCCTCTTCTCGCAAGTTCCCTGTTAATAGTCAGAAACTGAAATGGCGCTGTATTTTTTTTTTTTTTTTTTTTTTTAGGGCGCTTCAAAATACCAAGCCTCACTAAAGCTGTAGCATTCATAGCAAAAATGTAAAACAAACAGTGAAGTCTATTTCCAAAGGATAGAAAGATAATGTCTGTTAGTTCAGAGGGGAAAAGCAATGATGTTTTAAAATAAGGGATTTTTTTCCCAGGGGGAGAAGAAACATTATTTTTGGTGGCATTAAGGTCACCTAAATTATTCTGTCCCAACTCAGTGTAATTGATAGTTCTAAAGGTTTGAAGTAATCCCTGAGCTTATTTGAATTTTGGTCTAAAATAAAATAGAGCACTGTACAGTGGTGTCATCAAATTTCGTGTATATTGGAATTAGGTTACCTTAGGTTATTCATAATAAGAATAAAAAAATAAAAAAGGAAATACAAGAGAACCTTATAGGACACCAAAGACATCGGAGATCAGCAGCAATAAAAAAGTCTTACATATTCGAGGGAAATTCTTTCGCAAGGAACGTGTTCATTAAGCCTATCTAGATTATAATCATGCTTTCTGCGTCCTGGTACGTGCCTGTGTGTGTGTGTGTGTGTGTGTGTGTGTGTGTGTGTGTGTGTGTGTGTGTGTGTGTGTGTGTGTGTGTGTGTGTGTGTGTGTGTGTGTGTGTGTGTGTGTGTGTGTGTGTGTGTGTGTGTGTGTGTGTGTGTGTGTGCGTGCGTGTCTGTATTATATATTATTACGATGCACGTATCAAATATGTACTCGAGTTTCATATCTTCATGTATTATATATCTATGTATGTATTATGTACATATATATTGTATGTAGGCGCGTGTACACACACATATGCATGTGTATACATACCTGTATGTGCGTATGCATGTACATATACACGGCTTTTCAGTTTGCACATCTATGGTTGCAAGCAGGCGATTTCGTTATATGAAAGGTACAAATAATAATAGTTATAATTATAAAATAAAAACGTATCTCCTCTCAGTGTACCCTCCCTTCACTAACGACAATGCAACTGACACCCCCCCCCCAAAAAAAAAAAAAAAAAATGTTCGCCCGGCTCTTGCACCTATTGCCGCAGAAAATGGCATTTCCTGCCGGTCCTTTCGATCGTATTGCTTTCATAAGCCACATTTAGCTCTTTATTTAAACCATCGTTGTTGTGTAGGTCTGATGCTGCAGCCTCCGCTTCTAAAGGAACGGCGATCACTGTTGATCCTTAGTTGTTGTCTTTTGTGATGTTTTTTAATACAAAAAGTATCGTAAAATCTACATCAAGGAATTGTCACTCTTCTCTTCCATCTTCTTTCTCCTCTTCCTCTTCCCACCTTCTTTTCCCCAATCTCATACTCCGCCTCTTCCTCCTTTTATTCTTTA
>NC_134781.1:71832037-71839537 GCF_046742065.1 Oratosquilla oratoria | reverse complement strand
CACACACACAAACAACTCTGCCGAAAGACTTCCTTCAGACTCCTCCTTCAACAGCTCGAGTCTCGCCATCATCATAGCCAGCTACCCTATCTGGAGCCCAGACCACCATCTATCTTCCAGGCGATGTCTCGGTATTCTCGTCACTCCAGAGGTCGTGGTTAAAGGCGACAAGGAAAAGCAATTTCAGGCTTCGGTGAAGTGTCTCGTGGGGTGTGACAAGATTTGGGAGAAAGTCCAAAAACAATGGTCTACATCCCTTAACTTGAAAAGCTACACGAAAAAGAAACACATCACGCACTGAGAAGAAAAAACAATCCTGGACAAGTACACGTTACTTTTAATGATGAAAATTTAAAATTACAAACGCAGTGCGGGTTTAAGTCTACAAATAAACTCTTCAACATAAATAATTATGAACAAACTGTGTGCAAGGTTGAAAAAAGGGAAGTGATGAATTAAGACCATCACTCCGAAGTGAATGTTTACTTGAGCAAAGCCCCTTGACATTAGCTAGGTAATAAAAATACTAAATAATAATGAAGTAAGTATGTAAGTGAAAGTAAATAAATAAAAATTAATAAGTAAATAAGTACACATATCAATGAATACAACAGTGAGTGGTTGATAAATAAACAAGGTCCTGAACAAAGTTGCCAGACATTAGCAAGAAAAAGATGATGATGATGATGATGCAAGCAAATCATGAATGAAAAAAATCTGGTTTACGAAAAATTCAATCCAGCTATCTGACCCTCAAAAGCCCGTATCAATGCGACTCTGTCTTGTATCGATAATCATATATAATATAATAATAACAAATATATTTATTCAAACCAGTCTAAGAAAAAAAAAAAAAAAAAAAAATCAAAGTATCACAATCATTATATGATAGAACCAACGTCATTCATATTTCTAAACAATGCGAGTGATTTTGTTTAACACCGCCAACTCCCCCTATCAGGAGGCATGGACAGTGCCCCTTACAGAGGACTTGTATGGTGGAATTAAATTAATCATTCCCTTGGTCCAACTCGCTGGTGGCAAATTTCGAACTGCCGTCACATCGACCACCGACACAAATAGCGACGCTCTAACGCGCACCGATCAGTGAATATCTACAGTAGTGTGTTTATTTCACAAGACGAGACTCCAATCTAGACACTGTATCACTCCGAGGTGCACCTTTACTTGAGCACGGTCCATGGACATCAGCGAGATAATAAAAATTATAATTAATAAATAAGTAAATATATGAGTGAATAAATAAAAATTAATAGATAAATAGGTACACAAATCAGTTATTAAAATAATGAATGGTTGATAAATAAACAAGGTCCTGAACAAAGTTATCTGACATTAGCGAAAAAAATATATAAATACATAGATAAATAAATAAATAAAAAATAATATGATATAACATAACATGATATAATAATAATAATAATAATAATAATAATAATAATAATAATAATAATAATAATAATAATAATAATAATAATAATAATAATAATAATAATAATAATAATAACAATAATAATAATAATAATAATAATGATAATAATAACAATTAAGTAAACAAATAAGTGAAAGTAAATAAAATTAAATAGATAAATAATTAAAAGATTAACAGTCAACAAACAAATAAGATAACCAAGTAAATACCATAAATAAACAAATAAAACAAACCCACAAACAAATGGAAAAAAAAATAGATACATACTAATAAATAAATAAACAAAATATCTAACCCAACCGAAAAAGGCTAACATGCCATTTGATCCGGTGCGTGGCCCATGCAGTTCCCATACGAAAAGCTACCGACCGAGGTGGATGGGGCATAGTACTTGCGGACGTTATAGCTGTCAAGGTAAAAGCCACACTGCATTTACGACGAGATAAAATCAAATTAGTTTTTAACTCTTGCGCTCGCTAGAGCGAGGTGGTCTACAGTACCCTCCCAAAGTCAAGGGTAGACGATTTTATTCATCTAAAAACAAAACCATAAGATAAAAGAAGTCTTCCCAAATCTCGTTCTGTCTAGGGGTCATCTCTAAGCTGAATAAAGCCGTCTAGGAATAGCTAGAACGGAAATCTAGACTTTCACTGTAGCGGAGCTGTGAAGCGGTTTTATATTTTATATTAATGGGTGTGAAATGTCATAGGAATTGCCATATCTTGTACAGTTTGTGACACAAGTTCGGCTATAACCGTTGTTCCACTGCACAGACTACAACGTGGCTCTTATAAACTCCGCTGTGTTTACAACAACTAAATTTAATGTCGCGAACTCCCCCTATCAGGAGGCTAGGACTGTGCCCCTTACAGAGGACTTTGCAGCGTGGAATTGGATGTACCATGCCTTTGGTCCAACTCGCTGGCGGCAAGGGTACGAACTCCCGTCATTTCGAACTCCGCCGCAAATAGCGACGCTCTAATCCGCTCGGCCAGCAGCACGTATCCTTACAACTCCTTTTGTTATGATCTCGATGACAAGACTCATAAATTTTGTTCTGCTTAGTAACAGGGGATTTTATTCAAGAGCAGGAACATTTCTACCAAAATTTATAAGACCAGTCTTGGTAAGCCATGTAATGGACGCTGAAACTATCGGATAACTTTATAGACAGGAACAAGGAACTACCCAGTGTAGACCTTATGGTCTCTGGCAATCTCCACCCATTCTTATGTTATTTTGTAATCATATTAACCTGTATCAGTATAGTGATACTCGTTACGAATTTTGCTGTAAATATTAATCTTTTTTCAGTATTGCATTCAGGGATGGTGAGACTTAACAGAATCTTTAATACTATCCTCACAACTCTTTAATACATTTTCCAATAAAATCACTTTACTACAGTGATATTACCTCAACTATTTTGTCACGAATACTAGTTTTATCAAAGCAAGAGTAATTACTACAAACCTTTTTTTTCAGTTAATTTATTCACCACAAGGACATTACCTAAACTGAAGAAATACCTCTTGTACTTACCAGAGTAAGTTGTTTACAAGAGATCACAGTACACCCATGTTAACATTCTGCTGAATTCTTTAACCCATTCAACTCCGATGACAAGATGTCTTGTCATTTGGTCAAATAAAACAAAAAATCATAAAACACCAAAATGTTTGATCAAACACCAGAAAAATATGACGTCAATCCTCGCTTCGCTCGCAGCAAAGCGAGGACTGACGTCATATTTTTCTGGTGTTTGATCAAACATTTTGGTGTTTTATGATTTTTTGTTTTATTTGACCAAATGACAAGACATCTTGTCATCGGAGTTGAATTCTTTAAAGTACGTTCGCGTAAACAAAATCCTGATTCACACTAGCTGAGATAAAAACCTAAAAGCATAAAACAAATGTTGTCTCTTTCCCGCTGGCATAACCACCCACGGCGTTGACTTAGCTGTCTCGTCCACCACCCCTCGCTTCCCTCTCCCCCTCTCTCTCTCTCTCTCTCTCGCTCTTGCAACAGCAAACAACGCTGTTTGAAATGAAACTGTCCCAATTGCTTCAGAGCGTGTTTAGCAGGTAGTCCCACTGCTTTAATTGTTTCCATTAGTTTTGCTTCCGCAGTAATTGATGTCCACGAAATTCGGGGGGGAAAAGCGTCGGCGTTATTGTCTTTGCTGAGCTGGCGGTTCCGGTACTGGAGATAATTGTGGAAACCGGCGGTTGTGGGTACTCATGACCACTAGTGGGCAAATGCAAAAGCCGCGGTGGTAAAAGGGATGGTGCTGATGATCAAAGTGTTGGAAATAGTGGTTCTGGTGGCAGAAGCCTCGAGTTGTAAAACCCGTTGTGTTAGCAGAGGTATCATTCGTGTGGTTGCAGTTATGATGTGACAATGGTGACAAGTGACGGATGTTATGAGGGAGCAGGTGCTGGTGGTTCCACAAGACTTTCATAAACCAGAAACTAATTTCCCGACGCCTAAAAAAATATCTGACATTACCCAAATTATCACTCGCTTCGCCAAAATGATCACTTCGTATATTCTACTCTTCCTAACCCCAGATGATTTTCTTTGTCTTAAAGCACGACCATTAACATCTTCGCCACCACAGCAAACTTTAGAGAATTTATTCTGGCAAAAATCTGAGCGGTTTCGTAAAGTTTGGGGCAATTTCATTTAATTTGGGACAGGACCCCCTGAAAATCGGGTTGAAGTGAAGTAATTCCATTCGGCTGATCAGTAAACGAACGAATTACTTCGTAACAAACATTACCCATACATTCTTCCTTGTTAACCCCCATACATATTTTATCTACTTGTTTATTCATCATCTTTTACTTATTTTTTCTTTATGCATCTATTTAGTATATATTTATTTACCTATTGATCCTTCATTTATGTACATATTAAAATATCAATTCTATTTCATTTATTCATTTATTTCTATTAACGTGGGAATTATCTACACCCAGTTGATGGGATTAAGACTAAATGTATTCCGTTATTATGGTGGCAACCTACTTAACTATTCACTCTCCTACTGTTAGACCTGACGGCTCTACCAGTTGCTACACTCTAAAAATATTTATTCTAAAACTACACGATTTTGCTCGGCTTTGGAAACAGAGGTTAATGAACCTGTAGAAATGCGGCTCCCACTAACCAGCTTTAAGCACTTCCACGTCTCCTAACCTGAATAAAATTGTCTTAATAGAAATTGGTGAATATGTTATTGTAATAAAGATGATTCTCGAAACATTGTTTCACCGTTTTCTTTAATAACATCGTCCTTTTCCCCTTCCCCTCACCCCGGAAGAAAAAAATAAATAAATAAAGATGAATCTTTAGACTATGTCACCGTAATAATACTTATACATAATTATATTTCTTAAGTATGTACCTGCAATATATCTCCTTGCTTACCTTAAACGTCAATGACCTACCTATCAAAGACGACTAAAGGCATTCAATTCCTTCCCCAAAGGCCCAGCGTGCCAAACAGGTACCAGTCACTGCATGCCATATGTTGTAACAGTGCATGTTTGTTCCTTCTACATGCATGTGTCCTCACGGCGCTGACGACAACGATCTACCTCGCTTTAGGCAACACTTTGCGGGAACGAGACCAGCCCATGTAAAATGCAAATACTACGATGTAGGTGTGGACATCCCCCGCAGTTACAGCGTTCTCTCCCCCTCCTTTTCTGTCCTCATTCCCTTCGTTCCCCTTTACCTCCCCCCCTCTTCCCCCACCTATCCACTCCCCTCTCCCTTCTTTCGAACTCCACCCCCTCTCCATTCCTTCCCCCTCCCCCACCACCCGCGCACTCGACTGAGTATCTGAAACGGAACAGGGGTGAGAGTGGTAGGGAGGGAGGGGGGGATGAAACGAGACAAGAGACAGGATTATGACTGACCATGTGGAGGTGAAAGAAAAGGAGGAAATGTCCAGGGAACAGTAGTGAACTGGAATGGACGCTCAAAGGAGGAGGAGGAGGAGGAGGAGGAAGAAGAAGAAGAAGAAGAAGAAGAAGAAGAAGAAGAAGAAGAAGAAGAAGAAGAAGAAGAAGAAGAAGAAGAAGAAGAAGAAGAAGAAGAAGAAGAAGAAGAAGAAGAAGAAGAAGAAGAAGAAGAAGAAGAAGAAGAAGAAGAAGAAGAAGAAGAAGAAGAAGAAGGAAAAATGTTTGAAAATAGGTGAGAATGGAATAGGATCGGCAGGAAGAGAAGAAGATAAGAAGAATTGAGTTCAGAGAAGTAGGAGAGGAGGAAGGAGGAGAGAGGAAAAGGAAGGGAAGAGGAAAAATGAGGAGAGAAGAAAGGGGAAAGGAGGAAAGGAGAGGAAAGTAGAGGTGGAGAGGAGAATAAGGAAGAGAAAAGAAAAGAAAGGAAAGAGGAGGAGAAGGGAAGGGTTAAGGGAAGGGAAAAGAATGAAAGGAAAGGGGACAAGAATAGGTAAAAGAAAAGAAAAAAGATAGCTAAAGAATTTGAAAGACAGGGAAGGAAGCAATGACGAAGAAAAAAAAAAAGAGGAGGATGGGAAGAATAGGATAGGAAGGAGTGAAGTTAGTAAGAGAACTAAAGAAGAAAAGAGCTGAGGAGGCCCAGAGAAGAATCTTGAGAGGTTCTGGCAGAGATTGGGCGAGCTAAGAAAGAAGGTGTCTGTAGGTGAGCAAATGCTTCAGGTGGGGGCCATATCAACATGTGCAACCCCATGAACGAGATTATACCCGGAAGTCTTCTGGGGTCCCGAATACTTCTGCGTCCTCGTTCGCAAGCACTTATCGTAACTAATATGTATATGTAAGTGTATATACTTAGATCAAGGGGAAATATAAGGACATATGGACGCAGGAGAACATGTAATCTCCAGCGAATGAGTATAAAGCACGAGCACGAACATACACAGGCATGTACACACACAGGCATGTACACACACACACACACACACACACACACATACACGCACATACGCACACACAGCATGCGTAGAAGAGGAACATAGCCTGAAACCAGCAATACAAAAGCACACACACGAAAACGCTTGTAGAACCAAGGAACGCTCGTAATCGAAAATTTCCACCCCAGCCGATTACATGGCCACAGAGTAATCATATAGACCCGTTGGTAGTTTCGCTATTTTGCAGTTATTCCCGGGTCTTTTGACCAGTCTGTTTTCAATCCATTTATTCCGAAAATCGCTATTGATTTCCAGTCCTCCCAAGGGAGGAGGGAAGGACAACCCAATTCAAATTTATTCCCAAAAAGGGTTTAACAATATCAATATGAAACTTGGCCGGGTCGGGAACCACACAGGAGACCATTTAAGGAATGTAGTTTGTAAAATATGAAGGTCAACTTGCACAAACATTCCTGTATTCATTTGCCTGTACAAACATGTTGAGTTTCTAAACGGAGCCAATCTTGTACCTGCATATACCTAAGCATAGGATAACAAGCTCAAAACTGTGAGCAAAAGTGATAAAAATTGGGGGAATAGTCCTTTAAGATTATATATATATGTAAATATATATATATATATATATATGTATACATATATATATATATATATATATATATATATATGTGTGTGTGTGTGTGTGTGTGTGTGTGTGTGTGTGCGTGTGTGTGTGTGTGTTTCTGTGTGTGTGTGTGTGCGCGCGCATTAGCCCTCTCCTTTAACTCAAACTGAATAGGATTATTAGGTATATCTTTATTGTCACAACTATCGCCATCGTCATCACTATGATCATGTTGAAAGTCAAATCTCACAAGGCTAAAGAACCCAATTTCTCAGAAACGTTATGACGTCATGTCGCTGACGAGGGATGGCGACCAATCATGGCTCGAGTTGTACCTTTCTTCCTTCCTTCTCTTTTCCTAATTTAGACTAGAGGATGGGTGGAGTTGATATTTTTTTATTTTACTGTTTTTTTATGTGTGTAGTTCTTACATTCCTTATATGCTTATTTACGGTTTAACTCCCGCATTTACCCGTTTCATAAAAAGACTGACACTAATTGCAGTTTTACTCCAGC
>NC_134781.1:71804537-71827037 GCF_046742065.1 Oratosquilla oratoria | reverse complement strand
TGGTGATGATGATGATGATGATGATGATGATGATGATGATGATGATGATGATGATGATGATGATGATGATGATGATGATGATGATGATAATAATGATGGTGAATATGATAATGACGATAACGATGACGGCGATGGTGTAGTTGTTGTTGTTATTGTTGTCGATGTTGGTGGTGGTGATTGTGGTGGTGATGGCTGTGTTGGTGATGAGTAGAAGGAAGCGGAGAGGGAGGAAAAAGGAAGATGTGGAGAAAGAGAGGGGAAAGAGAGGAGGTGGGGAAGATGGAGAAGAAAAGGTAAAAGAGCATAAGAAGGATGAGAGACGGATAATGAAAGCAAGAGCGATGATAGTAGACGGAGGATGAGGAGAAGAGAGAAAAAGAGAAAATACAAAGGATTACAAAGGCGGAGCATGCTGACTGGAGACCTTTAGGTCCATAACTAGGTCGGATGCGAAAAAATATGATGATAAATAAATAAACAAATAAGTAAAAATTATAATAATATACATAATAATAAATAAAACTAATAAATGCATAGGTATAGTTAAATAGTAAACAAACAGGTAAACAGTAAATTATATCAAATTGACATATGACTAATAATAAATTAAAATCAAGCAAATAATAATACACAGACAAATAATAACAAACAATACAAAATGAATGGCAGGCATTACAGCATCTTGCTTTGGCTCTTACTTTTTATCTGTGCATTTGTGTTCACAGACATATTCATTCTTCCTCTTTAGGGGTGAAATCTGAGGTCAGTGGAATCCTAAAGCAGAACCCAGCAGTACATGTAGCAGCTTCACCAGCTGTAGGAACAGCAGCTATCAGCTGTACTGTAGAGACAGGCGTTCTCTAAGTCAACACAACTATGCTCACTACCACCTGGGTCTTCCAGGCTTCAACTTCTTCGGATTCCTTCAGCTTGGAGAGACTTCGACTTCATTCTAATTCATTTCATTGTAATATTTCACAATGATGTGTCTTTAACAGTAAATTAACTTTTCAGTTTCCATTTCACCAAATAACGAAGACTTTTGGATGTGTGTCATGTTGACAAATAGAAATAAGCTCCACCGCAAGGACTCGAACCTTTGCCTTAGCGACTGCTTATTATGAAGCAAAGACGATTGCTTCGAGCCAGCCAGGCCGTACAAAAGGAACGACCCGATTCACTTTTGGACGTTCCAGGAAGAAAAGGATATGTACCTAAATCACTGTTTGGTTAAAGAAATCCAAAGAAGGCGCGGTAAATGTGTCTACCATGATACGCTCTTTACGTTTTTTGTTCGCCTTTGAAAGATGCATTGTTTGCACTTGTCCCATCAATGCTCTCGTTACCATGACCTACGAACAAACAACGGGTACACCAGTGGAGGTCCCGCGAGACAGACGTCAAAGAAAATAATATATATCCCTGTCTGCCGTCTTCAGAACCCGTCAACACTTTGGTCCGTAGTTGAAAGCTCAACACTAAGGGGATAACAATCTGTCTCTAAAACGAGATATCTCTCTGTCAACATCGACTGAGTTTCCTCCCAAATTTCCATATAGAAACACATTACAAATGGCGGCTGCTCCCTCCTCTTACTATCATAAATCATTAATATGGAAGTTTATGCACTAATTAAACCCAGACAATAGTCCAGCTTTTCTTCTCGGAGAAATTGATGTGAGAGGCCCGGGGACCTTTGCCAGCCGTTGTGGGTCTGTCAGTCTCCATTCAGTGAAACTTGAGGCAACATTCTTTATGACCTTTTACCCTGATTACTTCTTCCCATCTCTATCATATTTACAAATGTACTAATTCAGAGACAGACTTACGCACAAACACACACACACACACACACGATTTATTACATGAGGCTAATTCATATATGAACTCTGAGCTCTCTTCCGGAGGGAAATAACTGTCGATCACGAGTCCAACACGTGATCCAAGACCATGGTGAATCATACACACACATACACACAGAAGGTGGAAACGTTCAATACCCACTCACTCTCTCTCTCTCTCTCTCTCTCTCTCTCTCTCTCTCTCTCTCTCTCTCTCTCTCTCGCTCTTTCTCTCTCACTCTCTTTCTCTCTCTGGTGATTGTGGAGAAAGAATACCAACAAAGACTTGGAGTAAAACAGAGAGATATTGAGTAAAGCTTCTATATTTAGTTTCCAGTTTAATCCAAGATGATTGAAGAAAATGTTTCAGAACATGAGGCTTCTATTAACCTAAAAACAAAATGAGATTGGGGATTTGATTCAGCCCTGAAAACATCTGTATGATTACACACACAAAAAGAAATCAAAAGCATTATTAAATAGAGCCTTGATAGCAAGAAGAAAACCAATATACAACGGAAATAAAGCAATGGAATATAAATTGAAATGGACATTTTTAGAGACGAAATATAAAACGAAAAAAAAAAAAGTGTATGCTTAATTGGTAATATTATATGCATATATATATATATATATATATATATATATATATATATATATATATATATATATATATATATATATATATATCAAAACGATATTAACGACGAGAATAAAAGGCCTTATAAGATATATTTCAAAGATACAGTCTTTGTCATAACAGAGTGTCTAAAGGGGATATGGAAATGATGAATATATGCTTATAAGCCTATGTCTGTGGAAGGAAGTGTTATGCATATGTACAACCATTCATATAGAGATACACGTATATGAACATTACATGCACCGATATCCACACATATATAGAAAGAAATATAGACACGCTCGAGCACAAACAGTCGCTTACACTAACAAACATGCAGATGTACATACGCACAAACAAACACCCAACAGATGAGGCTAATGCATAGGCACGTAAATACAACAGACATCAGCGTGGGGGGGGGGCGCCACTCACAGCCGGCGGCGGTCCGTGTTATGCTACAATAGATGCGGGAACATTGTTTCTAATGGTGTCTAGGTCGTCGCTGCACGGAGGAAGCACAAGAACGACCAATATCTACCCGCAAAAAAGGCTTGTGAAATAGCATTCCGTTCAAACCTGCGTCAACGGTTTATCCAGAATTAGGGTAATGACTTATCGACACAATGCGATGTATGCAGATTGCAATTTGTCAGCTGCCTCTCGTCATGTCATCGATGGCAACCTTCGATCTCCTCCCCTCAACACACACACACACACACACACACACACACACACACACACACACACACACACACACAAACACACTATATATACATATATATATATATATATATATATATATATATATATATATACATACATATACCAAGGCTATTTCCCCCTTAAAAGGGATAAGTATATATATATATATATATATATATATATATATATATATATATATATATATACGAGTTCTAAGAACAAAAGGAATAACCTATTCTCTAAAAACCAGTTATCGGATGTGTAAAATATTAAATTGAAGATTTGCTCTAGCTAGGTAGAAAAACGAAGAAGAAGAAGAAGAAGAAGAAGAAGAAGAAGAAGAATCTTGGAAGAGGAAGTTTCTTCTAGATGAATGAAATATCTTGGCAGTGCACAAAATAAGATCTTTCTTGCTTGAAATTTCTATAGACTTCGAGAAATCTTAAAATAATTTTTGCGAAACCTGCGTGATCTTTAAGAAAATCATTAGGATCTTTTCTTGAAAAATCCGTGGGCTTCGAGAAACTCTTGAGCATTTCTTCAAAGCTCAGTAGACTTCAAGAACATCTTGACCCTACTTTCATAAATGCTTCGTGCGTTTTAAAAATGTTTGTAAATTATTTTCTTGGAAGAACTGTGAGCTTTAAGAAAATATTTCCAATTTATTTTTTAAAGCTTTATGTGTTTCAGCAAAGCATAAAAGTTCATTCAAGAAAATTTTTATTCGTCTCAAGAAATCGTTAATTCCTTTTTTTCCTGTTTTGGCTTCAGGAGACTTGTGACGTCAGACCGGTTACTCTAAACTCTTCTAAATGGAAGTGACACGAAGAAGGGTTTGTGGGGACAGACCCTTGTGTTTTCTGACGAGCTATGGTATAATCATGGAAGATTTATGGCACTGAGGGAAGGGGAGTTTGTCATTAGCCAAATTTATTTCTGTAGGCTCCATAAGTTTGATGACTGACGAGTGGTGGGCAAGGTTGACATAATACCTCATGTGAAATAAAAAAAATACATGTATGAACACTTGTGTATACACATGTATACATACATATACAAATATATGTATATGTATGTGTATATATGTATGTGTATATATGTATGTATGTATATATATATATATATATATATATATATATATATATATATATTGATGCACGTAGGCAGTAAGTTCTCTTTCAAACATTATTTTTTGACAATAATTCTGATTCACTTTCGACCGAACTTTCCATAATTTTTTTTTCTTTTTTTCTAGCTTTTCCGAGCGAACCGAGTTCCATCGTATATTGTGGCGAAAATGCTATTAATCGACACAAACACAAACTTTCCTTTGATGTCTACAACCATTCTACTTGGAATAAATGTTAATACAGTTCAAAGGCTGATAATACAAATGGACAAATGCATACACACTAAAGAGTACGATAGTATAGTATATTATTTGTAGATCCTGCCGCTCAATGTATCTATTACGTCCTTAATCTACGTTGGTGGATTTCCATAGGGTGAGGTTCGCATTTGATTCCATATGTAAGGAGAGCCCCTAATTATGCGGCTCTTTATATCAATAAGTGAGGAGAGTTGTGCGTGCATGCATGCATGCATGTGTGTATACATATACATATATATATATGTATATACACATGTGTGTGTGTGTGTGTGTGTGTGTGTGTGTGTGTGTGTGTGTGTGTGTGTGTGTGTGTGTGTGTGTGTGTGTGTGTGTGTGTGTGTATTTACCTATTTGTATTATAAGGGAAGGGAGCTATGCTCGCAGTGTCTTTGTATCTTTCAGCATCAAGTTTGTTCTTAAATTTTTGAATAGTATTTGCACACACTGTTGCCTTATCTAATTTATTCCAGATATCCACCATTCTGTGTGTGTGTGTGTGTGTGTGTGTGTGTGTGTGTGTGTGTGTGTGTGTGTGTGTGTGTGTGTGTGTGTGTGTGTGTGTGTGTGTGTGCGTGCGTGATTCACCATGGTCTTGCATCACGTGTTGGACTCGTGATCGACAGGTTTGAGGGAAAGGTGGGACTACGTCAGGGATGTGTCATGTCGCCATGGCTGTTCAATGTGTATATGGATGGGGTGGTACGGGAGGTAAATGCAAGAGTAATGGGCAGGGGACTGGAGTTGGTTGCAGAAAATGGAGAAAAGTGTGAGGTAAGTCAGATGTTGTTTGCTGATGACACTGCACTTGTGGCAGGGTCAGAGGAGGCATTGGGAGAGTTAGTGACTGAGTTTGAATAGTATTTGCACACACTGTTGCCTTATCTAATTTATTCCAGATATCCACCATTCTCTGTGTGTGTGTGTGTGTGTGTGTGTGTGTGTGTGTGTGTGTGTGTGTGTGTGTGTGCGTGATTCACCATGGTCTTGCATCACGTGTTGGACTCGTGATCGACAGGTATTTCCCTTCCGGAAGAGAGCTCAGAGCTTACATATGACCGATCTATGCGTAATGATGTGACCTTACACGCACACATACACCCAACTCCCCGTCCACGAATTAGAGTAACGACTCACAGTGCAGCGATACTGAAATTATTTCAGCCCTGGGTGGGATTCGAACCCGGACCGACGTAGTGGCGACCGCGGACGCTAACACTGTGTGTGTGTGTGTGTGTGTGTGTGTGTGTGTGTGTGTGTGTGTGTGTGTGTGTGTGTGTGTGTGTGTGTGTGCGTGTGTGTGTGCGTGTTTGTGTATGTGTTCTACAAAGGATAGAGGTTTTCTTCCTTGTTATGACAGATTTTTATAACCCGGAATTTTAAACACAAAGGTGCCAAGGAACACAATGTAATTCAACAAAAACAAGCTTTTGGTTAATACAAACAATCATCTCAGGCAAGAATTCAGGAGAATTGATAATGTAATAGATGAAGCTCCATGAAGTGGAGATAACTGATTGCGTAGAAGAAAGATTTAGATACAATTCATTCTGCAGTCAGTAGGCTGGAAGTTGTCTGTTGCTTGTGCTTTGAGACAGTGTGTCCTTCCGTTCCTGTATCTGGGCGATTGCGATATTTTTTTCTTCGCAGTTTGTACCCAGTTCATACATGAAAACAGGATACGGTGTCTAGGGTATGCCGTTACAGTGACGATAACTAGAGAAAGTTATTGTAGTGATGCCCAGGTCACCTCACGTCCGAGGAGAGGAGCGACTGGGAGCCATTACTTAGAGAGGATGTCCTTCCTAACTTATGCACTGCTGTCGTCGCGCTATAAGAGAGTGCCCAGTGTGCCGTTCTGTATGTTAATGAATGAAGTGTATTGCGATATATAGGCCTTCCCAAACAAGGGTAATCTCGTGTGATTGTCGTAATGTTTATGTATTATTATATTGATATATATATATCCTGGTTATGACTTTATGTCATGGCTTTTCTTATGATGCCATCAAAATATTCTCCGGAATATTATGCAGTACAGTCCCGAGTGATGGTGTACGTTATCAGAATCAATAAAGGGGGATAGACTGGAACCTTCGTAAAAAATGGTTCTACATCGACAAAACAAATCATTACTTAAGGTGTCTTACTGTGCAGAAACAATAGAAAATAAACTTGATTAATATCTATGCTGATGACACGGTATTGGTGGCTGACTCAGAAGAAAAACTGCAACATCTATTGAATGTAACCGTAAGAGCTAGTGAGGAGAAAGGTTTAAATGTAAATATGGGGAAAACTAAAATACTAGTGGCCAGTAAAACAGATCCACCAAGAGTGCAAGTACAAATAGCAGGGAGAAGAATAGAACAAGTAACCAAAATTTCGTACCTGGGAAGCGTATTGACAGAAGATTGTAGATGTGAAAAAGAAATAAAATCAAGGATAGCGATAGCTAAAAGCACGTTTCAGAAAATGAAAGGGGTTTTAACAAACAAGAAAATGTCTACAGATATAAGGAGAACAGTTAAAACATTTATATGGTCAACACTATTATATGGTTCAGAAGCGTGGACAATCAGCAAAAAATTGCAGGAAAACTTAGAAGCAGTAGAAATGTGGATATGGAGACGAGTATTAAGAGTACCATGGACAGCGAAGAAAACAAATGAAGAAGTATTGAGAGAAATGGAGACAGATAGGGAATTGATGACAACAATAAGGAAAAGACAGTTGCGATTCTTAGGACATATAATGTGGAGGGAAGGGTTGGAAGAGGTGGTGATGACGGGAATGGTGGAGGGAAGGAGAGCAAGAGGAAAGCAGAGGGAGAAGTATATGGACGGGCTGATGAGGGCGACGGGAAAACAACTCAAACAAGCACAGATGTTACAAGTAACTAGGGACCGTGAACGGTGGCGCTCCATGGTTGCCGAAGTCCAAGAGGATATGGTACGACGGTAAGGTAAGGTAAAATATCTATGACACGATCTCGAGTCTCAGTTATTTTATATTGATTAAAAACAGATGATTTTATTCATTTTAGCAAAGCTCCTTCATCCATTAACCCATTAAATCCCAAGTTTTTTTGGTCAGGAATTTCCACGGTTTTCTGTAATCTAAGTAATGTGAAGGGTTATGAGAGACAATATATAGTGGTTTTAATGCTTTATTTCCTGTAGTAAGCTTATAAGAAGCTGTCCTCAAATGAGGACACTGGGATAATATAATAGCTTTGTATAGTGATAATCTGTTAGCAAAGGATACTATAAAGAAAAACATATTCTTCTCTTTTTGTGTGTTTGATGCTGAAAACTTGTAAAAATAAATCTGATATTCTAAAAAAAAATATGATATAAAGTAACCCAATACAAATAAACTGAATCATGAAAGCCAATATATCATTTTGCATTCACTTTTTGTGATAAGGGGCAAAACATTCTATACAGAGTGTTACATTGCATTTAGCACAATATGTTCTTGGTTTCTTGGAGCAAGGTTTCCTTTGGCACCGTCTTTGTTGTTCCCGTTTTGCAACAACATGGTCCTTTCCGTCATACCGAACATCAGCGAGTTTCGTAGATGGGCCTGGTGCGTTACTTTTTCTCCCCAGTTCTCTGCCTGCATCTCCCAACTTCAAATAAGGCACACATACTGCTCTTTTGAAGCTTACTAAGTCAAGGTGTTCCTTTCCTTGATGTAGGAATTTATGGATGATCCACGCATTTACAATCATCATGTCTAATACACGTGTGAAGAGCGGCCAATACCACTTCTTTCCCCGTAGAGAAGTTGCGTATTTCCCAGTCAACCAGTCATGGTGATTTACACCTCCCATATAAGCATTGTAGTTGTTCAGAACATTTGGCTGAGGAACATCACCTTTTGCTTTGATATCCCTTTGCCATCTCTTAACCTTTTTGACAGGTTCAATGGTATCATAATTCATTCCAACACAAACACACTTGTTGTCAGACCACCTGACAAAAAGAATTTCTTCATTTGTGTCAAACATATAATCATAGGTGCCTCGTTTCTCTTTTTTCATGATATTTGTTGGTCGTAAAGGACATTTGCTCAATCTGCTTTCCCCGAGATTCATAAGACGAACTAACAAATCATACCCAGTGAAAGAGTTGTCAAAGAAAACAGAATGAGAATTTGGTACTTTCACTGCCTCTAACATTCTCAAAACAACCTTTGTTCCGAGTAGCAGGCCATCATTATCATCATTCCTAGAACTCTTGCCACAATACATGTCAAAATTATAGCAGTAACCTGAGGCTCCACATACAGCCCAGAATTTGTACCCAAATCTGATGGGTTTACCTCTCATAAACTGCTTCAATGAATTACGTCCATAGTACTTCACAATCATTTCATCTACATATATATGCACTATTATAATGCATCAACCTTTGAAGCAGTATTCAGTCAGATGTGTTGCCTACAACAATCTGAACACAAATGATGTATTAGTGGGTGTCGCAGGCACCGTGATCCATGGCATGTTGTAACATGAATAATCAGAGGGAGTCGCAGGTTCTTTTATCGTTGTCCTGTTGTGACCTGTAGTAGCACATGCTTCTATTATATTGTCCCAGTGTCCTCATTTGAGGACAGGCATTTTATAACATTGCTGGCTTGCTGGGTACTAATAATAATTACCTGATATATAATGTACATGGTACATCAGCGTCTTAGAAACATGTGACAACACCTATAATATGTGTCGATAGAGTAGTACTCTGAATTGAAGATGAAATGTTGGCTTATTTGTGGCTCAATTTATCCCTGAAATTGGACCCCAACTAAATGCTTTTGTATGCATCAGTGAAACATAGTTTTAACATGAGGTTGTTGCAAAAACATTATAGCTTGTATTTTATGTATCTTTGAGTTATTCTATTCGCTTATTTATGAATATGACAATAATATACCCGGTGTCCTCAAATGAGAGATTCTGGAATGCCTTAGGAGAGAGAGAGAGATGAACGTGCAGGTAACTAAAACAAAGGTGGCTTGTGTGTGTGTGTGTGTGTGTGTGTGTGTGTGTGTGTGTGTGTGTGTGTGTGTGTGTGTGTGTGTGTGTGTGTGTGTGTGTGTGTGTGTGTGTGTGTGTGTGTGTGTGTGTGTGTGTGCGCGCGGTGCTGTGGCCGTGTGTGAGATAACTATTTAGGTAAATAAATAATGAGAGAAAGAGAGAGAGAGAGAGAGAGAGAAAGAGAGAGAGAGAGAAAGAGAGGGAAAGAGAGAGAGAGAGAGAGAGAGAGAGAGAGAGAGAGAGAGAGAGAGAGAGAGAGAGAGAGAGAGAGAGAGAGAGAGAGAGAGAGAGAGAGAGAGCAATTGTGCGTCCGCATTGAATGTCCATACCTAAACAAATCCGGGCCATTACCTGTTAAACATAATGGCGTTCTGTTTAGTACGCGGAACATTTTGCCTTACTCATACTATATGCATACACGAGATCCTTTCATCCCATTACCATAATGGTTGATTCCTGTGGACTCGCTCATTTACATTACCATAATGGGAATCGTCCTCTGCTAAATTGTCACAGAGAACCTGTCCCTTCTTTTTCTCGATTTTTTATTTATTCATTTATTCATTCATACTTGCGTTCATCTATCAGCTGAATAAAGTGTTGTGGCTCTAGTGTGAGCAAGTTCTATAAAGTAAGTTACCCTGATATAGGTCAAAGAAGGAATTTGGATTTCTTAAACTAATGGAACCTTCTGGACTTCCCAGAAGGCCAAAGACGCGGTCATGAGTTGGCTCCGAGTGAGTCTATGACATCACTCTTGTTTATGTTTTTCTGTTATGAACTGGGTATTAGATCCGTTCGTACAAGGGTCTGGCTGTTGTGTAGTAAGAGCTGTTGTGATTGGGTTACGTGACATTCAATTTAGTAAACTGGTCTCATGGTTGTGTGGCATATGTCTTCCACTCACATCTTACTGAACGGATGATGACCTATAACATACTGAAAGTCTCTGGAACTGCATGTGATTCTCTTGCTGATAGCCATGACTTATCCCGCGCTGTCACTACCAAATCAGAATGATCTAATTATTCTTTTATTCATTCATGTATGTATGTATGTATGTATGTATGTATGTATGTATGTATGTATGTATGTATGTGTATGTACAGTATGTACATATTTATATATGTATGTACAGTATGTATATATGTACGTATGTATGTACAATATGCACATATGTATGTATTTAGTTACCTATTCAATTATTTGTCTGATGATTTATTAATTTATCTATCATCCAGGAGGTGCTCAGTTAAGAGGGAGGGTGGAGGGGTGTGGAGTGTATTCAGGGATGGAATGGGTGGAAATGATTTCATGCCTTTCCCTTTTTGGCTACCTCCCTTGTAAGGGGGAAAAAGCCTTGGTATATGTATGTATGTATCTATTATTCTATTTCTTCGTTTATCTATTTATTTATTTGTCTATCTATCTATTTATAGCAAATTTTTCACGGCATATGAAGAGTAATGACTGCTTTAGACCTTTGAGTTCGTCTTAATAAAATCTTCTGGCGACAGACAAAACAATCATGTAATTCAAGTAAGATGCACGATATCTAACATTCTAGAATGAAGGAGTTTTCATTCATCTGGACAAAAAGACTTGGAGACAGACAAAATAAAAATCACCAGTTCTGTAATACGCTATAAGTGGCCGGTAATATATTATGTAAATGAATTTGATGTGTCTTCTTTTGGCCAAGTTTAGCTGTCTTTCTTCCTATTGTTGTTGGCATCCGTCTGTCTCGGGAGACAATGGAGGTCGCGGTTTTTTTTTTTTTTTTTTTTTTTTTTTTTTTTTTTTTTTTTTTTTTTTTTTTTTAAGTTTATGGTTGAGTTACAACGCCTGCTGTGGCTGTAGAGTCCTATACCTTTGTATTTATTATGCCTTTTTTTATATGGGAGTAACTGGGTAAATGGTTAAACACATGAAACTGAGGGATGGAATAACTGAGAACCGTTGTTCTGTTTGCTCAATCTTTTCCGATTTTTTTATTTTTTTTTTATTTCAACTTTTTCCATAGATACTTCTGTAGAAGAAAACGAGAGAAAGATGGAGGGAGAGGGATGACGAGATATGCAGGAAGAGGAAAGGCTTAGATGGAAGACGAAAAGGAGAGGGAATCGAGTCTTCGAATAAAGAAAAAAATGGACAAAAATTGTTAGGGACAGACAGTAAGCGACATGAGACGGAAAATGGAAGGAAGAAAAAGGGGAGGAAAGACGAGGAAACATAAAATCGATGTCAGAGATGAATGAGGTGATTAGAAGAAAATATAGAAGATAAAGAATAGAATAACAAGAAAAGGGATGATGGGAAAGGGAAGACGAGTTCCGTATGAAAAGGAGAGAAGGAAAGGAAGAGGAGATGTGGCTGAGGAAGGGGAGGGTACGAGAGGAAGAGGAACAAAACATGACGGGAGGAAAAAGGAGAAAATTGAAAAAAAAAAAAAAAAGGTAGGATGAAGAGTAGGAGGGGGAAGAAGAGAAGGGAAGGAGGGGACGTGGAAGAAGAAAAGGGGAAGAGGGGAGGAGAAGAAAGAATAGAAGGAGAATAGGTGGAAAAGAGGAAACGGAAAAGGACGTGAAGGATAAAGACGAGGGGAAGAGAAATAAGAGGAGAAATAGGTGGAACGGGAGGAGGAAGAAGAGAAAGGGATGAAGAAGACATGTAAGAGGAGGACAAAGAGGAAACGGAGGATAAGGACGAGGACAACTACGAGAACATGAGCGATAAAAAAGAAGACGAGGAGGAGATAGACGAGGATGAAGACGAAGAATAATAGAAGTACGAAGAGTAGAAGGGGGTCGGAGACAGAGATAAAGGCGAGGAGGACGAGAAAGAGGAGAAGAGGGAGGAGGAGGAGGAGGAGGAGGAGGAGGAGGAGGAGGAGGAGGAGGAGGAGGAAGGAATGCTTGGGACACAAATCAATGCCGCTATCCCATACATCACGTGTCTGGGCACAGGTGGCTGGCCGGCCAGCCTCCTTCCACCTAACTCTGAACTCTTCAGTACTTTGCCGCGGTTTAGTTATTTTCTTTTAACAAGTGACACGCGATTTTATTCACGTGGAGGCCGCTCAACTTGACGGTGGTCTCGATCGACCGAGACTATGTTCAATCCAAGGAAATTAAGTCAATTTATTTTTTGACGTAATAATAGTTGCATTATCCTTCGACCTACAGGAAGTTCTCAAGAATAGTTTCTTCATTATTTTCTATCTAATAGTCTCTCATCTCCATCACCCACTTATTGCTTCCCTGACCCCTGTACTGAGTCAAGGTCCTCTAAACTATCCTCTGGCTAATGGATTAGTCGAGATATCTTTGATCCTTTCAGGTCGAGGTACTGCTCTATATTGAATAGAAAAAATGAAGACAAAAAAATGACGTTATCCTGCAAAACAAAATATCCAAACAAAGCTATCGTAGTGAAAGGGTTACAGTACCTGTCTATTTGTTCATTTTTTACCTATTTTTTCCCTTTTTCATCTACTTGCACGCTATCTTCCTTCTTTTACCTTTCTTTTGATTTTCCCATTTTTTCTTCAGTTGCCTTTTCCTCCCTATCCATTCATAACTCACGCTATTCTGAAGAATCCAACTCAAAAAAAATCTGCACACTCCTCCCTGTTTACTTCTCCAAAATACTCTTGTTCCTCTTCCTTATCCTCCTATACTAGCTGTATACTTCTGGTAATTTCTCTTATGCCGTGTTTATGCTCTTGAGGGCATTCTGACGAAGTTCTTTAAGAGGGGGTTTACACGGTTCGACAGACACGTGTTTAAAGTGATGAGTGAACGTGTGAACGGGGTATTTGGTTGTCGAACACGTTGGTTAAACCCCCAAATGCCCCGTTCACACGTTCACACATCACTTTAAACACGTGTCTGTCGAACCGCGTTCGACGAACCGTTACTCCGTCTAAACACCCTCTAACGATACTGGAAGAGGATCCCGATGGAACAAGACTTTTTCTTTGCTCGAAGTTTCTTGTATCTCTTTCGCATCTCCTTCGTTATCGCCTAGCTCTTCGACCTCGTTATCATCAGCAATTCATAAGACGTCCTCTTCATTCGTTCTCCTCAGTTAATGATCAATTCAAAATTAACATTTATATTTTCCTTTCCCCAAGCGTCGAGCACATCTTCAACCGAACTGAGTTACCGAACTTGAAGACTTCGTCTCCGATCTCTTAAGAACCTACTTCCACAACAGTGTCATCGATATCGTCATTACCTTCATTGTTATAACCATCACCAACGCCATTGCTACTGTCGTCAACATATTTCACTTTAACATAATTTGCTTCATAACTAAAAAAAAAATCATATTTACTATCCATCCCTATGTTCTGTAGCTTCATACAATCGTGTTTACGGTTTGTGACCCCCTTATTTTTCTACATATTTTTTTTCTTTTCCTTTCCACTTTATCCTCAAATTAAAAGTTACTCTCCATTTCACATCAGCAAAAGCTTCTCCCCCCTTGTATCGCATTTCCTGTTCCATAATTATTTGGTTCGGTTCTTTTCAAATTCATTAATCTTTACTAATCCTTTCTATATTAACCTAGCCTGAATTTCTTTACGCGACTTGCTGGATGGACAAGAACAAGGTCAAGCGTACACCAGGAGGCACTGAATAGCTGCGGCCGAAGCCGTCATCTTTGGTCTATACGCTTGGACTATTGGATAGGTAATACACTCTCACAGCTGGGAACCGGAGTGGTTTGCGGGATTCGAACCCACAACTATGCGTTTAGGATGCGAGATCATCAGGCCAGCAGCACACACACCTTACTGGGTAGTTGGTGTAGTTAATAACTAGTCCTCAGATTTCAGTGAATTATAGCTTTTTGTATCTTGTTTTCTCTTCTTAATGACGAAGTGTGCACTTCGCTAAAACAGATAGGATTTGTTGTCTTATGAATCACTACACTAAGCTACAATTAACGCAATGTAGTTGTCCTGTCCAAAGCAATTCACTGTTCTGTTTTCCCTTTTGTTTCGTTTTTCCTTTTTTTTTTTCTTTTCTTTCAGTGTCTATAAGAATATACCTTTCCAGACCTAATTTTTCTCTCACGTCTTCCTTTTACTGTTTTTTCTTTTTTTCCCTGATTTATCCATGACTTCCTTACTTCTTCCTACTTGTTTTTTTCTTCACTTTTCCTCCTTCAACTTCTTGTTCTTACTAATCTAATTTTCTTCCTCGTCCTCTTCCTCCTTCTTTTTCTCTCTTCCTTTTTCTTTAACTTGCCTTCTACCCCACCTGCTTTTCCTCCTCTTCCTCCTTCTTTTTCTCTCTTTCTTTTTCTTTTACTTGCCTTCTACCCCACCTGCTCTTCCTCCTCCTCCTCCTCCTTTCTCTCTCTTCCTTTTTCTTCTACTTGCCTTCCACCCCATCTCCTCTTCCTCCTCCTCCTCCTTCTTTCTCTCTCTTCCTTTCTCTTCTACTTACCTTCTACCCCACCTCCTCTTCCTCCTCCTTTCTCTCTCTTCCTTTTTCTTTTACTTGCCTTCTAACCCACCTCCTCTTCCTCCTTCTTTCTCTCTTCCTTTTTCTTCTACTTGTCTTCTACTCCACCTCCTCCTCCTCTTCCTCCTCCTTCTTTCTCTCTCTTCCTTTTTCTTTTACTTGCCTTCTATCCCACCTCCTCTTCCTCTTCCTCCTCCTTTCTCTCTTTTCCTTTTTCTTTTACTTGACTTCTACTCCCCCTCCTCCTCCTCTTCCTCCTCCTTCTTTCTCTCTCTTCCTTTTCCTTTCACTTGCCTTCTACCCTACCTTCTCTTCCTCCTCCACCACCAAAACCTTCTTCCTCCCGACTAACATCCTTACCTCTTTCCTAATCACGCCCCCCCCTTCCGCACCCTCACGCCCTTCAAATTATGTGCCTCCTCCATCTTCCCCCACTCCTCGACCTTCCCTTGGTGGTTCATAGCCTCTTGTCCCCCGTTACCGGCCTCCATTGTGTGTTCCTCCATCCTTGAGCCTGTGGAGACCTCTTCGCCACCATTGTTGGAGCTGTGCCTCCAACACCAACCCTGGGGGCGGAACCAGTATCACCACGACAGTCATCCTCTTCGACTTCTGGTTCTGACCTCCTTCGAAATCAGGAGAATCTGTGACTGTTATACTAATTGTTGCTACCGTCGTTGCTGCTAAATGCATATCACCAATCTCTTTAGTATGATATATGACAATCAGCCAAGGTATTTCATATCATATATTCGTAGAATATTGAATTTTACTCCACACTTGGCCAGTTTATAGCATAGTCATCATTAGCATCATCATCGTTTTCTTTGTCATCATTGTCGTCGTCACCAAACAATATTTATGTTTTTATTTCGCCTTTTTATATACATGTTTAAAAGTAATAAGAAATTCACAAACACACACACACACGTCATATATATATATATATATATATGCGAGTGTGTGTGTGTGTAGTGTGTGTGTGTGTATGTGTGTGTGTGTGTGTGTGTGTGTGTGTGTGTGTGTGTGTGTGTGTGTGTGTGTGTGTGCGCGTGTGTGTGTGTGCGCGTGTGTGTGCATGTACGTCTAACAATCGCCTGTTTCACTGCTTCACTATAGAAAACCCTGTTATATGAGATCCAATATGATTGGGCAAACATTTTGATCGACTCCAATTCTTCTTGTGTTCTCTGTGACCGGAACTTTCTCTTTCACCATCGCCATGAATTATGTCTGAAATGCCCCAATAGAATGTACGGTAGTTGCGTCAAATAAATCGTATTATATCAGATAACGTGGGGATGGGCCGGGAGTCTGCCTGGGGGAAAGGGTCATGCAGCTTAGCGTTGTGGTTGATAGGTGATCGATCACAATGGCTCCCATGGACCAGTGCATGACATAATGAAAAATGTGTTTTCATTTCATATAATACAATGATGGCTTCAACATCACAGTGATCTCATTATATTCGATTTCATTCAATTTTGATTATCCTCCTTTAATAGGTTTTATTGACCATTAATTACTTCTTGATGACGCTTTCACAAGCTTGTAAATGTAATTACGTGTGTTTCGATGATTCCGTGAGATAAGTGTCTTTATTAGTGTTTTTCAATTTTCCTTTTGTGGTTCATTCGCTCTTATAAGCACGCATGTATACATGTATATAGACACGCGCATGTACGTTTAGTATTATGTGTACAGTATGTATATAAGCACGTATATGTGTGCGTATATACACACACATACATACATATACTAAAGGCTTTTTCCCCCTTACAAGGGAGGTAGCCATACACACACACACACACACACTATATATATATATATATATATATATATATATATATATATGTATATATATATATATATATATATGACTACTTGGTTCAATTGCTCAATATTTACCTGGCTTTTTTTTTTTTTTTTTGTAACTTTTATTTTTATCTATGTATCTAATCTGTGACTTGCATTTGTTTTCTTAACGTACGAAATTATCCTGTTTTGTGCCTACTTGCCTATTTGTTCATTATTATTATTATTTTTTTTTTCCCTCATCCTTCTCGGGTTCCTCTACTTTCATTTTCTTTCCCCATCACTTCGGATCCACTCCTGCCTTCCAGGTGTCTGCTCTCCTGTCTCCAGGCCCGCTGTGACCTTGTTCCAGGTCAAGGTCGAGGGTAGAATCAACCACAACAGTTGTCTTCAAGGAGGCGAGGAACTCCTCTCACTTCGACAGTTATCCTCACCAAAACGTGAGGTTTAGCGCGTTGGCAGTCAGCCCCAAGACCCCAAGGAACCTCGCCCAAGCAGAGAACCTGCCATTTCCTTCAGACTCGTTCGTCGTCTCATTCACGTTAAGATATTGTGTTCAGACGCTTGCGAACCGTCTTGCCAATACGCGGTCCTTTGTTATCCAAGTCAATGCTTAGCCACCATGTCAAGCATTCTTAAGACTGATTTTTTTCAAACAACTGAATAGTTTCTTATTATGGGCCAGGATATCCACATAATTTCTATTATTTATTTGTTCTTTATTTTATTTCATTTTTATTTTTGGTTCATCCTGTTCTTTGTACTATCATTGATAAATCACTGGCAAATTCACACTTATCAAATTCAGTGGGTTACAGTTCCCTTTTTAACTCCTAAGTCTACTTAACCTCAACCGTCTTCATCCCCTTTACCCCCTACACAAGAATATATAAATAAATAAATAAATAAGTAAATAGATAAATAAATTGGCGGATATTTGGTTTGTATATCGTATGTTTTTTTTAACTAATGTGTGTTCCACTAGTATTCTGAATCTAATGGCTGAAGACATTAATTTGGTTCTCTACCAACCCTCGCTAAGTTAAGATGAACAGCCAATTATCAACATTTCATCGTGCAGTGGGTTTAGCACATTTTAGCACATTTAGCACATAAGACAATTTCATTCAGTTTTTGGGATTCCTTTATTATAGGATTTAATAATTCTCAGTTAAGTTTTTGGTGAATATTACAACTGTCAATCTTTCGATCCATTACTAGACTTTTTATTCACGTAAAACTGAAGTGTTTACTCAGTTACTCGTTACATCTTCTTCAGATTTAAGAACACAAGAACATAAAAATAGAGGAGACTGCAAGAAACCACAAGCCCTACACTTGGCAGTTCCCTGTTCATTGCCACCTTTCATCTGTTTTTTATTTTGTCTTATGCTAAAGTATCTTATTTTCCAGATAAGAAACAGAAAATCTCACTCGCCTGAGAAAGCCCGAAAGATCTTGCTTCTGGTGGTTCCTGTAATCTTCTCAGAAAGACACGAATCCATACACCACGCAAAGATAACATATCAACATAAGAATGATGGTGACTGCAAGAGACCATAAGGCCTACACTAGGTAGTTCCATGTCCATTATCATCTATCATCTCTATTCATAGATTTATCTAGTCTTCTCTTGAAATAATTATTTCAACGCTCACTTATAAGACCATTCTGTGACCACTAACAAACTGTGTACAAGGTATCATCAAATTAAATGGTTAATTCTTTTTATATCCTTTCCATGTCTATCGTCCTATTTGCATAATACTTTACTTTCTCGGACATTACTTACTCTACTTCCAACTTCACCCGAATTGGATGATTAAGATGGCCACAGCCTTCTCCATTTTGGTCGTTTTTTGTGAGAATATTTGTATAAAAGTAGAGAAAGGATATTGGAAATGATAAAAAAGAGATTATCAAAGGTAACGGACAAGATGTGGAGACGGGACAGAAAGTAAAAGAAAACAAGAAATGAAAAAAAAAAAACAGAAAGTAAGAAAATTAAGAAGACCAGAAGAGAATTGAGGAACAAAAAGGATAGAAGCTTAAACATGAACAAGCACAGGAAAAAGAAAATCGGGACTTTGAAAAAAAAAAAAAAAAAGGATGAACACAAAGGACTAAAATGACCCATCTCCCCCCAACCCCACCTCTAACCAGTCCCCGGGCTCCATGAAAAAAGTCTGTTATATAACTCAAGCTCAGACCCTTTACTGTACTCAAACCTTCTTTCCTTTGTTTGCTTCCTTTTCATATTTGTTAACCCTTTGAGACGAGGCGCTTTATCCCAACTGAATAAAATCGTAGTTCTTAAACAAGAAAACGCTCTTCAAAGGAATCGTTGAGGCAATCTTTAATCATGAGAACATTAAACATACTTCATAATTGAATCGAATCACTTGAATAAAAGATTCAAATACAATGTCACTATCGACTGAGTTACTTGAAGTTATCCTCAGTCCTCTGAAGCGTGGAGGTTTGGTTCCCATCACCTGAATAAAATCATCAGGAGTTAATAAAGAAAAATAGAATTCTCTGGATATGGAATCTTCTTTAAACAGCCCCGAACCCATGTCAGTCGATACCGACGAGTGTGAAACAAAGCCACATTCTCCTTCCTGTACTCCTCCTCCTCCTCGTCCTCCTTCTCTTCTTCTTCCTCCTCCTCCCCTTCTCCTCCTCCTTTCCTCCTCCTCCTCCCCACCCCGCCCGGCCACCAGACCCTCTCCTTCATCTTCAGTCCTCCTCAGCTTTCCACAGTCACTTTCGGGTCTTCGCTATGCAAACGCCCACCTTCATCATGATCCACCTCCTTAATTTACACTTCTCCCCACTAGGAACCCGTCTGCTGCGCCCTTTAATCCACCGCTAATCTCCCACTAAATACGGGTAACTCCTACTCAGGCTTGCCTCTCTCAATTCCCGAGACTTCTCATTCCTCACCCTTACATTGGGTAGGTCTCCATTTCTTGTAGGTGGTGGTGGTGATGACCTTCCCACCCTCCATTACTCCTACTCTTCTTCCTCTTCTTCTTCTTCCTCCTCCTCCTCCTCTTCCTCCTCCTCCTCCTCCTCTTCCTCCTCCGCCATCGCCTCTTAACTCCTTACCAATGGTTCACCCCCACCCCCCCGGTCCACCAAGACGGAAGCCTCTGGTCTCTACTTGCAGCTCCCTCAGCTTTGTTCCCGTACACGTGCGTCTCCTTAAAAGATTTCGTTATTTCCTCCTCCTCGACCTACTCTTCTTCCACCTCCTCCTCCTCTTCCTCCTCCTACTCCTCCTCTTCCTCATGTTACTCTTTCTCCTTCTCCTCTTCCTCATCCTACTCCTCCTTCTCTTCCTCTTCCTTATCCTACTCTTCCTACTCCTCCTCTTCCTCCTCCTCTTCCTCCTCCTCCTCTTCCTCCTCCTCCTCTTCCACCTCCTACTCCTCTTCCACCTCCTCCTCCTCTTCCTCATCCTACTCCTCCTCCTCTTCCTCTTCCTCATTTTACTCTTCCTCCTCCTCCTCTTCCTCTTCCTCCTCTTACTCCTCCTCCTCCTCTTCCTCCTCCTCCTCCTCCTCTTCCTTATCCTACTCCTCCTCCATCTCCTCTTCCTCATCCTACTCCTCCTCCTCCTCCTCCTCCTCTTCCTCTAGTGACTGCTTCTTTTCTCTGCCTTCTTCGTCTTATTTTCCATCTTCATCTTCTTTTTCGTCTTCTCCGTCTTTATTCCCATCGTTCTCTTCTTCACCTTTTCTCTTTTCTCCACGTTTGCCTTCTCTGTCATTGGCTTAGCTTTCTTTTGCGTCTTCTTTTTTTGTAATTTTTCTTGTTTTCTGTTCATCTTTTCTTTTCACTTTTTCTTTTTACCTTCTTACTTCATTTTCATTAGCATTTCTTCTTAGTTTTACTTTCATTTTCACTATTATAAGAAATTTTTCATCATGAATATTTTCATGTCAATAAGATTCTTTCTTCTTCCACCGATTCCATTTCCTCCACTCTGGCAAGTAACTCACATCGCTAGAGATCTACTTGACAAGTAATTTTGCAGATCTTGCCCTCTTCATCTTCATCTCCCTTGGTGCACAGCTGCAAGAAAAAGCTGCATTTATCTGTCATAGGAGACCAGCGTACTTTCAATCCGAAAAGAGTTCCCCTCCTGTGCTGCTGGTGCCCTGTGCTCCCCCTCCCCCTCAAAAAAAAAACTCTAAATTCCTCTCCCAGACTATAAGTGATTCTGTCTCTTCAATACAATCCAAAAAGAAGAGTCCCCTCTCCTACTGCTAAGGGTCTACGGTCCCTAAAAAAAAAAAAAAAAAATAAAAAAAAAAAAGTCCTCTCCTAGAATATAAGTGAAAATTGAATTTGTCTCTTGAAGACTCCTCGTTTACGCATAATTCTCTCCAGAAATTGATTCAATTTGCTGTGGATCACCATTACGAACTGTTCTGGTAAGTTTGTTATATACAACAATCTATCCGCTTTTATTGGAATAGAATCTGTACAAGTAGTCAATGGATCTACATAATTTCTATGATGTAATGAAGAAGCATTCTACAATTTTTATTCTCGTTGATTGTAGACAATTTCTCAAGTTACATTAGTGAGGGTATACAGCCATTCTGCCAACCGTTTCTTATATATATATATATATATATATATATATATATATATATATATATATATATATAATGAAAATACACAGATATATCATGTGATTTTTCTCTCTTACAAGGTAAGTCGCCAAAGTCAAAAGACGAAATTCCACTCCCACTTTATCCCCAACTACTCTACTCCCATTCACCACCCTTCTCTCCCTCTCTCTTTTCTTGGCTCCTCCTGGATGACGGGTCGTCCCTGCATCTCGCCCATTGCTCTCGGCCAGAAGCAGTACAGCAAGACACAGCACATCTACATCTGCCTAGCGACAAACGGTTTTGTTTAATTAAGAGAACATCACTATATTGATTAGGTTAAAGAATTAGATATTGAGGTAAGGAAATAAGCTCCACCGCAAGGACTCGAACCTTTGCCTTAGCGACTGCTTATTATGAAGCAAAGACGCTATGAAGTAGTCGCTAAGGCGAAGGTTCGAGTACTTGCGGTGGCGCTTTTTTCCATTTGTCACAATGCCACACAACATATTGAGGTAAATACCTGATCACAGAAGCATACGGTTAGCCTGCAGGGGATTACGAAAGTGAAATGTGGGAAATTAAATTACCGTACGTTGTCTTGGCTTGGCTAGGCTTGACCAGGTTTAGCTTATATTAATTTAGTTTCAATTAGTTTAGATTACTTCAGCTTATCTTAACTTAGTTTATGATAGGGTTCTTCTCTTAGTAGCTGAAGTAGATTGGTGAAAGAGGTTATGTATTGTTGAGACATTTTTAACAAGTTGTAGATGGAAAAAGGAGACAAGATCTAGTTCCGATTTTATTCCTGGCCGGTTTCGCTCTAAACTTCTCCAAGGGAAGACCAGGAAAAATCTTCGAACTAGTTCCGTATCTTCTTTTTCCATCCTTACAGAGGTTATGTTTGTAAAACAATTAACCTAGCCTGACTGGTCAAAAAGTTTCGACACGGCATACAGACGACACCAGTCAGGGATGGTGGAA
>NC_134781.1:71782037-71787037 GCF_046742065.1 Oratosquilla oratoria | reverse complement strand
CGTAAGCGTAATTTGACATTTGGAAATCTGAAAAACAAAAGATCATAACCGAAGTCGTTTCTACACAAACGAAACAGCAAAAGCAAGTAGCATGCTAGCGAGAAATGCCTAGTATATACCACCACCTTATGAGATCGAGTGACAGAGGAGGTAAGGTGGAGGTAGTGGGGGCACTTGAATGGAGGGATAAAAGGAGGCAAAGGTAATTCTCATTCTTCTTTGGGTATCGATTGTTTCCAATTATAAAAGAATGCTGTATGGCACTATCTCGCACAGTGTCAATAATGTCTTTAAAGTATAGATTCCATAGAAGTTATATAGTCCATAACCCATACAAGAAGTAGGTGGAGGAGGACAAGGAGGAAGAGGTGGAGGACGAAGAGGATGAGGAAGGAGAGGAGTATGAAGAGGAGAAAAAATTGGAAGAGGAGAAAGAGGAGGAGGAAGAGGAGAGGGAGGAACATGAGGAAGAGAAAGAAGAGACAAAAGGACATCTAAGGGGGTGGATATAACAAGTGTAACTAGAAAGGGTGGAAGAGGAGGAAGAGACACGGGAGAAATAAAAAATAAAAGAGTTTGAAGGCACGAGAACAAAGATGGCACCGAAAACTTGAAAAACAAAAGAATAACGAAGGAAAATGAGGAGGAAGGGGTGAGGAGGAGAAAGAGCAAGGAGAAGAAGGAGGAGGAGGAGGAGGGAGGACTAGGAGCAGGAGGAGGAGGAAAAACAAGGAAAAGGAAGAAGAGCAGGAGGAAGAGCAAGTAGGAAGTGGGAGGAGGAAGAACAACGAGGAGGAAGAAGAGGAAGAACATTTACATCTTCCGCAAATGACAGATACCCCGTGACACTTATCAAGAGAGACAGGCAGGTGGACAGACGAAATAGTCTCACTAATATCAGGTACAAGGACAGATGTAACTAAGAATATTGGTGTACTTGTGTATATATATATATATATGTATATATATATGTATATATATTATATATATATATATATATGTATATATATATATATATATATATATACACATATATACACACAAATATATATATACATATATATAAATATATATACATATATATATATATACACATATATATATACATATATATATATATATATATATATATATATATATATATATATATACATATATATATATTCATACATAATATGTTTAGGAAGATTTTAGTTAATTTTGGAGACAAGTACAATATAAGAATAACAAACACTTTCTTCAAAGAAGTCCAAATAAAACTACCTTAACAAAACAGACTTCATATTTGGAGATAAAAGCAACAACATTATTATCAATATTATGCTTATAATTAGATAATGATGGTGAATATAGGATGTTACATTGCACAGTTAAATTTAATTTCAGAGCCGAGAGAAATAAACTTGTTTTGAAGAAGAAATTAAGAGTTTCAAAAGGCAAAAGGAACAAAAAATAATCACTTCGAAATGAAAAACAGATATGATGTTCTATGATATAAGGACACAAGGTACGATATTTAATTTAGTTAATATCATAAGGAAATCGTCAGAAAAAGTAGGGAGTATATAGATCTTATAAAGATATTCGATATATGAAAATATTAAACAGAGTGCAAACTACCTTCACGTAGGCAGCAAATGTTACACAGAAACTGAGAGACAATTAAATAAAGACATAATGGTAAAAATAGAAGAATTTTACAAATAACTTTCCCCATCAAACAACATGGTCAAAAATAGTAAATTCAATAGTACTCGTAGACGTCATCTGTGACTAGAAGTTGCCCTAAGCTTCAAACATATAAGACCACATTGGTGCAATAGCATATCAATAGATCTTTTGACGGACGGAGAAAAATCTCATTATAGATTAGCTCAGCTATATACGCAGTCTGTAAATCAGGAAACCGTTCTTGAGTTGTAACTTAATGTTTAACTCATTTCATTTCATTATAAAGGAAACCAGAATGACCTTGGTAACTGACGAGTGACTTGTTTATTATATGTGTACAATATATTTTCCAAGAGTCTTTCAAGTAAAGCTCTAGATTAATACCATTCAACCAATGAATACTAAGAAATCAATTATTTTTTATACTCGTATGTATACAATATATTTTCCAATATTCTTTCAAGCTCTCGATTAATACCATTCAACCAATGAATACTAAACAATCATTTATTTCTCATATGTATACAATGTACTTTCCCAAAGTCTTACATGCAAAGTTTTCGATGAATATCAAGAGAAAAAGCAGACTTTAGAAGCAGTTACTCATATACAGACCATCTACAGAAAATTAGCCTACTAATCGAGAGAACAACAGACTATTGTACAACAAATTACTTTATTTAGTTTTTGTAAACTACGAAAAGGCCATTGACTCGGTAGAACAAATAGCAATACTAAATTCATCAAACAAACAAGGTGCAAACAAACACATTGTAAGAGCTTTCGAGAACATTTATGTGGAAGGTAAGATAAAGATCAAGAAAGGAGTGAGGCAAGGCGGTACAATTTCACCCAGGCTATCTGGAGCTTTCCTGGAAGAGATTTTCAGGTCGTTGAGCTGGAAAGGGAACATTAGGCGATTTTTGGGAGATATCTTAAATGGGTGAAGGTAATGAAGATAAAACTAAGGAATACGCAGAGTAGAATGAAGTTTTGAATGCTGGGAATAATGCTGTAAGACAAAAGACAGAGGCCAAGCTGGGTGAGAGAAGGGATTGGAGTGAAAGAAAATGTGAAAGTAATAAGAGAGAATGGGAAGTTAGTGCGAAGGAATGATGGGCGATGGAGGCTAGTGTGCTGCTATTGGGCAAAGCGAAATGGGAAGCATGGAAGAGTAAGACCTGACAAAGGGTGAAGAGACGGGATGGAGAAGTTTACAGGATGGACGTGGCAGAGGTTAGCGCAGTCGTGTGGTACTCTGCAAATGTATTACAGGGGTTTTCGTTGAAGAACAGACTCGATATAGCTGACCCATTGGTCGATGCACACACACACGCACACACACACACACACACACACACACACACACACACACACACACACACACACACACACACACAATATTATATATATATATATATATATATATACATATATATATATACATATATGTATACATACATCATGTACACGTGTCAAAAGAGAGAAAAAGAAAGAGAAAAAAGGAAAATTACAGTTGCCACAAGCACTACTGCCTCAGCCTGGTGTCCATACCCACCCAAGGGAAATCACGGGCGCATTTTTGACTCGATCGAGTGTTGGCAGCAATGGGCGAACACATAGGCTTTGGCATCGTGATTGCATGAATACGCACGCGCGTGTGCGTGCGTATGCGTATTCAGGGATATGTATTCGGACGTACGCATCAGTCTGTGGTATTGAGTGAATTATTGAACCATTAAAGGAGAAAGGCTCTCAACTGACATGACGCGGAAGAGCATGGGAATATGGAGGAGATTCGATGGAGAAGACATTTGTGATGTTCTGTATGTTCTAGTGATTTCGCTCATTACGACAATTATATTTACGGCTAAGAGGAAGGATATATTTTCTTTTTCATGTCTGGGGAACAATGTCAACATGATGCAAACAAAACAGTGCGAATTATTTTGTACCGTGAAATGTAGGAGACACGCGTGAGCTCTATTTTTGTTCAGATATCAGGTGTACTGTATATTCTAGGCACTATAACGTATGTTTTAATATACACAGGCAAACATTCACACGCATACACACAAACACACACACACACACACACACACACACACACACACACACACACACACACACACACACACACACACACACACACACATGTGTATCTGAAGTGATTCCCTAGTAACAGCGAATATCATACAACCACCTCGGGATTCGAAACGAGTTTATTTGTCATCGAGCGAGACTTCGGTTCGAATCCTGCGCGACTATTAGAAATTATTTGTATGCATGTATATATGTGTATATATATATATATATACATACATACATATACCAAGGCTTTTTCCCCCTTACAAGGGAGGTAGCCAAAAAGGGGAAGGCATAAAATCATTTCCACCCATTCCATCCCTGAATACATTCCACATCCCTCCACCCTCCCTCTTATCTGTGCACCTTCATATATATGTGCACCTCCATATATATATAATGTGTGTGTGTGTGCGTGTGTGTGTGTACATGCGCGTGTGTGTGCGCGCATTTGTGTGTGTGTTCGTATGAGCACTCACTTGTCCACATCTGCTGCACAATTTCCGTACCTTGCATATCAAATTGACTGATATCACATCCTCTCTTTTATCTAAATATTTAATTCCAGTGAATTACACTTCCATCCCCTTTGCATTTGTGTATACAACTAGACTCTGAAATCAGAATCCTGCGCTTATAAAATCCTTTGCAACCTGTACTCTTACGGTTCAGAAAAATTCACAACATATTCGATTGAATGAAAACAACCTTTTATACGTACATGAGTAAGACACTTCAGCCAATTTGCATCAAATCCAGTTTACAAGAGGAGTTGATTCAATTACTATGCAGCACATGAAACGTATGTTCAAGTGTCAAACTAAAAACAAGATTAAATTAAAAGGGTAATTATATTATCTCAGAAATTACAGATATGGACAATATGTTATCTTGTGATTTTGAAAGCTAATTCATGTAAACGAGTATTATCCTTGATCAAATATTTAAATCCATGTTCTCATTAACCATTTCCCAGCAGCTGTCGCAGGAGAAAATGTGTTCAAGATCATATGTTTACAATGACACACACTACACGTCATGATATATGATATCTCGTGAAAGATCAGTATACCTTATTTTGCAGCAAGACAAGGACAATGAGATGCACATCTTTTCATTTATGTATGAATGTCCCCTGTTAGTGCACACGTATGTGTGTGTGTGTGTGTGTGTGTGTGTGTGTGTGTGTGTGTGTGTGTGTGTGTGTGTGTGTGTGTGTGTGTGTGTGTGTGTGTGTGTGTGTG
>NC_134781.1:71767037-71769537 GCF_046742065.1 Oratosquilla oratoria | reverse complement strand
CGACAGCCGTATACCATAGTTTCTTACATAGAACGTAATATTACCATTCAGGTAAGAAGATACTCAGGTAATTATAAAATGCACAACCCACTCTTCACCTTCTCTACGAAGGAATAAAATATAAAAGAAAAAATATTCTTCAGAGTTGTGGGATGAACAGCGACATACATGGGGTCCCGACCCTTAGAATTCATGTTCAGACGAGTGTCCGTCTTTCAACGAAGAACAACTCTCCAATTACTACTATGTATGTTTTTGTGTTGAAGACCTTAATTCTGTTATTAGTACCTTCATCAATTTAATCACGGTAAAACATACTTTAATGAAAACATTTGTTTTAATCGCAGCACAAATATCGAGGCAAATATATGTCAAGAATATAAAAAGACAATAACATATGCTGAAGGTCTGAATATACTTGTACACGGGCAAGGGATGTACTATTTTTGTACGTACATGTAAATATACGCCTGTGTGCATATGCGTATACGTGTGTGTGTGTGTGTGTGTGTGTGTGTGTGTGTGTGTGTGTGTGTGTGTGTGTGTGTGTGTGTGTGTGCTTGTGTGTACACGCGTGTGTGTGTGTAATAATAATAATTAACGGTTTATTGAAAACGTGGCAACCAAAAGCTGAAAATACACATATTAAGGTAAGAGTGTACATAATAAACGATTACCTATACATATTATGATGCTGCAGTGATTGTGCACTATACAAATATATAAAACATGAACATATATAAAATTATAAGTACGTCTTTGTGTGTGTGTGTGTGTGTGTGTGTGTGTGTGTGTGTGTGTGTGTGTGTGTGTGTGTGTGTGTGTGTGTGTGTGTGTGTGTGTGTGTGTGTGTGTGTGTGTGTGTGACCGCGTGCCTCAGTACACAAACGTAAGCGATTATGTACGTTTCAGGTATGTTCTACCAACGGGTCTGTGAATGAGTAGAATGGATGTGAGCTAAGAGCGTGTTTATGAGTTGCTAATGGCAAAGGCTCTACCCCCAGGCAATGAGGGGAACTGAGACACATTATATAGAATCGTAATGTAAGGGAAAGGACAGAAGTAGGGTATGCGCTCGAAAGGAAAGATAAAAGAGAAAGAGAAAAGAGAAAGAGAAAAAGAGCGAATTTCCCTAAATGAACGGAGTATAACCCACCACTACGCTGTTTCTCTGGATCCGGGGAGTCTATTTATCACGAAGAGTTTAAGGGAGGACGATGAATAGATATAAGCACCACTTATGAAGTGCTGTTTCCAGCACCGCGTGTCTGTGACAAGGGTGGGTTAGGGTAGTGATCTTGGCTTGGTATGTGACATTCAGTGTGACGATGAGATGTGTCTGAGATGAAGGAAGACCCATGACGAAGGTAACCAGCGAGGGAGTGAAGAGTCCGACTTCATCCTCAAAAGTGTCAAGACTCGGCCACAAGTTCCATGACAAGAAGACACATAAACACCCTTGATGCCCGGCCACTATGTATGCGGTCATCAACCGTGCCCGCGGGTAACATAAACAAGAAAACAAACGACACAAAAAACGGGAAATAACGAGGACGAGGTATGCCTGTGGGAAGGAGGCCACAAATGTCTTGTACGCGAATAAGAATGATCAGAGGAACCGGCAAATCACCCAAGTAAACGAGAACGAGCGCGAAACGTTTTCTAGAGAGTGAAAGAGAGAGAATACAGACACGACAGGGAGAAGCAATTTGTGGTGACCGGGAACAGGGACGGGAATTATAGAGAATGGGTAGGAGGCAGTACGGGATCGAAGAACGATAGAAGCAGTTGAAGAATGATAGGAAAGGAAGACAGTGTATATAAAGAAGAGAAGGTACGAGGAGAGGAAGCCGTGAAGTAAGGAAAAATAGAAAGGAGTGAAAAGGAGAGGAATATCTATAAGATTGGAAAGACCTACTTGTAATGAAATAGGTGGTAGAAAAATGGGGTAGAAAAGTATGACAAGCAGTGGGTATAGGAAAAAAAAAAGTGCGATTATACAGGGATACAGGAAGGACAGAAATCATAGTATATAAAAATAATAGTTTGTAGAAACAATTGAAATCTGAAAATGTTGCATGATGTCACAACCGAAGACCAGCTAATCAGAAGAAGAGACATGACGTCACGACGGAGGACCAGCCAATGAGAAGAAGAGGCGACATGACGTCACGACTATGTTAAGGACCTCAGGGTCAATGCCTTATGGACGCTGAATACAGCCGGCCGTTACTTCAACACTCCCCGAATTTGAGTCCGACAGAGAACAGACAAATAAAATGTAGAGCTTAGTTTTGCATAATGTATACAAGAACGCCTGTGTGTAGGGGTAGAAAGGAGGGGAGGTGACATGACGTCGGTCAGTCAGAACAGATAATACTAACATACATCAAACAAGGTTGGTCTCTTATTTTTCCTTAAGATCAAGATTGGAGTTACAATAGATTTCTACCCCGAAACATTCAGAATCTACTGTTTTCAGTACCTGGAATATCGAATG
>NC_134781.1:71762037-71764537 GCF_046742065.1 Oratosquilla oratoria | reverse complement strand
AAGTAAATTCAGAGCTGAGAAAGGCATTTGTTGACGTGGAAGATGAAAAGAAATGCTGAGAGAAAGCGTCGGTGGATGTTAGCGAAAAAAGAAAGTAAAATCAGAGCTGATGTGGGCATTTGTTGACGTAGAGGATGAAAATGAAAATGAACTGCACGGCTGGCCTAGTCTAACTTCCTCCCTCTTTTCCTCTTCAATTACGGGCGGCGTCCATTCCCTGGGGCCTCGTCACAAACTCTGCAATGCAAGATACGTTTCCTCCGCCGATGCCATGCCTCTCCTCCTCCTCCTCCTCCTCCTCCTCCTGCGACGCGGGAGAAGGAAAAGAAGAAAGGAAGAAAAGGCGATAAAAGAAGATGATGGAACAAAAAAAAGGTGAAAGACTATCAAACAGGCGAGTGTAGGGACTGACATCATGCAAACTGACAGAAAGACATTTACAAGAGGCCGGGTAGACGAACCGAAAGAATTACATAGAAAAAAGAAGCAGGCAAAAAAAAAAATAATAATAATAAATAAATAAATAAATAAATAAAATAAAAATAATAATAATAAAATAAAATAAAATTAAACTAGATTAAATAAATAAAAAAAAGATAAAGTACAGACAGACAGAAATAAGCACAGAAAGAAAAACAGACCGAGATGGAAGAGAAAAACAGAAGACAACACGAAGACCACGTTAAACACATACCTTTCCCTGCCGTACCCTCAGCCACTCCGCCAACCACATCACTTCGACTCCAGAGAAAACCTGGAGCCTCTTGGCCTACACACTGGTCTACGGTTCTAATTAGCGTAGCTACTAATTGCTGGCAGAGCCCCCTGAGTGCTAACCACGAACCCCCAACCCATCCCAAACCCCCTCCCCAATCCCCCAGACCTCTCGACGCTGCTCAACGCGCACACAGTCCATGTTTCTGTAACCTGACGTTGCACAACTTGCCTCATCATCGAGTGACTCTACTGACCAGTTAGGGAGGGTGCGTGATGACGTGGGAACAAATTTATAATTTCAGAAGATTATATAAAAAAAAAAGATTGGTTGCATGATAATGTGATAATCCTATAACATATGTAAACGCACGCACAAAACACGTATTGTGGTATAAATGCGCCTAAATGAACACACACACACACACATATACATTGTATATATATATATGTATATGTATGTGTATATTTATATATATGTATATTATATATATATATATATATATATATATATATATACAGTATAAAGTACATATATATATATATATATATACTGTATATAAATATATATATATATATATATATTTATATATATATATATGAATATATATATATATATATATATATATATATATATATATAATGAATAAACAAGACGTGGGAATAGAAAGGCAGAATGAACACAACTTTCAAAAGGCGATGATGCCAAAGAACGTAGGAGGAGGAATGAAGTGAGAACAGAAGGGTAGAAGCAAACAAAGCAAAGAAGGGGAGAAAGGGAAAGGAAAAGGGGGAGACAAGAGGGATGATGAGGAAGGTGGGAGGTGGTGGAGGTGTGCGAGAAGAATGAAAAGCGAAGGGAGCGGGGAAGGCAGTAAATGAGGAGGAGAAAGAAGAGGAAGAGCGGAGGTTAGGAAGGCGAGGGAGAACAAGAAGTGGAAGTCTGGAAAAGGTCAGAATGCAGCTGCTGGGAGGACACAATCACAATCACGAGTCGAGTAATCAATTACAACCTTCCTTTACAGAGACGAATACATGGGGGAGATGGGGGGAAGATGAGGGGGAGAGAGGTGAGGGTGCTAGGAATGATTGGGGAGATGGAGAGAAAGGGAGTTGGGATCTAGGCTGGTCGAGGAATTCGATTACGGAAAATCGTCTATTTGTGGTGGATGGTAGGACGAGGATGTATGGGACTGTCGAGGGTAGATCTATGGTAGTGGGGGTGAGGGGAATGGGAGAATTTCCAGGTTAACCCATTTAGTATGGTGACACCGCTTGCACTGGGTAAAATCCTGTACGTTAACCAAAGTTACATAAAATGGGTTACCGAAGCAGAGGGATTTAGTTGAGACTATCATAGCCCCTTTAGTATATGAACCTCCGTCATCTCAATAGAATTCTTCCGTATTAACTAGAGAAAGAGCTATAAATTACGCTGTTTTATCAATACTAATTAAAAGAAAATGTGAACTTAGAGTTCATTCTTAGTTTAATCTCACTTGAGAAAGACTTACTTTGTTGGAATTTTATGATAAATGTGACATATTGTGACCATATGCAATTTCCTCTACCAAATCAACTTGAAACCAAAGATCAGTGTTCCTTTATAACACAATTCACGTCTTTAGTCCCTTCGTTACTATGTCGTCATCTGTCGTTACTTAAACCAAATGAAATCGTATGACATCAATAGAGTTTAATCTCCGACCGACATCACTGTAATAGTCACAGCAGCCTCAGGTCCTTTGGAACAGAAAGAACGTTCTTATTATTAGTTGATTACTAT
>NC_134781.1:71747037-71757037 GCF_046742065.1 Oratosquilla oratoria | reverse complement strand
TTTCCTGTAATGAGATCTGAGAAGTGCATTACGAATACAAGTTAGTATATTTCCTTCATGATTACCAACGAACCGAAAAGATAAATAGCAAATTGGCAACTTAGTAACGTATAAGATTCCTTCTGGCTCTTTCTAGGTAATTTTATTACCAGAGTAGATAATTGTAAAGTCACATACGCCATGAGGCACTTGACTGCAATCAATGCTGTTACCTCCCATATGTGCCGGCTGTACAGTGACCCTATCCCAAATGTTTTCTTTGTTAATAACTATTAGTGAGAGAATAAATTGTGTAAATACAATCAAGTCTCTTTACACAAGAGGGATATATTCTAACCTGGAGGGGCATAGTTTGGCCTAGGACAGTTTATCATCCAATAGATGCAATCTCATGTTACACACTGGAAGCCTTATACCATCTGAGATAACACACTGCAGAATGAAATCGTCTATCGTTATCAAAAACAAAGAGGACACATATCCCTCCAACATGGAAAAAAATAAACCTGATGGTAAACTTCTTTAATAAATCAGCGTCTGAAGAAAAAAAAAACACACACACACACTTCCAGTATCTACATCTTCACTCGCTACAAATCAAAGTTTTACAAAAGAGGAGCATGCCGACAAGAGACCATTATGATTTATAACTAGTCGTATATCACTTTTTTTTTTAACCATCTTTATATCACAGCGTATAGTAAGGTTTGTGTTGTGGACAACTACTGATGGGAACTTATGCTTATAAATTATCTTAAGCCTAGTGTAGAAGCTTCACCAAAGGAAAAACATATAAATAACACATACATATACCAAAAGTCTTCTTCCCTTTTATAAGTTGGGTTGCCGGCCACGATGTGTATCCACCCCTCACCCATCCGTCATCCGATCTTCTCCCCCTCCCCTTTTTTTTTCTTTTAGCTCCTTGTGGATGAGGAGCCTTCCCTAACTCTCGCCCACTAGCCGGTGGTGAGCAATCCAAGAAGATATAATACTGTAGTGAATAATCGGTAATGATAAGATACCAATAACGATAACGATAACAATTATAATGATGAATAAGAAATGAATAAATCAAACGTACATTAGTACTCGTGCAGCTAGATATAACATTTACGGTAAAGGCGATGCCGTGGGCCCATGCTGAACTCCTCCTGGTAGGACCTGTCCAGCATTCCAGCCAGAAAGTCGCGAACCAAACCGTCTGGAAACTAACCATAGATCAAACCAGGAGGGTCCCACGAACCAACTGGCGGTTGACCTGATCCGCTTTAGCGTCCATTTAGGATTTCTGGATCTTTGGTTGAGATTCTGGTTTGCTTGATTAGGAGGGAGAGGGTGTCCGCTGGTCGGGTCTGTGCAAGAGGAGCCCCAAATGTTGGAGAATTGCGTTTAAATATAAGGTATAAATGTCCTTGTCTGGAATCAGTACGGCAAGCGTCTCTATGATAATTTCGAGAGACTTATGAAAATTGTGAAGAGGTAAAAGTCAAGAGAAGAACGAAGAAGCGTAGGAATGAGAAGAAAAAGGAGGAAGAGGATTGAAAAGTACAGTAGAATTAAAATAAGCACTGGTAATTGGGCAAAGAAAGTTTAAGAAGACCAAAAAGGAGGAGAAAGATGAGGGAGAGAGAAAGATGGGTGGAGGGAAGGAGGAGGAGAAAGAGGAGGAGGAGGGGAAGGAGGGGGAGGGGGAGGAGGAGGAGGAGGAAGAGTATTGGAGGGGGGAAAGAGTAGGAATCGGAGGACGAGGAAAAGGAATGAAGGGAGGGAGGACAAGAATAAAGAATAAGATGAGGGGGAAGAGGAGGAAAAGGAAAAGTAGGAGAGCAAAGTAGGAGAGCAAAGGAGGAGGAGAAGGAGGAGGAGGAGGAGGAGGAGGGAAAAGAAAGAGAAAGAACTGGAGGGAGAAGAGGTGGAGGATGAGAAGGAAAATTATAGAGGGGATGAGGCGGAGAAGGAAAGGGGATGAAGGATCGAAGAAAAAATAATTTGTTTTTAACGATAGATTAAATGCAAAAAAAGGTGCATGCGAAATAGGCCACCACTATTATACACAAGTGAAAAAATTAGATCCTACGGATATTTGATACATAAAGGAGGAGTTTTTCGAAAAGACACATATATTCATACTTCTGAAAAAGAAAAAGAAAACGGAAGGAAGGATAGGTCAAAAATAATAGATGAGATGTGGAAATTGATAAAACAGTGTGGAATAAAGAATAATGAGAAACTCTCTCGATATTGAGAAGCTGAGAGACAGCGAGGAAGATTAATGAGTCTCGCGTGGAAAAGGAGGTGGAGGAGGAGGCGGTGGTGAAGGCGGAAATGGAGGAGGAGGAGGAAGAGGAAGAAGAGGAGAAGGAGAAGGAGGAGGAGGGGAAGTTGTAAGAAGAGAAGGTGGTGGAAGCGGAAATGGAGGAGGAGGAAGAGGAAGAAGAGAAGGAGAAAGAAGAGGAGGAGGATGGGGTTGTAAGAAGAGAAGGTGGTGAGAGCGGAAATGGAGGAGGAGGAGGAGGAGGAGGAAATGGTGGAGAGGGATGAGAAGGAGGAGGAGAAAGATGAGAAGGAGGTGAAGGAGTAAATGGCGGAGGAGGAGGAAGAAGAGGAGGAGGAAGAGGAGGAGGAGGAGGAGGAGGAGGAGAAAGAGGAAGAGGAGGATGAGAAGTAGGAAGAGGAGGATGAGTGGAAGAGGAGCAGGAACAGGAGGAGGAGGAGGAGGATGAAGATGTGGAGGAGGAGAAGGAGAAAGAGGATGATGACAAGGAGGAGGAGGAGGAAGAGGAGGTGGAGGTGTATAATGGCAGCTTTAACTTAAGCCAGACTTGAACAGAAGCAAAACAACCCCAATGGGCTAAAAATGACCCACGGGTGATCGAGTTCAGTATAAGGATGTCACCCACAAAACACCTCTTTCTTGCTAACGGCAGACGATTTTATTCAGGAAAGAAACCCGTAGAGGAAGGATCATGGCTAACTCACATAAATTCCTTTGCGATTTTATTCAGGAAAGAAACCCGTAGATCATGACTAACTTACAGCAATTCCTTTGTGATTTTATTCAGGAAAGAAACCCGTAGATCATGGCTCACTCACATCAATTCTTTTGTGATTTTATTCAGGAAAGAAACTCGCAGACGAATGATCATGGCTAACTCATCAATTCCTTTGTAAAGAGTTTTGTTCTGGATAAATACAGAGGATCCTATTCAGATTAGTACAAGAGCTTTTGTGTTTCAGAACAGAGGAAAGGGTTAGTAGAACAGAAACAGAATTACTGAGGTAAAGAAGGATGTGGAGGAGGAAGAAGTAGATTAAGATGTAGAAGTAGAAGAGATACAGGAAAAAGGTAGAAAAGTGGTAGAGAAGAAATAGGATGAAGACGAATAAGAACAGGAGAAAAAGGAAGAAAGGGAAAGAAAAAGTATAATGAAGAGGAAGAACAGAAATAGAAAGAGAAGAATGAGGAAGATTAAAAAATAAGAAGATGAAGAGCAAGAAAGGAGGAGAAGAAGGAAGATCATGAGGAGAAAGCCAAGGAAGAGGAGGAGGAGGAAGAGAATGAGAACGGAGACTTACTGGAGTGGAAGTTAGAAGAGAGAAATGGCGAAGAGTAAAGAAATACAAATGCGGTGGACAAACAAAAACAACGGACGGTAGGTCAGGGCAAGGAGACGAAGGCAACAAGTCAACAGGTGCAGCAATGAAAGGAAGAGTAATAGGCAATGCATTGGAGTAACAGGGACAAACAGGCAATAAAAGCAACGAAAGTCCTAGTCAGACGCTCTCCAATGGTCGCGCTCCGGGTTTGGGCTGTTAGCGCGTTGGGGGAAGGGGAGAGTGAGGCTCGAGTCGAGGAGGAGGAGGAGGAGGAGGAGGAGGAGGAGGAGGAGGAGGAGGAGGTGTGCGAGGAGGAGGTGGTCGACGAGGAGGAGGAGCTAGATGAGGAGGAGAAGGAGGAGGAGAAGGAGGAGGAGGAAGAGGAGAAAGAAGAGAAGGAGGTGGGTGAAGTCGGGTTCAGCCAAGAATAAGAAGCGGCAAGGCTGGGGGGGAGGGGGAGATTTTTCGTCATGATCGAGAGAGAAGAGCAAAAAACACGAGAGGGAAAATGATACAGAAGAGAGGGGATAGGAAGAGGAGTAAGAAGAGGGAAAAAGGCAGAGAAGAAGGGTGACAGGAAAAAGAGGACAAAGGGTAAAGATGGAAAGAGAGAAGTAGAGAGGGGGACATTATATATATATACATATATCTTGATAGCGTAGTTGGTAAGTTACTACGGCACTTGTCATGTGATTGCTGGGTTCGAGTCCTTGGCAGTACCGCATTTCAATTTCTACATGTCGGCCTCCATTGGGTCTCCCGATGTTGATGGCTTAGAATTAAAGTGCATCGTGGTTGTTAAAACGTGTGTGTGTGTATATATATATATATATATATATATATATATATATATATATATATATATATATATATATATATATATGTATATATAAAATACACACACACGGATGAGTTTATTCTAGTAATATCCAGCGCTTCCATTTTTGAGAACAATACTGTACAGAAATCGTGGAGTAGCAGAGGAGAGCTAAAGACGAGGATAAAAGATAAGAATAATGGAGGAGACTACAAGAGACCATATGGCCTACACTAGGCAGTTCTATGTCCCTTTCTACCTAAATGATCATCCATCTGTATTTGATGAAAGATTAGTCTCTGATTATAAAGGAATGTTGCGTGACTTGATCCGTTGATGTGTCACCGAACTCCCGAAAATATTAATTCCATGAAATATGCAGCCATTACCTCATACTAGGGAGAAGGAGAGGAAAGAGAGAAGGAGAGGAAAGAGAGAAGGGTGTAAGGGGAGGAGATAAAAGAGGTAAATATTGAGTGACAAAAATGTAAAAGGATACAAAAGAGAGGATGAAGAAGAAAATATAAAGAAAGAAATGTGGATGAAATTAATGGTATGAAAATACTTTAGGGAAAAAAGGGAAGCAAGGTAAATAAGAATGACTGGAGAAGGAAGCCAATGAAGAGAGAGCCTGGAAATGAGGCAAAATAAGGAAGGGAAAATAGAGAGAAAAGGACGTGGGGAGAAAAACAAAAGCGAGCAAAAATGTGAAAGAGAGAAAGGGGAATGACAGATGGAGAAGACAGGGCGCTGAGAAAGAGAAATGGAATGAATGCAGGAGGACGAAAAGGAATAGGAAGACAGTTGAAAGGAGGAAGAGAAGGAAGAAGAGAATCAGGAAGGGAAGGAAGAGTAGGAGAAATGGGAGGAGGAAGAGCAGAATGGCAGAGGAGAAAGGCAGGAGGAGTACAAGGACATGAGGAGGTAGAGGAGGTGGAGGAGGAGGAAGAGGAGGAGGAGGAAGAGGAGGAGAATGAGAAAAGCAAGAGGCAGAGGAAGCAGAGGAGGAAGAACAGAATAACAACAAGGAAAGGAGAAAGAGGATCAGAAGGACATGAAGAAAAAGGAGGAGGGAGTAAATTAAGGACGAAGCAAAGTTGGGATGGGAAAGAAGAAAAAAACAGGAGGAAGACGCAGAGGTGTTGGAAGACGAGAAATAAGGAAGTAGATGGCGAAAGAAGACTTAAACCTCCCCCATCCCCCTTCCCTCCTTCCCCTCTCCCCCTTCCCTCTCTCCTTCTCCCCTCCCTGTCCCTCTTCTCTCTCCTCCCTCCGTTTACCAAAATCCCACGGTGCAAGACCGCGGCTAATGGGACATCGATCGGGGCTGCTTCTGGATTGTGTCCTCAGACACTGAATAGGTCGGCGCTGTGCAGTTCAAGTGTTTCTTAGTCGAAATCTTGGAGCTTTGTTTCCATGCTGGCTCACCACCCACGCCAAAAATATAAATAAAAATAAAAATTACAACAACAATAATGATAATAATAATAATAATAATAATAATAATAATAATAATAATAATAATAATAATAATAATAATAATAATAATAATAATAATAATAAATGAATAAATAAAAGAAACAAAATTAATACATTCTTTACTGGATAATACCAGACTTTTTTTTTATCAGTCAGGATATAACTTTGTCTCAACATGGTTAAGATTATCTTAAGTAGCCCCTTTGCTACGATGTTGCTATTTATTTATTCGACTCTGGTCTTCTTCAGTTTAAGACAAGGTCTTAGAGGCTGGTAGATAAAGGTAGACAAGTAAGGTAGATAGGGGGGTTGGTGGTGAGAATTTCATTTCTATGGGTTGGATGTCTGGTAAACAGCCGCGAAGGAGTTGCATAATCTCGCTCCTCGTCTAAAGTTTATAAACAACCGCTGGGGACTAAATTTTATTACTGTATTATGCTGATGTAACAATATGTAAACTAAGCCAGTATGCATCGATATCGTGATTTAGTAAGCAGTATTGCTTAAGACGTTTGTAACAGTCTGATTGGAGAAATGGTGGAGGTGAAAAAATGATTGGTTCACGAAAGTAAAGTCACGCCCTTAACCCTTTAAACTCCGATGACAAGATTCTTGTAATTTGGTCAAATAAAACAAAAAATCATAAAACACCAAAATGTTTGATCAAACACCAGAAAAAGATGACGTCAATCCTCGACAGGTCAAGCCGCATCAGATGATATTCGGATGTACGGACCGGCGCGAGGCCTACCACATCCAGTTTTTCGTATCTACACCACAAGCGGCTGACATGAGTTGAATGGGTTAAGGGAGGAACTTGGATGTAAGAGTAAAGATCACTGGACTGGGAAAGTCGTGATGTCGTGCGAGGTGGCTCAGTGAGTAAATTGAGGATCCCAGTTGGGAGTCCCTAGGTGTAAATTGACAAGCCAAGTGTAATATTATTCGGGAAGAAAAGAAGAAAACTTTTACCTTCGTTTAATTCACCCCGTTAACATTACCTCCTATAGAAAGATATGGTACATGACATTTTTAAGTAAGACAGTGATGAAAAAGTTGAAAGCGAAAGAAATACAAAACCATGGAAGGGGACAGTAACAAAGAAGTAAACTGTAGTTTCTAAAGTGGTAACGAAGGTGAGGAAGGACACACAAGGGATCGTGCTAATGGAATTAAACTCCTGCGAGAAACTCATTCACCTTTGCCCTGTGTGCTAAGATAAGATAGACAAGCCAATTCGCCGTCACAAAAAAAAAAAAAAAAAATCTTGGGTATATTGCGGTGTGGGATAGAAAATCCTCCCTAATATGTATTTAAAAAAAAAAAAAAAAAAAAAAAAAAAAAATCATGGTACCACTAGGCGTAGATATTCTTCACCGTTAGACGAAAGTGTCTCAAGTCAGATATAATGAAATTCTTAAGTGCGATGTTTTTCTTCAGCGGTTTGAAAATAATCTACAACCTTTCTGGCGGGCAAACCTTTCTCTATCATAAATTGAATCGTATGATGATATGAACCTTGTTATGGCAACGATATGTTTAGATACTGTGGTGGTAAATTCCTAACAAGGATCAATAGTGTAGCGCCAGCATGAAAAGGTTCATTTTTCAACCTTTCTATGGCCCTTTCACTAAGCGTTGCCTCAACCGCGAGTAAAGTAACAAGGATATTTTTGTAAGGTGAAAAATGCCAATATAGTCAATAATCTACCCGCAATATATCTTTGTTTTTTATTGGTTGATTTATCAACTCATATTACTTACCTATGTTACTTATTTATCTGTTCATCCATACGTCTTTTTGTCTGTTTAATTTGGCTAACGATGAAAGATTTTCTTCAATTAAGGGAAACCTTCTTCACTCTTGAAGTTTCGATTGTGTGTAAAACGTACTTGTTATTAACTAGCTCGCAACTCAACTATCCAATTTTGCTCACTTCCGAAACCCCCTTCGACCCCGGTCATGACCTTTTATAAAAGAATAATCTTCAAAGATCCCTCTGCAGTCGAAAGACTTAAACCTGTCGATTAAGTTTGCCTGTCGAAGCAATATTTCTTTGACGCGTTTTTTTTTTTTTTTTTTTTTTTTTTTTTTTTTTTTTTTTTTTTTTTTTTTTTTTTTTTTTTTTTTTTTTTTTTTTTTTTTTTTTTTTTTTTTTTTTTTTTACAAATTATGACAAGATTTGAAATGGCATCTGCTAACAAAATTATCAGAATAGGCATTATGGAACCTTTAATAAATGTACAATGTTTGTCTTGCTGAAGCTTTTCCAAGTACTCAAACGCAGTCTACAACCTCTAAGCTATTGACAGATCTCGGAATGGATGTAACTTACAGATTATATTCTACGTCAATGTACTTCAAAAACCTTCAAGAAGCGAAACGTTGTAAATCTAATAAAGGTTCCATTCCCATATGGTGTCTACTCTAACCATATTAAGACATGTTAGTGTTGGGTCTGGTCTTCCTTGTGCTTCTGGACAGTCTGAAGCGCCAAAACGTCTCAGACAACACGAGGAATCCAATGTCTACGGAAATTAGATCTTGCCAGCATATATTGAACATGGGAGCGTCAGCAAGGAAATTATATGATAAAAAGAATGGGAAGAAGAAGAAGAAGAGGAAGAAGGATAAGAAAAAGAAGATGAAGAAGAAGAAAAAAATATGAAGAAGAAGAAAAAGGAGGATGGGAAGAATAAGAAAGATGGGAAGAAGAGGAGGAAGAAGAAGCAGAAGAAGAAGAAGGATGAGAAGAAGAAGGATGGGAAGAAGAAGGATAGGAAGAAGAAGAAGAAGAAGAAGAAGAAGAAGAAGAAGAAGAAGAAGAAGAAGAAGAAGAAGAAGAAGAAGAAGAAGAAGAAGAAGAAGAAGAAAAAAAGAAGAAAAAGAAAAAGATGAAGGAGGTGGAGAAGAAGAAGGAGGAGGAGGAGGAGAAGAAGGGTGGGAAGAAGAAGAAGGATGGGAGGAAGAAGAAGAAAAGGAGGATGGAAAGAAGAAGAAAAAGAAGGATGGGAAGAAGAAGAAGAAAAGGAGGATGGAAAGAAAAAGAAGTATGGGAAGAAGAAGGATGGGGAGAAGAAGAAGAAGAAGAAGAAGAAGGATGGGAAGAAGAAGAAAAAGGATGGGAATAAGAAGAAGAACAATGGGGGGGAAGAAGAAGAAGAAGAATGGGAAGAAGAAGAAGAAGAAGAAGAATGGGCAGAAGAAGAAGTAGGAGGATGGGAAGAAGAAGAAGAAGGATGGGAAGAAGAAGAAGAAGGATAAGAAGAAGAAGGATAAGAAGGAGAAGGAGAAGAAGAAGGAGAAGAAGAAGAAGAAGAAGAAGAAGGAGAAGAAGAAGAAGAAGAAGAAGAAGAAGAAGAAGAAGAAGAAGAAGAAGAAGAAGAAGAAGAAGAAGAAGAAGAAGAAGAAGAAGAAGAAGAAGAAGAAGAAGAAGAAGAAGAAGAAGAAGAAGAAGAAGAAGAAGAAGAAGAAGAAGAAGAAGAAGAAGAAGAAGAAGAAGAAGAAGAAGAAGAAGAAGAAGAAGAAGAAGAAGAAGAAACCTATGGAGAAACTCGTTGAAAAGAAAAAGAGACACCATTTCCAATCATGACACAATTATAACCAATCGGACGGACTCACTTGGGTCCACTTATCATGCAACATGCATTAGCCTGACCTCCCACTTAGCACAGCTGTGATAACAGATAAAAAATAAAGGAATAAGAAGCGACTCGAGTTGGAGACGTGTTTTCGTTCGCCGGCCTGTTGCCAGGAAAACCGCCTCTACAACGTCACGGCCTCGATTTACATTCTAGGTCACTGAAGTGGCGCTTCTTGTGCTTGCTTCTAAGCGAGCCCTCGCGTGTAGATATGTTTGCGCGCATGTATGTGGTTCACCATGGTCTTGGACCACGTGTTGGACTCGTGAGTGACAGTTATTAACCTCCCGGAAGAGAGCTCAGAGCTTGTATGACCGATGTATGGGTAATACTTGTGACCTTACACGCACACGCACACACACACACACACACAACTCCCCGCCCACAAGAGTTGGAGTAACAACCCGTAGCGCAGCGATACTGAGATTATTTCAGCCCTGGGCGGGATTCGATCCCGGGCCG
>NC_134781.1:71712037-71739537 GCF_046742065.1 Oratosquilla oratoria | reverse complement strand
CATTACGTGTGTGTATGTCTGTATGTCAGTATGTGTGTGTGTGTGAGAGTGTGTGTGTGTGTGTGTGTGTGTGTGTGTGTGTGTGTGTGTGTGTGTGTGTGTGTGTGTGTGTGTGTGTGTGTGTGTCTGTGTGTGTGTGTGTGCGCGTCTGCGTGTATGTGTGTGCGTATACGTGTACGATATCTACACGAACACGTTCGATGTACATACAGTATACACACCATTCACATTTCTTTCTTGAGTATTCTTACTTGTTAATATTACCTTAACCTTGGTTCATTCACTCCCTTTCTTATCCTCACTCTTTCTCTCTCTCTCCCTCTCTCCCACTCTCTCTCTCTCTCTCCTTCTTATTAGATTTGGGTCCTCTCCCTGTATAACGCACTTACTCTCTGGACACCACGCGATCTCCCTTCTCCTGACTTATCTCTCCATAATTTAATACTTTCCATCAGTTCCATGACCGACTAAGCCTACACCAGTATTCCTTTCTCTTAAATCCGTTACTATAAAAACATAAGAATATAAGAATGAAGAAGACTGCAGGAGACCATAAGGCCTACACTAGGCAGTTCTATGTCCATTACTACTGATCCCCATCCATAAAGTTGTCTAACCTTTTCTTAAAACAAACGATAGTTTCAGCGCTCACTACATGTTTACAAAGTCTATTCCATTCGTTGATCACTCTAAAGGTAAACTAGTTCTTACCTATTTCCTTTTTGAACCCATATTTATCCTTCTTCCTTTATTATTTTCCTTCTGTGTTGCCTTTATTCTCATCTACTAATAGTCAGTGATCGCTTCCATAATTTTTCTATGGTTAAACCCAAAATAATTGATCACCTATGACTGCAAAAACTAAAGCATTAGTCTAACACACCAAGTAAACTAACAGTACTCTGTACCGACGAACACCAAACAATTTTATTCAATTTACTTGGATTTCGGGATCTCTGAGCCTTAATGGGTTAACTTGTCCATTTTTCCGTATTTGGTAAATTCCTCATTCCAAGCCAACCAGGCATGTCTTATTCAGGACTAGGCACACGGGTGTGCGTTTAAACATGTAACAAGCTTTTTATGATTCCTTGCATACACGGTTTAAGTTTAGAAGTGAGGAAGAAGAAGCAGCCAAGGTCAGCGCAGTTCTCCTTTGGCGAGAATTTCTCAACACTGTCCTCTTTGGCATGCGAGACCAGAACGCTACGTTCAACCGTGATCGACTCAGGTTATGCTAAAGGTACGTTTCACTCGATGATAACAAGCACTCTTCTTTTGTTTTTGAATAGGCCTCTTTTGCTTTTAACTGCAAAGTACGAGGCTAATAATTCTAACCGAATCTACCAAAGTGTTTACCAAAATATAATTCCAGATATGATACGCGTCACCCAACATTGTCTGTGGTAGGCTAATAATCTCACAGCCCAAAACGTATCTTAAACCAGGTTTAGTCAGAAAGTGAAAAACAAAAACGCTAACTCATGCTTGTTGACTGAGTAGTCAGGACAGGAATGACTGTTGCTTACCTAAAAATAAAACCCTGTTAAGTGTTTTAAAGATACTTATATCAAGATAAATATATCATATCAACCTTGGCGGAAATGTGCAGCCACACAGGAAATGACGTCATATCGCTTGATAAACAAAAACTGACTTGCTTTGTTAATTCCTAGTCTCTTTCGCAAAGGCAAGTTCTTCATATTTTATTGTTTAATAAAAACATTGTTAAATTAGAAAAGAATACATAATCTTGGTTTTATTGAACTTAAAACATGGAGGTCAGATATACATAATTTTCATAATTAGTGAGATTTTCAAATAAAGAATTAATATCTTATATATTGATATATTGAATTATAATAGGAACAATAATGGAATACAATTTTAACTCCTTGTAGTTTTTCTTTTCGAAATGTTTCGTTTAATCATTTCCAAACAGCGTTATTCAAAAGTTAATCCTTCAGAACTTGTATATCTGTCTTTTGTCTCTCATTTCATGACTCAATTTTCGTACAAATGAAACTTGTCATTTGAACAAAAATACACGTAAAATGGGTTAATATAATTTTAGCTAATTGTACGGCATAACAGAAGAGAAAACGATGTCAAACTAAAAGCACATTCTAGAATTCTCCCTAGCTTTTCTGATAGGGAAGCGTCTAGCTTCGCTCACATTTAGTAACTAGGATGCCGTAGGATCGATTCCCAGTGTCTACTAGTAATTGTCACCGGCCAGGGCCACTGAGAGCTAAAAAGAGCCAAGATGATGGCGTCGTGTGTATCTCAAACCATCCTCACTTACACTTCTTGTACAAGTATTCCCTAGAAACTAGGGAAATAATACGCTAATACAGTTAACAATGATAATAGAAAGTAATAAGTAACAAAATAAATCAAAATAAGGATAAACAGTTATAAATAGATCAATAGATACAAATAAATGAGTAAATAAAAATAGTAAATAAACATGTAGAAATAAAAATACATTCGACTCAAACACCTAACTATGGATTCAACTCGTTTTGACAGTTTGAATAGATGACCAACCAGTGACGTCAATGGTTCCAGATGACTTCACTCAACGCCCGCGATAGTTGAGAGGTAACGCATGGGCCTCGTAGATGCACGGGCGGACTAGGGTTCGAATCCCATTAGAATTGGTCACTTACTAAAGCGAGGACCTGACGCCGGTAGACACTCAACAGCAGTCATGGGACGTGGTAGACACAAGCAGCAGACGTCGACGAAGTTGAACCAGCTTCGCGAGAACAACATAAACATCGATGACTTTCATCTCCGAACAAAAGCAACACTGACTGTTGGGCTTTTGCCAACAGGGATATTTCCCGTCGTAATCACTAAACGATAAAACAGCTACGCATGGATTGGTGACGGTAAACTGGACTATCAGTTAAATGCGCTAAGTGGTATTTCCCCCTTTTTTTTCAACGTTGTTCCGGTTTTGGTGTTGGTTTTCTAAAGAATGAAAAGTAAATGAAATGGTGAACTGCTAATGTTGTTTACCAATGGAGGTCACTGCACTCTGTGGCGTAATTACGAATGACATGAAAAAGCCAGAAGATGATACTCAATTTTGAAAAAAAAAAATTGGAAGCTAAAGATTGATCAATTTATTTGACCATAAAAGGATTTCGTCTTCAGACGCCAGAAAATTTCATTAAGTTTAAAAGAACATTTGTACAGGCAGTAAATATTTCACCCCATCAATCACATGTTGCATTTCAAGTATATGGTGTTTGTATTATAATGAAGAAATCAAATAAATCTCTCTAGATTTTCCACATACCATTTTTCGTTTCTGTCTATCATAGTGGTTCTTAAAGAGGTCAAAGATTGTTCTCATTGATTTGCACTCAATTTGTACACAAGGTAAAATGTTTTCAAAACATACTAATTATATTCCACCTATTAATTAGTTAGTCAAATAGTCTGCAAATCTTCAGTTAAAAATCTACTTCTAATTAAGTCAAGGTTTTCCATAATTTAAATTTTCTTCTCCGTGCTAATATGAAGACTTTATTAAGAGTGTTGATCAGATAACTTATACGATTTTTATTTTCTACTAAATTTCTGCAGAGTTAGAATAGTCTGAAGAAATTACGAAAACAAATAAATTGGACAACGTAACCGTGTCTAACAATACGGGACATTTCTGCGGAAAGTTGCAGTTAATTTCGGACAACGGAGCTTCACGAACTGAGTGTCCAATGACAAAGTTTCCATTCGCCAATGTTATTGGAAGGAATTAGAAGTACAAATTTTCTTACATGTTTGCGGGGAGTAATATGCAAGAGACTATATGAGGAAATTATGCAAATGTGTCTCAGACATCACATGTAATGCATCACACCTTATTTGCATAATAAAACGCGATGTTCCTACCCGTTTTCTGTGGTCAATGAATCTGCAACCTAATTCAGCAATATGCCATGTTTTGGCCTCTTTCGTATAGGTCTCAGTGCCTCTAACAAAGGTGTTAGTATACCTATAAGAGGTGTTGTTGCACCTACAAAAGATATTGCTACAACTACCTCAAGTTATTTCTTCCTCGACTCAAATTTACCACGGTCGACCTAATAATATATATATTTTTATAAATATTGTTTAGGCTATTGCCAGGCAGTTTTATTCGTGTTAGTGTTCAAAGTCTAACCCTCAGTGGGATAAAATCGCTTTATATTACTCAGAGAAGGCACTACACAAAAATTCACAAATCTAAATGAATATCACTTAGACAAAATGTTGTAGCACATTTGTAAATAATAATTACGAAGAACTCACGGTCGGAATAAAAGGAAACTTTAGAAGAAAGTGTAACTTCTATATTTCGGCTAATAGCTATAGCCCTATAGCCCTCTTCAGGAAAGAAGAGGGCTATAGCTATTACCTGAAATATAGAAGTTACACTTTCTTCTAAAGTTTCCTTTTAGTCCGACTGTGGGTTCTTCGTGATTACTAAATGAATATGATGATCAGTGTCCCACAGAAAGTTAAAATTCACCAACAGTCACTACTAAAAAGCCAATTTCCTTCGGCCGAAGCTAAGACCACTGCCTCGTCCTCTCCAGAACCCAGGACAAGGGATGATAAGAGGTAAGCGTTGGGAATCGAACCCAATTGATGATTTCTCCCCGTTTTTTATTTTTCTGCATGAGGGGATGGAGAGGGTAAGCCGCCGATTAAGGGAACCTGGCTTGCTGTGGATCAACTGTACCTCGCTACATCGCTTCTGAACCAGGGCATTTGGCATGATACAGGGATGACCCGTCATCCATGAGGAGCTAAGATGAGAGGGGGCAAGGGTGGTGGAGGGGAGTGGAACGGTTGGCAATAGGTACGTGACTTTGACTTAGCTACCTCTCTTATCAGGGGGAAAAAGTTCTTGGTATGCAGATAGATAGTAATTACATAGGGTTTCCTGTGTCCTTGTGTCAGACTTCATACTACCTACTTCTAGATGATTACATATGAGTCCACGTATTGAGTGGGAGAAGATCGCTGAAGACAGGAAGAACTGAGGACTAAATGTCAACTGAACCAAGCCAGCGAGTCCTACTTTAAGAAATGCCAAACTCGTCACATACTACCAACAACGACACGATTTCAGTACAGCCTGTGTGGATGCCTCTTGGGCAGAATTAATGACCCACAGAAGAGCTTGCCAATGGGAAAAAAATCAACTCCCTAACACAGTCATCATTGAAACCGATGGACTGCGAACGACTCATGAGCAGCGAGTACAACGAGGAGGCGAAGATAGACGAAGCCGGGAAAGGACGACCAAAAGGTCACGCCACTGTGATTCCGAAGTTTCCGTGGGTTAGGGAGAATAAAAAGAACTGGATATAAGGCAAAGGGAGGGAAAGGGCAAGGTAGAGGGGAAGGGGAAGAGAAAAGGGAAAGGGGAAGGGACAAGGAAAGAAGGGAAGGGAAGGGGCAAGGGGAAAGGAAAGGGGAAAAGAAAGGGGAAGGGGAAAGGGAGTGGAAAGGGAACTTTAAGGACAAGGAGAAGAAGAGGAGAAAGGAAAGTGGAAACAGACAAATAAAGGGAAGAGGAGGGGAGAAGGAAAGGGAAAATGGAATTAAAAGGGGAAATGGAAAGATGAGAAGGGAAGAGTTAGGGGAAGGGAGAAGGGGGAACGGAACACGTGAAAAGTCCTAAACATACTGGAAATCATACAAAGATAGAGTAGCAGTCAGTCACTGCATCAGTTTAAGTCATGAACATAAAAGCACGTAATCAAGACAAGTCACAACACAATGTATATACTGTATATATATATATATATACTTGCTTTTAATATTTTTCTAAATCGCCAGCGGTTTTTGTTAACTTGAAAAAATGGCCCCAAATTCTCCTTAAATGCTCAAGTCAATAAATCTTAATATTTGTGTATATATATATATATATATATATATATATATATATATATATATATATATATATACATATATATATATATATATATATATATATATGTGTGTGTGTGTGTGTGTGTGTGTGTGTGTGTATATATATATATATATATATATATATATATGTATATATATATTCAAACTTATAACCCACTTTCAATGAAAAATTTAATTCAGAAGTGAAGTAATCCTTATATTTCGACCACTAGCTGTGGTCATCTGAAGAGGACCACAGTTAGCGGTTGAAATATAAGGACTCCTTCACATCAGAGTTTATTTTTCTCTGAAAGTGGGTTACAAGTTTAAATTTTACTTACTTCATCACGTCACCACAACCACCATCATCACCATCACCATCACCATCACCATCACCATCACCATCACCATCATCATCATCATCATCATCATCATCATCATCATCATCATCATCATCATCATCATCATCATCATCATCACCATCACCATCACCATCACCATCATCATCATCATCATCATCATCATCATCATCACCACCACTACCATCACCACTACCACCGCCATCATCACATACACACACCCTGTTTGTTGTGGTGTCTCTCACAACTTCATTTGTTTCAATGCCCATAAATTAAGAGCCGAGGGAACTTGTTGAAAAAAGTTGAAGCGAAAAAGATTTATACAATGGAACCTTCCCGAAAATTTACGGACACATTCAGAATACACAACTTCAAAACTGATTAATGTCTCGGAACAATCTATCATCGAAAAGGTTTGATCACTGAAATTCATTTCAAACATTTGACAATAACGTCAACTATGACAACTTATCACGAATGGGTTGGAATTTACCATGACCCACAATAAGATTCGTAAGATGGGACTTAGTCTCCAAATGGTTGTAAAAAGATTAGCTGTACTTGTAATTATTTCCAATTAATTTCTTGTCCACAAGTATATCCACTATATTCTCCCAAATGTTTCTTGTTATATGCATTTGTATATGTATGTGCGTATGTGTGTGATTCACCATGGTCTTGGAACACCTGTTGGACTTGTGACCGACAGCTACTACCCTCCCAGAAGAGAGCTCAGAGCTTATATATGACCGATCTATGGGAAATGCTATGACCTTACACTCACACGTCCCCAAATTCCCTGCCCAAGAGAGTCGGAGTAACAACCCGTAGCGCAGCGATACTGAAATTATTCCAGCCCTGGGCAGGATTCGAACCCGGACCAAACGTAATGGCAGCAGTTGTGTGTGTGTGTGTGTGTGTGTGTGTGTGTGTGTGTGTGTGTGTGTGTGTGTGTGTGTGTGTGTGTGTGTGTGTGTGTTCACCTTTTTCACCTTGGTCTTTAGATCGGAAGAGAGCTCAGAGCTCAGAGCTCGCATGACCGATCTATGGGTAATGCTATGACCTTACACACACACACACACACACACACACACACACACACACACACACACACACACACACACACACACCACACACACACACACACACACACACACACACACACACACACACACACACACACACACACACACACACACAACTCCCCGCCCACGAGAGTCGGAGTAACGACCTGAAGTGCAGTGATACCAAAATAATTTCGGCCCTGGGCAGGATTCGAACCAGGTGTGTGTGTGTGTGTGTGTGTGTGTGTGTGTGTGTGTGTGTGTGTGTGTGTGTGTGTGTGTGTGTGTGCGTGTGCGTGCGTGCACGTGTGTGTTACGTTGTGTTGATGTGATACGTACAATTGTGCTAAAAGTGTTCTCTTAATATTATGATAACAGACGAAATGTTTCGACAAATCATTACGTGGTTTGCTTTCCATAGATAATTGCGCAGTTAAAATCATAATGCACATTAGGTATTTTTTTCTTTTATTTTGTGTGCACGTGCATTTTTTGCGAACACCTAATAGCTCAGTGTTACATTTCAGTATGACCCTCAAGGTGCGGGAAACAATTAAGCTCTCCATGCATGCACACGCATAAGCAAGCACGTACGCACGGACATACACATATGCACACACACACACACACACACACACACACACACACACACACACACACACACACACGCACACACATACACAAAATGGCGCAGTTGGTAGAGTTCTCGGCTGCCACTACGGAGGTCCGGGTTCGAATCCCGCCCAGGTCTGAAATAATTTCAGTATCGATGCGCTGCGGGTTGTTACTTCAACTCTCGTGGGCGGGGAGTTGGTGTGTGTGTGTGCGTGTATGGTCACAGCATTACTCATAGATCGGTCATATACGAGCTCTGAGGTCTCTTCCGGGAGGGAAATAGCCGTCGATCACGAGTCCAACACATGATCCAAAGACCATGATGAATCACACACACACACACACACACACACACACACACACACACACATACACAGACACACACACACACACACACAAACACACACACACAAACACACACATGCGCACTCATACAAACTGGTCCTTAATCAATAGCGAAGAAACTTGTAACTTTAGTTTCCTTCTCTGAGCATTCCTGTCATCAGAAAATATGGGGATTACATAGGTGTGGGAGTAATTAGGCGTCCGCGCCTATCCTCGACCAGCTGCCCAGGTTCCTCCCGTAATGAGATTTGACTTCACAAGGCATGACATGATGACGTCATACAAGAAGGCTACCCCCCCACCCCACCCCATTCCCCTTTCGCCTCTCCACCAACCAACACCTCTTTTTTCAATATTTAGACTTGTCCCCAAAGTGACATGACGTCAGCGCCCAATTTCCTGGCAGTATTTTCCAAAGTCAGAGGGAGAAGTCGCGCCAGTTAATTAGAAAGACTATGGTAAATAAAAACAAAATATGAAAACATTATAATCAAAAGAAATGGAATAAAACCTATACGTTTTATATAAAAGCTAGTGGATTTTTTTCGATGTATATTAATACTGCACTGTGGTTGAGATTACAAAAGTGCTTACGACAATCTAATTTGGGATATTTTTCTTTTCTGGCAAGGTCTAGTTCTAGGAAGCCATGATGCTCAAAGGCAAGGCATTGTATGGCAGAACAATGAAAACTATGATAATTCACTCAATCAATCCAATAAAAGGGTATTAAGTTACCATAGTCTGTATCTTCTGTGCTGTAAATAAATCTTCATGTTATGAAGTCTGCTTCCATGTCAGTTGTGTGTCAGTATTGTTTTAGTGTAGGATGACGTGTGTAAGCAAGATGGTTTTATCCTTGCCTATATTGGGATTGTTTAGTGATCTATGTTTGTAAATGTTTCTATAAGGGAGCTTTGTGTGCGATGGAATTAGGTTGTTGGAAATGTTAGGGTAGAATGCTATAAGTGTCTTTTTCCCTCTCTCTCTCTCTCTCTCTTTCTCTCCCTCTCCCTCCTTCTCTCTCTCTCCCTCCTTCTCTCTCTCTCTCTCTCTTTCTCTCCCTCTCTTTCTCTCCCTCTCCCTCCTTCTCTCTTTCTCTTTCTCTCCCTCTCCCTCCTTCTCTCTCTCTTTCTCTCTCTCTCTCTCTCTCTCTCTCTCTCTCTCTCTCTCTCTCTCTCTCTCTCTCTCTCTAATACAATGTTACGAGATTATGGATTTAAGGACTCTTACACAGAAGTGTGCTCTTCTATGGAGAAGATTTTCCTTTTAATTGACGACGGCTTTTCTAGTAATCTAAACCGGAAAACTTGTATTCCTAATTGCTAGAATAACGCTAATGAAGTTAGGTGTTCTCCACTGCCTTCAAAACTGCCCAACTCCAACACAGGTGCTGGCTCAACACAGGGGACTTGTTCATCTCTTATATATGAAAAAAAATCATCTAAAATTTGCAAATGCAAATTCTCCAAATTGTGTCAGAAGTGAGACCAATTTGGTTGAGATTACAGATAGACAAAAAGAAAAAGACTCAGCTCGAGTTTTTGCTTTGATTCATGTCAACAGCCTAATTCAGACTCACTTCGGAAATAAATAGACAAGAATTAAACGACGCTGGCTTCCTAGGAAAGCCTCAGTGACTTTGCAAGTCCTCCCCGGGGTACGCGTAAATTACTTCTCTTGAAAATTTAATGGTCCGGGATTATTCAACGTAACATGACATCTAGATAAGCCCTAGATAATTAATTAGTCTTCTTTTTTCGACAAAGTCACTCACATAAATAAACAATTACGAGAACATTTCCAGCAATTCATTGCTTAGTATAAAAATGCCCAGCCAGGTCAGAAAAGATTAAGGTTCTGACCGATCACTTGGGTTTGTTATTGTTTTTTATATTAATATCCTCAATATACTTAAGTTGGACGACTCAAATTTTGGAGTTCCTTCCACATTACTTAAGTTAATATTTGTTTGGTTATTTTAATAATATTACTTTTGTTGTTGTTGTTGTTGTTGTTGTTGTTGTTGTTGTTGTTGTTGTTGTTAGTGGTAGTGATGGTGAAGATGTTTTCTTTAAATGTGCATCTTTACAAATTCTCTTTACTTTTTTTCACTTCGAAACTCAACTTGTTGTTGTTGTTGTTGTTTTGTTTTTCTCGTGTCTTTTTTTCATTTTTTTTATGTTTTATTCTTATTTGTGTCCTAGAGTAATTCAACGTCATCTTTCCCTCATTCATTTCCACGTTCATCTCTTCATTTACTCTTTATTTTGTTTGGTAAATATAGGTAGATATACCTACAAGCGTTCTAGATTACTTTGTTTTTCTAACACAAGAATAATCAGACAAACAAACAAACACACACACCAAAAACTCCAGATCATATTGTTTTCAAAATAGATATACTTTATTCATGAACTTGATAAAAAAAAATTATATTTCAAAAATTACATACTTAAGCCAAATGCAAAGTCCACACTATAGGACAAGAAAGTTTAAGTAGTTAAAGCATATTTTTCTTGGCGTGTAAATCAAGGATCTACTACTCAACAAGTAAATCATTGAAGGAATGAACAACCTGTCACCCGCATGGAATAAAGAGATCACAATCAACTACTCAACCAATCAATCAATGAAGGAGATAATCATGAACTTAATCAATCAGTAATCATAAAAGAAAAAAAAAACATAACTGCATTGGCCCTTGCCTAGTTGTGGACTTTATCCTTGTTTACCTTACGGATATGCACCCTGCTTATACCATCTCTCTTAAGAACATGAGAATAAAGGAAACTGTAAGAGACCATAAATCCTACATTATGCAGTTCCATGTCCATTAGTACTTATTACCCTCATCTATAAAGTTATCTAATCTACTCTTAAAACAACCTGTAGTCTCGTAGCTCACTACATGGTCACTAGTCTATTCCATTTGTTAACTACTCAATTGGTAAACCAGTTTTTGCCTACTTCCTTCTTAAATCAAAATTTGTCCAATTTAAACCCATTATTGCGTGTCCTGTTCTGCTGTCTTAATATGATGACCTTGTTTGCATCGCCCTTGTTAAAGACCTTGACAGGATTTGAGTCGTACTATCCTGAGACTTACTCCGGATAACCAGTATCATGATCATTTTGTTTTCATGTGTCTTACTTGATATATGGTGACACATTTCATGGTGCTGACTGCCATTTAACTCGTGAGGCATCGAGTGAAATAACCGGGATTTTAAGGAGAACAATGTCTGCAACAGACGACGCTCCGGGAAGAGAGTGAACCCCATCACCTCAAGTTCAAATAACTTTTTCTATTTTAACCTCGTTTCATACGGACCTTACTCCCTCTCGCACGCAATAAATAAATAAATAAATAAATAAATAAATAGATAAAACTAAAATCTTGATTATGATGATGATGATGATGTTGACAATGATAATGGCGATGATGATAAATAAATGAATAGCTAGACAAATCAACAGATAATACTGATAATAATTAAATGAATAAAGGAATGAAGAAATAAGTAAAGGAAATTAACAAATGAACAAATAAATAAGTTAATCAACAAAACAGAGAAATAAATCTGTTCACTTCTCAATACGACAATGGATCATCTCCAAGAGGAAGAAGAGAAGTAAAGAAAGACAAGGGAATAAATATTATAAATTTATATTTATACACACACACACATACACACACGCACACACACACACACACAAACACACACATATATATATATATATATATATATATATATATATATATATATATATATAAATATATATACACACGTTAAGATTGACGAATATGGAGATGAGGTGACAAAATGAAAAGTTAGGGCTAGAGTACGAAGTTTTATTCAGAACCAGACGTTTCTGCCTCTTAGGCCTTACTCAGTGGAAACGTCTGGTTCTGAATTAAAATCCATACTCTAGCCTTAGGTTTTCATTTTGCCACCTCACCTCCATATATCATACATACATACATAAATATATATACATATATACATACATATATATATATATATGTATAAAATAATCTTCACTCATTCCTAAACTAGTCTTGAGTCAACTATTCTCTGTGATTGGTTTTCGGTTTTTCCTGTGTGAGCCAAATCGGGATTAATGATACATGAAGAAGACAAAGAAAAATTAAAAACTTCTGAACAGGAATCACTCACACGGGACACATTTTAAAACTTCATGAAAAAAAAAATGGGATTGAAAGCGAATGTGCTGGGAAGGAGGGATCAGCGTATGTTGGCCAATAGTCCAACTGTTGAAAAACGAGATTGTTGAAGTAGTTTAAAGCAAAAATAATAAATAAAAAAAAATAAGAAATAAACAACAATAATAATAACAATAATAATAATAATAATAATAATAATAATAATAATAATAATAATAATAATAATAATAATAATAATAATAATAATAATAATAACAATAACAATAATAATAATGACAAGATACTAACATTATCGAAGTAGTTAACCTTTTCCAAGTGCACTTGTTTTGGTCCCCAAAAGGTGTGCAAAAGTGTGGACAGGGAAAAAAAAATCTGAAGGTGATCAATACTAATCTTACCCACATCGATACAGTAAACGGAGTTTGTCAAACGTGTACATGAACAAATGCGCCTTCAAACAACTGTAACAGCCATTAACACTGCTGTTTGAATCAAGGACGTTTATTTGTTGTTGAAGTTCCTTCCATATTTTGTTTCCAGAGGGATGATAGAATGATACAGACACAGGCGCGAACACGGACACATACAAACGCATACTGACGCGCAAACACACACACACACACACACACACACACACACACACACACACACACACACACACACACACACACACACACACACACACACACACACACACAATGGAATAAAAAGATCATAATCAACTACTCAACTCGTTGGCGCAATGGTAGCGTTCGCGGCCACCACTACGGCGGTCCGGGTTCGAATTCCGCCCAGGGCTGAAATAACTTCAGTATCGCTGCGCTGCGAGTTGTTACTTCAACTCTAGTGGGAGAGGAGTTGGGTGTGTGTGCGCGTGGAAGGTCACAGCATTATCCATAGATCGGTCATATATGAGCTCTTAGCTCTCTTCCGGGAGGGAAATAAATGTCGATGACGAGTCCACCACGTGACCCAAGATCATGGTGAATCACACACACACACACACACACACACACACACACACACACACACACACACACACACACACACACACACACACACACATACATGCATCCAAGTGACTATTTACAAACGGCAAAATTTCACATGAACGCCGTGATCATAACGTACTCAAAATAAAAGCTGATATGTTTGCATGTAGAAATAATTGCATATGCACACTCATGCAGGTAAGCCTAGCATCTTCAATTTGGTGCTGTTAACTTAGTTACAAGTACCTCTGTGTTTTGTGGCTTTAGCCAGAATAAAATACAAAAAGATCTGAACCATTCTAACTACACGTTACCATCAACGAATCGTGGTTTTTTGCACTCATTCCAATTCGGTCATGGCGTTCGAATTTTATTTTACATTGTTTTAAACAATGCAATACTGTATGGCTTATGCTATGTCTAACACCAGAAATCCTATTACACTGATAGCCTAGTCCACCTTTCAAATCAATGGAATCGCTTTAAGTTAAATGAAAAGAAATGCATATACCACCCACTGTGTTGCATGATGAATCAGCCCCACCATCGAGACTGAGGATTTTTATCGAATTTGTTCTGGTTGACAATGGAGTATATGACTTGGGTTTAGACCCACTTTATCAAAGTCCTGCATGAACTGGAGCCTCCGTTGAGATCGTCTAGTGTCATTCAGAACAAAAATTATGCGATAACTATCGTGGGTCAGTTCCATTAATACGGTGAAAAGATTTTTTTTTTTTTTTTTTAACAATATTTTTTACCGATCGAGATCCATACCAAATAAAACATACTTTTTTGAAGGATAGTGTCTGCGCCTTCTTACTTGACTTACATCACTGTTTCCCACCATTTATCGTTCATCCTCAGACTGCTCTGAAACTCGACCCGGAAGCAACATTAAACCGTTTCATTGTGGCTGTCACAGAAGTAATATCTTGACAATGACTCGGCACTGTTGCATTAACATTTACCCTACTGCATGTTGTCACCCCGTGCTGCAAGCTGCTGGTATCATGGAGATCGTGTACTGACATTTTCAGAAGTTGGAATATTGTCAATGTAGTTCTGTTGTCACCCTGCGGGGGTGCAGTCCTACGGAAAGGGTTTGAAATACTGCAAATGAATTTAGTTGGCATTACCTCCAGTTCTCCCAATGTGCATGTTTGTGTTGCTTGTGTATGTGTGTGTGGAGGGTTGTGTGTTTGTCTTGTGTATGTATGTGTGTGGTTTTTGTGGTTATGGTTGTGCTTGTGGTTGTGGGTTTGGTTGTGGCTGTGGGTGTGCTTGTGGTTGTTGGTATGCGTGTGAGTACGTACATCTATACACATACTGAGTACAATATGTGCATTACCAAGTGTGATAATAAATATTTATTGTTTGTTCTATTCTTTGAATGCAATACTCTAGGTTTCACGTTTACAAATTTGCCACCTATTCTAGTTCATTTATCTTAAAAATCTAGTTGTCTAGATGCGTATGGTCTTTTTCAATAAAAAAGAAATAGTCTATCTAAAGTTGTTTGATAACATTTATTTCTTAGCATCCATTGTATGAATTTTCTTTTGATGCTTGAATTATTGTCTTTCAATTCTATAAACTAGTAGTTTGGCACATATATTTCTACCTACAGCCTCCTTGGCTCGGTTGTATGTATACGAGATAATATTGCCTTCCTTGTTCTTATTTTGTCCTTCAGCGGCATGAACTTTTCCAATAAATTATATTTAATGTTAACATGTGACCTATTCTGCCCTATTTTTTATTACATTCTCGTTAATGTAAGACATTTTTGTTATTCTTTACCGTGATATTATTTTACTCCATGGTACTAACTACTAATTCCTTTTACAATCACGTATTATATCTTGATAAAAACTACCTGAGAAAACAAAGATGTTTTTATATAAAATTAACAATAAGCAAGAATAGTTACTTCTGTAGTTAGAAGAGTGGTATGGATGGAAATTGTGATAGGTACGAGTATTTTATACGTATTGACTCAATGATACCCTTTAAGCAACTAAAGAGTTGAGTATATCTGCCTGTTTGTCTTCAGCTGTATCTACTTGTCCTAATCTCCTGTGCCTTTCTGTCTACAGCGCTGTCGACCTGTCCTAACCACCTCTGTCTTTGTATCTACTCACCTACCAGCCCATCTACTTCGTCTTTGCATTCTCCCCAATCCCCTTTCCGCTTTACCTGTTATTGTTTATCTTTTAACGTATTCTTCCCCTCTTTCTGCTCTTAAAGGATTCCTCCCCTTCTATCCATCTCTTAATTTACATCACTTGATGTGTAGTGCCTGGCCAGCTGTGCCCCGTCAATTGTTTATGCCTGTTCACTTCCTAATAATATACCGTGCTCCCTCTCCCTGTTCGCATTCTGCAGCTAGTCCTGTCTAATTACGAGCCCCGGTGCCAGTCACTCTATTCTTTCAGTACCATCATTCATCCGATGTCATTACGGTCCACGAAATACGAGGCTCGTACTCGGTACTGGACAACGATCACATCGTGATCCTTTCCTCATGCTGTTACACTTTACGAATTTCATGCAAGCTAACATTAAAGGATTAAGGACAACAGGGTTGTAGCTAAGACTCTGGTGAGAGGTCAGTTAAATCAAAGTCTACCCATACATTCTCTCTTATTCACACCAAGTGACGTCACGCCCCAAGCGTGAGCTAAGTTTTTATTAATAAACGTTGATTAGAACAAGGCAGATTGACCCCTAACTTATTCTAGTTAGTTGTTGGAAAGAATTAGAAACAAAAGATATATTGGTGGTAGTTGATACGTAATATAATCTTATGCCTGGGCTGACTCTCAGTATCTGTACAAAGGAGCTACAGATCAGAGGTGTCCTTATCTGAGCTGAATTACTTGAAGGATTTACACACACACACTTTTTATTTTATTTTATTCTTTATTGTTTCATTTTATTTTATATTTTTTATTTTATGATTTTATTTCATTTTGTTTTATTTTATTTTATTTTATTTTCTTATGTTCTTTACGATTCTTATGTGGTGGTGGCGTAATGGGAAGCGTGCCGTTTTCGCATTTGCTTAGTTGTGGGTTCGACTCCCGCACTTCTCTTTATTTCCCAGCGTATAGGGCAAAGGCGACGGCTTCGGCCGCAACTACGCGCCTCCTGGCGTAAGCCCCTCACCCTCTTCTTCGTTCTTTAGTGCTGAATGACAATGACTACCATTAACCCAACCAAACTTAGTTATGCACCGAATGATTTCTTGTCGGCATCGTAAAACAAATTATTTACCAAAGCCTGAGCACACTTGTCAGACACTGACCACAACAAAATCCATTAATACAAATCACTTGGCTGAAAGAGTTAATGGAGGTCATTTCTAACCTTTCCAGAGCTAGAGATTTCACTAAAGTTATGTAAAGCTGTTTGACGCTAAGAAGAATTAAATCGTTCAACTAATCTCATTGCTGGAAGGAGTTAATGGTAATTTATCCTTCTTGCTTCCAAATCCACCTTTTAAAGTTATGATATTCTCTATGTGTTTTGTTTTTACTATTAAGTCTCATTTCAATCAAAGGGAATGTTTTGTCTGGCACCTTTCCTTCTGCAAAATAAATGAAACGACACTAGCGAGGAATATTGGAACGCTGAACACTTAAACAACAGAATGCCGGAACACAATCTGTTAAGACCTTATAGTGAAGTAATTAGTTTTTACTTATCCTTTTTGACAACAGAAACGGTTGATATTCTTTTTATTCTTTTTCTACTTTCTTAATTTGAATGTAATTCCCGGAAGTGATTTCTAAACTACTTGTCAAGGTTCCCCCTAAGCCTGGAACTTAGATTCATCTTGGAAGCGAGTTCCAAGGATTCGAACCAGTTCTACCAGGAACAATTTCAGCCTGTATTCTTCAGTTCCTTTCACTCATATTCAGACCTCTTCATTCCCCATTTAGTTTTGCGAGTAAAAGTCAAACCTTTTTGTTATGGTCTTAGAAACGCGTTTATTTAGCATTACTGAGAACCACTTGAAAAACGGCTCAAATTCCTCGCGTCAACATAAAAGGCAGTTGTCCTGGCATGCAAAACATGCTAACAATGATACGTGAAATTAACAAACAGTTGCTTTTATAATGTTTTTTTATTTTGATAACAGAAACTACATGACAAAATAAAATAAAAAATTTGTTTTCAATATATGTGAACAATTAATCAGTGATAGTTACTTTTATAGTTAGAAGAGTGATATGTTTAGAAATCATGATAATAATTGTAACTGGATTGACAACAGCAATGACGACGAATACATCGACGACAAAATCCGTTAAAAACGACATGACGTAGTTGGGATGATTGTAACGTTCAAGAATAACACGATATTCAGAACATTATTTTTGCCAAAACAAAAGAATGAAAATATAAAGAAGTGTTTTAATAGAAAAAAATCAAAACAAACGTCCCAACTCCCGAGTGACAAAGGTTTTCGACATTAAATCATAACACAAATTATTTTACATGCGTCACCTGAAGGGTTTCTTCCTAGAACTCTAGAAGTGGTCTGTCATTCAGGAGTTATTATGATTTATACACCATGTTCTGCCAAAATTTGGGATCACAAATTGCGTGATAATTACAGGCCTTACGCGAGAGGGAGTAAAACTGAATGAGGCAACATGCTAAGATTTAAAACGAATGTCAGTATGACATTTTATTAAGAAGGGCATAATAGCTACACGATATACTTTCGACCAAATAATTGATCAATCCTATATTTCCGTGAATATACTATCTAGACTTTAATAACGTTAGGCAAGTTCAAAACAAGCAATAGACAATGGAAAACATACACGCACACACACAGACAGACAGGGACACACACACAGACACACAAAGAGAGAGAGAGAGAGAGAGAGAGAGAGAGAGAAACAAACTGCAGTACAGTATGCACGAAAGAGAGCAAGGGAAAGCGAAAACGACAAACAGTGGCACAGCCTTTGCAAGGAAACTGGTACTATTGCGTTGCACAGCCGCGTTTGGATCCAGCAAACAGGTGTATAAGAGTATGTTTATACATATCTCCCGCTGCCAGTACATCCTAGATCGTGTATAATCAAACCCTGCTGATAAGAGAAGCTCTGTAACCTGTGTCCCCTGTGCTTATAGGTAGATCTAAGTGGTCATTGGAGAAAAAAAAAATCGAATAATTCTTGACCTCATGTTGTACAACCTAAACGCTTAATACTCTTGTACCTAAACGAGGCCGATTTCTCTTTTAATTTACCCAAACTGAGGATAAGCATGGGTTTTCTTTTTTCCCTCTCCATTATCTCCAGTCACCTGAAAAAGGAATTATATTGATTTCCTGTGGGGAACAGCCAGTGTGCATACTGAGGGGCGCTTTACTGATCAATTTGGAACGCAAGCACCTCACTCCGAAGCGGAAAATAGAGAATTAAGGCTCATCTATTGTTGTCATCCCTGGATATTACCGACAAAACGGTTCAAGGCTGAAAACAGGCAAAAAGTCTTGCTGGTTCAATATCTGTTCCGGAGGGAAGGAAATGGAAGGAGAGGGAAGGGGAGGGAAGGGGAGGGAAGGGGAGGGAAGGGAAAGGAAGAGAAGGGAAGGGAAGGGAAGAGAAGGGAAGGGAAAGGGAGGGAAGGGGAGGGAAGGGGAGGGAAGGGGAGGGAAGGGGAGGGAAGGGGAGGGAAGGGGAGGGAAGGGAAAGGAAGAGAAGGGAAGGGAAGGGAAGGGAAGAGAAGGGAAGGGGGAGGGAAGGGGAGGGAAGGGGAGGGAAGGGGGAGGAAAGGGGGAGGGAAGGGGAGGAAGGGAAGGGAGGGAAGGGGAAGGGAGGGGAGGGAAGGAGAGGGAAAGGGGAGGGAAGGGTGAGGGAAGGGGAGGAAGGGAAGGGGAGGAAGGGAAGGGAGGGGAAGGGAGGGGAAGGAAAGAGAAAGATGAGGAAGAAACAGGAAGTTAGTGAGACTCAGGGGTAAGAGGTCATATTGGGTAAAGGACCACTGTGGGTTAACAATTACTCTATGAAAGGTGATTTTTGTCATGAAGAGACCTGTTATTCGCGTTAGAGGTTGCATGGAAAAGAATGGTTATTAAATCCATGAACTACGTGGAAATTGATGGTTGTGTGTAGCATGAATTACACAGTCTTGTGCGGACTGTTATTCTTTTCTATTCATGTTTTCCTTATTTATTTTCTCTTTCTCATTATTTTCGTTGTATTCCATTTCTATCTCTTCACATTTCTTTCTTTCTTTCTTTACTCTTTATTTCTTTATAAATCTATTTTCTGTATACGTTTTATGTCTATATATTTTTGTTCATTGTTTTCTTCCTTTCTTTTTTCTTTTTTTTTTTCTTCCTCTCCTTCTCTACCTCTTTAATTCCAAATACTCTGGAAACCAGCCAATCAAATCTCTATCCCTCTTATTATTGGCATTACTCTGACGAAGAAGCTCCGCCCACCACCTTCCTTCCAGACACGTAATAGGTAAGTAAGGGTGGAAACCTCAGGGTTTGATTACAGGGTGGAGAGGTATGAGAGCTCCGTCCTACTTCCAGTCTTGACACGCTCCCTACCCATCATGCACTTCTCATGGAAAAGGACGTGGGGAGGGGCTTATCCGTCAAGTTAATCTGCATGGGGTAAAGTTGGAATGTAATTTCAAGAAATGAATGTGTATTTGAGTTAGGATATGAGGGAGTTAGTACGTGCTGGACTTGCACGCGTATTGAATGTGCTGGAAGGGTATAGAGTAGGAGACTTTAGTTGGGGGAAATTTCATTGTAAGAAAATGTAAAGGAAAGTAGTTTTTGATCCCGAGAAGGTGACTGTGATTGGAAATCGTTTAGATGTCTTTCTGGTAATTATTTGGTAATGTATTAACTTACAGCTAATACCATAGTCGAAGCAAAAGAAGAGACTGGAGACGAGGAGTCTATATATTTCGACTACAAACTGCAATAACCTCCAGTACTACTGAAGATGATTGCAGTTAGCAGTCGAAATATATAGATTCCTCGTCTTCTCTTTTTTTTCTGCTTCGACTGTGGTATTAGTTGTGATTTATAAATGTTGCTACTAAAGATTCTATACTAGCTAAGGGATCAGTTACACCAGGCTTATGACCTGTTTCCGACCACCGGCGACCAGGCTGATATGTGCTGTTCCTCTGCTTGTAAAAATAATTCAAGACAATGGAATGAATCTCCCCCATCATGAAGATGGATATGAAATAGCCTGGCGCTAACCATGAGAGAAACTAAAGTTTTCATGAAAGTGGCAGTTGCCGACAAGACTGACGAGTTAAACACCATATGAGGACGGAGCCTTTAATTGTACGACATACTTGAAAAAGCTGTAATAAGCGAAACGTCGTACAAATAAAGGCTCCGTCGTCATATGGTGTTTAACTCGTGAGAAATTAAAGTGCCACCGTCGAAGGTGGTCGGAAACAGGTCGTAAGCTTGGTGTGATTGGGGCTTAATATACGACGCGTTTCATTCGTTTGGGAGTTACTTTAATTACTTGGTACGTCGAAGTCTATCTTGACAAGTTCGTTGAGGCAAGTCATCCTATTTCGTGATCTTAACCTTGCGACCGCCGGGCGATTATATCTAAGCATAAGAAAATTTCCTTCTTCAAATATCTAAGCCCCGTCTTGCTTAACCAGCTGAAAAATGCACTCACCTTCAACCCTTTCACTGTCGAAGAGGCATGTGCATCAAGAACCTAAATGCAGACAATTATGTCAAATGTAGTAAGAATTTTACCTTTTTTTTTCCTGCAACAAATGTTGCCTTGGTTGTTAAATCCCTCTGGCAAAAGGAACTCGCAGAAGAAAATGTCAGTTCCAAGCTTTATCATACCCAACTCAGAAGTGGTTAATGATTTTATTCTGGTTAATGTTGTACTGTACTATCTAGATGAGAGCAACCTCCACACCTCAGTGAGGTAAGTGCTGACCGTATTAGCAAGAATCATTGTCAGTGTTTAGTTAAGTGATTTAAGGATTATCTTATGAGTTTACAGAGAAAAAATGGAAGAAGAATGGCAAAGGGAGGGGAGGGGAGAGGAGATGGAGGAGTGGAGGGGAGAGGAGAGGAGAGAAGTAGAGGGGAGAGGAAGGGAGGGGAGAGGAGAGGTGGGGAGGGGAGAGGAGAGGTGGGGAGGGGAGGGGAGGGGAAGGGAGAGGAGTGGAAGAAGGTAGATTTGAAGAGAATGAAAAATGGAGGCTGGTGTGGAGGGGAAGAGAATGATAAGGTGAAGTGAGTAGGAGAGAGACGGAAGGAGAGAAGGAAGAGGGGAAGAGAGATGAGGCGGGTAAATGAATGACAGGAAGGGAACCAGAGGAGGAAGAATAAGTATGAGGAAAGGGAAGGGGAGATAAGAGAGGAGAGGGATGAGAAGAGAATTTCCCTGACAGAGGTTGATTTAGTTTAACGTCGCGAACTTCCTTTATCAGGATGCATAGGACTTTGTGGCACGAAATTTAATAAACCATACCCTTAGTCCAACTCGCTAGGGGCAATTTCGAACTGTCGTCATCTCAACCTCCGCCGCAGGTAGCGACGCTCTTACCCAAGAGATAGACGACGAAAGAAATTCTTCCATCTCATGGCACAATGACCTACCATTACTTGAATAAATTTACTGTCGCCAGGAAGAACCAAATTTATGTAAAGCCTTGTTGACACAGGGCTAGTTTAGTAGCCGCTAGTGCTAGCGACTTATAAACTACCCCTCCACTTGCCCATTGTTAAAGGAAAGATAGTAAAATTGCCTTCAAGCTAGTGACAATACTTACTTAGGGGTTAGCTAATTTGCAGCTTGCACTAGCGGCTACAAAACTAGCTGAGTACCAACAAGGCTTAAATATCATCCCTATCAATGGGGGTAGCTGAGATAGTCTTTAGCCTTATAGAATGAGGTTCTGAACTAAACCAGACAAGGCTTATTGAAGTTAGTCAGAAGAAAATATATAAATACCTCGCCTTTACAAAGGGCTTCAACCACCGATTCCTCTTTTTTTTTTTTTTTTTTCCTCGAAAAGAGAGTCCACCTGGCCAGACTGTGGCGCGGCTTCCATTTAGCCCTTCTAAGATACCAAAATAGGCTGGATGACCGCATCGCAGATAACTGTCCAGGGTGCAACACTTTGTAGCAAGGTTATGCCTTGAAGCTTCGTTCCCTGTAGAATTCACGTACCATAAATAATTTTCTTTATTAATATTGTCACCCCGCTAGAACTTGTATTATGAAAATATAACATTATTAATACTGTTACGTCTCTCATATCTATGTCTGTATATATTAGTACTGTTATTCTATAAAGTTTAAGTTGTATTAAGTAAGCCAAATCATTCGTTGTGCTATTAAATGTTGCATATGTCCTTATTGTTCCGCAGCCAAGACAGCGGATTTAATCGTGCATACCTCGCATTCTATTTTCAATAAATAGTTCCGAGAGAATTGGAGTTTGATTAATCCCATTCTTTCACTGAAGTGTACCTTCACGCATCTACTTCACCCCTTACTATACAGCACATTTTGGTAGACTGTATTGTACATTACACAATCACGCATGCGAACAACATAATATACACTCTATAAAGGATTTGTGGGAAAATTCCGTTCCGGCCGTGGCCTTCCTCAGGGAGACGGGATTGCTTGGCCAGACAAACTAGGATTCTGGGGAACGACAACAAAAACCATTTTTTTTCTATATACGAGATATGATAAAAAAATGCAATCAGAAACAAAAGTGGATCGAATTGATTAATTATGTCAATTACCAGGAATAGGGGAAACTTGAAAAAAAAACGAATTTATTCAAATTGTGCTATTACATTTTTCACAGGCGTACCACTTCAGAACAAGGTTGTCGTTAACAAGCTGCCAGAGAAGTACTCTGTCGTTAAGATAACAATTTCCAGAGACTTTGTGACTGACGTGATAAGTTAAACGTTAAAGCCATCAACAATGGCACATGTACGGTAAAGACGATCTTACATGCAAATAGGTGAGGGAATGCGTGTATATTATATATGTATATATATATATATATATATACACACATATATATATATATATACATATATGTATGTATGTATGTATGAATGTATGTATGTATGGATGGATGTTTGTGTGTGAGCGTATGTGTGTCAGAAGCAGCTTGCCAAAGACGTTCTTGCAAAAAGACCATGCCATTGATCAGTGTACTTGCACCACTGAGAAATACAGCCTCTACCATTCCACTGGTATGACAAGGCCGAGACTGACTGGATGACTTACTTTTTTTCCTACAAACGAGAGTTTTCAACAATCATCACCCTACTCTAGCTTATTCTTACCTCACGTGACGAGAGTTAGTCAACAACATATAATCAACGATAAGGAACGTGACCTTCACTGATTCTGATTTTCAGAAGTCATGTTCATATTGGAAAAACAACCCAACGTAGATAAAGAGTCCGACTTTGCAAATGATTACTTGTCATGTTTAAATGAAGTTTATAGAGACAAGACCTCAGTTCACAACTGCCATCCCTAACCAACTTCCCAGCCCAGGAGACTTTCCCAATCCCGTTTCTCAACCCAAAGTAGAAGTCAGACTCCTTATTCGTTGAAAGACCACTTGCCAAGCATCTAATTAAAATGGCGTATACTCTTGGGCCCACCAAGTAACCAAAATTGTATCTAGATTCCTTGAACTTTAATTAAAGTCCCAAGAATAGACAGTCTTTGATCTGAGCTTCAGGAGGACAGCGCGGAAGTTATGGGGAGGTGACGGGGAAAAAGTCGAGTTGTATGAGAAGAGCGATAAAAGAAACGAGTCGAATGAAGAGGAATGAAGAACATTATGAAAATAAAAAGCATGAGTGCCTCTGTGTGTGTGTGTGTGTGTGTGTGTGTGTGTGTGTGTGTGTGTGTGTGTGTGTGTGTGTGTGTGTGTGTGTGTGTGTGTGTGTATTCACCTTGGTCTTTGGATCACGTGTTGGACTCGTGATCGACAGCTATTTCCCTCCCGGAAGAGAGCTCAGAGCTCGTATGACCGATCTATGGGTAATGCTATGACCTTTCACACACACACACACACCCAACTCCCCGCCCACGAGAGTCAGAGTAACGACCCGAAGCGCAGCGATACCGAAATAATTTCGGCCCTGGGCAGGATTCGAACCAGCTACTCCGAGCACCACCCTACTTCCCAGTCCAGCGCTCTACCAACCACGCTACCGAGAGTGTGTGTGTGTGTGTGTGTGTGTGTGTGTGTGTGTGTGTGTGTGTGTGTGTGTGTGTGTGTGTGTGTGTGTGTGTACTGTATTGAGCGGATGCGAAAATGCTGCAGTTGTTGTATAGTAATTCCTATCTAAATGTAATTTACAGGAAACGAGTCACACACGTGGGGTCCTCCTGCCTTGTTTCTCTGAACATTGTTTTACATTCTTGTGTTCTTATTCAACTATTTCTTCTAAGTAATTCTGAAAGTTTATGCATCCACATGAAAAAACAGGTTCTTTTGTCTTTCCTATTTTTCATTTCACTTATACTCTTCTTATATGGTGCATTCCAGTCTGGGGCAAATAAGGTTTTCTGTGATATTTTTTCTTCGTCTCTTCGTCAATGAAGAGGAGATGTCAATCGTGTGATCGTAGACAGCGTATATGTTTCACCAAAAATCTTGTTAATGTGCCTCTTGGGTAACGAGTTGTCTACGGCCAACATTCTACCTTCATCCACTTGCATAAATGTTTTATTTCTCATCGGAAAAACAATTTGTATTATGTCCATGTCCAATAATTTGCACTTTTTGGTATTGGAATTACTTTTGCATAATTTGGTTCTAGTTGTAAATACTATTCAGATTTTTGTAGCAACTTTAATTCTTCTTCATCTTCTATTTATTTTTTTTATTTTATCTACAAACAAATTAGTGAGGATTCTCATTCTTTACGAGATTCGAGGTACGTGGTCATCCATTTTTCAATCAGAATTGTGTGTCAAAATATCTGATTTCAATAGAGATCTAATCTATCTTTCACAATTATCTCGAACAATTTAGTTGTGATGATCACCGACCTTGGTCTGTAATTCAAGGGTTCGTATTTGTTCTATATTTTATAGATTGGTACCACTTTAACCCTATTTCAGTCATGAGGCACTATCCCTTCTTCTATCGCACCCACAATCCGTCTGTGAATCTTGTCCGCTACTACTTACCTACTTCCTCGTTAATTTAACTTTGTTCTTCTATTCACCCTGCGCTTATTTATCTTTCTCTTTCACAGTTTTTTTTTCTATCCCCCATTTCGTTTAATTTTGCTATCTCACACCTATTTTTTTTTTTTTTTTTTTTTTTTTTTTTTTTTGTCCTTTGCACCACTAGCTCTGCTCACGGTTTCTTCCTGCACCAGAATTGTAGACTACAATTAGGTAAACACACAACCACACACAGAATCTAAGTTCGCATTCATTCAAACTTTAATTTTCACTGTGCTCTTCTTATCACTTCACTCAGCTTACTTCTCTTATCATTCTTCTTTCGCAATGCATCCTTCTCTCATCATCTCCACAACCCTCATCTCTGCGTTCACCTTCTCAAGCTCTCATCACATGCATGAGATCAAAGAATGTCCATTCTTGGAACTTTAATTAAAGATTAAGGTTCCCAGATGCGATTTTGGTTACTTGGCGGGACCACCATTATACGCCGCTTTAATTAGATGCTTATCAACTGATCTTTCCACGTAGGAGGAACCTGATTTCCATTCTAGATTGAAAAGGGATGGACCTGGAGTCTAGGGTTGTGGACTAGGATAAGACAGATGGTTACGGGTTGGGGTCCTGTCCATGGGCTCTTCATAGATATAGATATATATATATATATATATATATATATATATATATATATATATATATATATATATATATATATATATATATACGTGCGTGTGTGTGTGTGTGTGTGTGTGTGTGTGTGTGTGTGTGTGAGAGAGAGAGAGAGAGAGAGAGAGAGAGAGAGAGAGAGAGAGAGAGAGAGAGTGAGAGTGAGAGAGGGGGGAGAGACATACTAAACTGACAATTTCCTTATGAATTCAGATATTACCTTTGATGGAAATACTTATACCCCTGCATAAGTAACAAAGATCATCTACCTATATTTAATAAATATAATAAAATCTCTCAGAAAACAACATTACCTTGTAGAAACCATTAAGAGAGGATATCTTGTTTCTATTAATATTTTTTCATTAAAAATCTTTCCTATATATTTTTTCTTTTTCTTTTTAATGCACGGGTGTGTGCATGACAATGAGCTCCCAGAGTCGGGAGAGGTAACAAGCAGGTCATAAAAGGCGATAAGAAAAGAAAAAGAAGAGACAGTTTCCAACGAGAAGGCACAGGTTAGTGGAGACAGAAATTGTAAAACTGAGCATTGGAAAAGGAAGTGGAAGAGAAAGATAAAAACTTCACTCCTTCATTGAAGGATTCTATTGCAAGCTGAACATTGTTTTCTTATTAGATAATTATATGTACACATTACCGCAGCGAAGGGGCGAAAACCCATAAGCTTAGGGTCTTATTCTTCAGTGAATGAAATTGCTTGACAATATTTACAACTAAACCAAAAGAGTGAGTTGTCGCAAGAAAGTTTTAATTGAGAGAACTCGAGATCCATCAGCAGACACTCCTGCCAATAATAAGATAAAATGGTGTAACGCTATCCACATGAAAGTGTGTCGTTATATTGAAATAACTAAGTCACCAGATTTATAAAAGAAATAATCAGGGTGGACATTACTCATTTATAAGAACTGAAGATGGACGAGTTACGTTAAAATAAAGGATACTATATATATATATATATATATATATATATATATATATATTGATGAAGGTGGTGTCATAATGTACCAATATATATATATATATATATATATATATATATATATATTGATGACATTTTATGTCTAGCTAGAAGATAAAAATGTGCATGATTTTTTAATCAA
>NC_134781.1:71687037-71707037 GCF_046742065.1 Oratosquilla oratoria | reverse complement strand
CTGTTTTTGTTGGTACTGCTGTTGCTGCTGTTGTTTTTGCTTTTGTTGTCACTATTGTTGTTGCTCTTGTTGCTGATGTTGATATTGTTGTCGTATTGTTTTTGCTGTTCTTGTTCTTGATCTTGCTGTTATTGTTACTGTTATTTTTGTTCTTACTGTTGCTGTTGTTTCTGTTGTTCTTGCTGCTGGCATTGTTATTGTTGTTGTACTGTTGTAGTTGATGATGTTGTTGCTTGTCGTTGCTGTTGCTATAAACTATGCAGGTAACACGATTCCGAGACTATCAGTCCAGTGAAAAAAAAAAAAAAAGTCTTCAAACTTAAACTCAAACAAAGGTTATCCTAGATACCCACATCGGAGAGCGGCTAGCAAAAAAAAAAAAAAAAAAAAAATATGTGGGCTTGAAATGTAGGAGGAGAAAAAGATGGGCCCCGAACTCGTCCCGTGGATGTAAATGGACCAACTTCGAAACACGAACTCTGCGGGAACGGCAGAGTGACACGGAAACCTTCGCCCAGAACGTTACTTCCGGTTTAGGAGCCGGAAACCATAACAAGCCATCATTATGTCGTTGTGGCAAGAAAGCAACACAGTAAATGTTTCAACATTTTCTAGAATGACACCTCCCCACCCTCCCCACCCCACTCCAACTGAAGAGTATCTTCAGACGTTCGTTGAGGAAGATCTCCAAGAGGTCAGTACCGTCCATCTGGAACTGATAGTTTTTACTTCAAGTGTCAAGACCCTTTAGGCTCAGTTTCAGACGTAAAACGACATATGCTGCCTTCCGGGATTTTTTCCATTTTCCGGCATGCAGTTGATTTCAACAACTTAGAGAGGTAAGAGATGAATATTAATCTGAAACCTAACCTAACCTGACCTGACCTAACCTGACCTAACCAAAAAATTATGCATGCCATAAAATGGAAAAGACCCGCCTTCTGTTGTGTTTTCGTGTGAATTGTTGAGATTGATTTTGTCTCCATACATGTGATATGTTGTGCAATTCCACACATTTGTGTGCTTCCAGATTTGGACTGTGGAGCCACATGATAACGTCACCATGGAAATCGATGAACAGTAACAGGTTTTACCAAGATAAGGAGTAAAATCAGACTTTTTTTTATGTCTTATTACATAATTTTGATATGGAGGCCCTAAATAAATAAATAAGTAAATAAATAAATGAATAATATAAAATAAATAAAAAATTAATAAAAAGCAAATAAATATAAAATATAAATAAATAATAAATAAATAAAAATTAATAGATAAATAAAATAAAATATGCCTAAACGTCATCTCATGTCTTCTAGAACATTTACGAATTCACCGAAAAAAATCACCTGATACCGGCCAAAACAAATCTATTTGTAGTTATGATGTACCTGAGCCAGCTGTATACAAGTACATATGCAATTACATACAATTAACTGCATTCCAGCACACATGTGCTCACGTACATACCAATTCATATAGCTTCGTTTTAGTGAAAAAACGTGCTGTTCATTTCCAACTATTTCAGAAACCATCACCCGCATTTCATAGACTAACGAACGATTCCATAAATAATCAAATAACACTTACCTTTTCGAAAAAAAATCATATAAACTTTATTTGATAACTACATTGACCAGGGGTTCCCAAACTGCAGGTCATGAGCCCTAAAAGGGTCATGACCTTTTTTTCTGGGGGTCATAGAGGGTCCAATTGTATGTACAATCAGCTACATAGACCAGCGTGTTGATTTGCTCGTATCAAAAAAGTAAACGCATTCTTCTCATTAAGATGTATAATTAATTTCTTTTTAAATAAACATTAATAAACAATAATAAAAAATATTGCTCACTGCTGTGATTAACCTTTCAAGCTCTAAGACAATGTATCAGCGATATAAAAAATTGGTACGTTTTAAGAAGGCTTATAAAGGTGGGCGTCATGGTGTGTTTGGTACTACTGAAAGAGGTCATGTGATGAAAAAGTTTGGGAAACAGTGACCTTGAGGTTAGAAGTATACATATTTATCTATTTTTGTCTTACACGAATGCATGTCACTACTGTCCTTTGTATCTCTCTGTACTTCATACTTGGTGAAGACCTCTTTTGTCATTGCTTATCATCAATGAAATTTCGAAGAGAGCAATCAGTGTTTGATACTCATCTACTACCCAATATAAAATGTGGCACTAAATCCTGAATGTTATCATTTCATGAAGAAGTAGATGTAGTAGGAGACTAAATAATTAGTCAATTTTGTTTCTAGAGCATCATTGGAAATATTTTTTTCTTCTAGAACCTCATTAGATGGTACAGTTGTCAGCGCCCTCTTGTTAAGGAGTAATAATCTAGGAGAAAGTATTTCACATAATAAAAGATAACGCAAATGTGGGAGCTACAAGGTAGAGGATATGTTTTTCAATAGAACTGGACACAATTGGGAAAAGAAAGTGGACATAAATGATAAGTAAAAAAATAATGAAAACTATATAAAAGCAATTGAACGAATCAACACATGAAAGAATAAATAGATGAATAGTAAAGTAAATTGATAGATAAATGAATAACGAATAAATTGATACGTACATAAGTAAATAAATAAATAAAACAATTGACAAATAAGGAAGTTAGTAAATAAATGACTGAATGAATGCAGGGGAATTGGCATGGCGGACATGTTGGGGTATTTCTGAGCAAAGGGCTTATAAGAAGTGGTCCCTTGACTTAGCGCGGAGAAGTTTCATCATGGAAATAACGAATAAATTACTACACAAGTAGATAAATAAACAAATAAGGAAGTTAGTGAATAAAGGACTGAATGAATGCTGGGGGAATTGGCGTGGTGGACATGTTGGGGTTTTTCTGAGCAAAGAGCTTATAAGAAGTGGCCCCTTGGCTTAGCGAGGAGAAGTTTCATCATGGAAACTCCATCACGTGACCAGGGCCTCCTGGACCATTCGGGTAAGACCAAGTTATGGGGATTTTTACGACATAGGATGGTTTCAGCTAAGAGTTTCCTTCCGTGGCCACAAATAAGGCGCGGGGTGAAAAAAAAGACTTTGATTTTATGCCGATTATTGCCATAAAATGTATATGGGAACATGCAAGTGAATATATATTTTCACGGGTAAATGGATGTCAAAGATGCTTTAACCTGCGTGCGTGTACGTAAACACGCAAACACGTACCCACACATATGAACGCGCACATACATACACACTAACACACACACACATACATACACACACACACATACATACATACACACACACACACACATACTAGATATGAAAATTGGTAGGTGTGACAGGCTCTCACGAGCATCGCTCGTTTGAAGTATACTACGATTAGGTAAATACAATGTGTGTGTGTGTGTGTGTGTGTGTGTGTGTGTGTGTGTGTGTGTGTGTGTGTGTGTGTGTGTGTGTGTGTGTGTGTGTGTGTGTGTGTGTGTGTGTGTGTGTGTGTGTGTGTGTGTGTGTGTGCGTGTGTGTGTGTGTGTGTGTGTGTGTGTGTGTGTGTGTGTGTGTGTGTGTGTGTGTGTGTGTGTGTGTGTGTGTGTGTGTGTGCGTGTGTACACCTGCAACTGAGCCTGCTTGAACGTATAAGTTTGCGGTTGCTTGCTTCCCTGCATGCAAACGTGCGTGTTTGTGTGACAAACCATTACCATAATGAAGTTGGCAATTCTATGCGGAGTTTGACCAAATTAGGTAGGCGACTGGACTAAAAATCAAAACGGGGTGTGCAGCAGCATCTAATATCAGAGCCGGTGGGGAGGGAGTGTGTAGTGAGGGAGAGGAAACAGAGACCCCGATAGCATCCCCAACAAGACAGCGGGGAGACAATCTGAGAGTAAATTGCAGCAAAGTAGGTAATCTTCCAATTAAGTGCATCGCATGCAGCATTTAAATGCAGAGGAAAAATAATATAAAAAAGTGAAACATGTTCGTAGAGCACTGAATGAAACATCCAGGAATCAGAAAGATAAAAACATAAGTGTTACCTCATTAGAAATGATCTCTTAAACACAATAGTATGACCACGAAACCACAGGAGAAGTTATAACGAAATGACAGCAAGATATTTCGTATAATATGTCTTCGGATCTTACTGTCATTTCGTTATAACTTCTGTAGTTTTGTGACATTTCTGCATATGTAATAGTATGAATCTAGTTATTACTAACATTAAACAGTTTCATTCCTAAGAATCCTAATCCCACTAACTCCGAGTTGTAGCCTCCCTTCCATAATGTCTGTGTTAAATTGAAGAAAATTAATAAAGAATCTCACAGCTTACCATGCATGACATCAGGTCATGAGAAGGCACGGTAGTTGCTTTACTAAAAGTTTCTACCCTTCAGTTCAACGAGATAGCTTATAGTGTTAGACAGAACAATATAATCAACAAACTTCACTAGACCTAAAAGAATTAATTCTTAAATACCTATAGCCCATGAACATGACCTTTTTTCAAGTAGTATCCTTGGGTGTTTGCCAAAATAAAACATGTATACGGCTGATAACAGCATGATTATGCTTCCATTAGTATGTGGTAGGAAGATGTTCAAAAATACTTCATTTCTTTATTGCTAAGTGACATTGGATAAAAATCTGTCGATATTACTTTAACTTACAATTGATAAGGTTAAGAAAATATGAAGAATATTAATCTGGAGACAATTGTAGCCACAGTTTCTACTTTTGCCGTATTCTCAAACTACCAGTGTATGTGTAGTAGTCATAGATCGCCTCTGGGTCCATCTATTGAAATCCAAGATCAAAACCAACCTACCAGATCATAACACACTAAAACACTTTTACTTAAACACACTCGACGAAAGTCAGCGCCTCATATGAAAACATTACTGAATTTCTAAGGCCAGCCACACACGTGCAGTTTAAACTGACAGTTACAACTGTTCAGTTATAACTGTCAGTTGAAACTGCACGTGTGTGGGTATCTCAGTGATACTGAGATACCCACACACGTGCAGTTTCAAATGACAGTTATAACTGAACAGTTGTAACTGTCAGTTTTAACTGCACGTGTGTGGCCGGCCTAAGACTGCACGTGTATGGATGTCAACAAACCATGTAAAAGGATGTCAATGTCTTTCTTATCTTCACCCACCGGGTTATAAGCCATTAATCATTCAATATTCCATTCCCAAAACATGATTCAAGTATGGGAGACGTATGAGAGGCATAGGGTCGGGATAAACAAAGCAGAATCTCTTAGGAGGTCCTGCTAACAACTAAACGTTAGTAAATAAGAGCAGGCCTCGTAATAATGGATTCAAATTGATTAAATTTAGGTTTAAGAAAGAAATATACAATAACAAGTTTACTAACAGAGTGGTTAGCGAGTGAAATAGACTTAGTAACCATGTAGTGAACGCTGAAACAGTTGGTCGTTTAAAGAGAAGATTAGACAAATTTATGTATAGGGACGACAGGTGGTAAAGGACATGGAACTACCTAGTGTAAGCATGCGGTTACTTGCAGTCTCCTTCATTCTTATGGTTATATGTTCTTTTATCGTCCCCAAGAATAGACGCGTTGGTGATCACTAACGAAGTATTACAGATGACAGAACCTCTACGTGTCTTTCGACTCTACTAAGACAAGGATGGCTCCATGGGACCTTCCTCGGTGAGACTGTAGGGCAGTGTTTCCCAACTTTTTTTGGCTGTGACCCTAAATCTTAGGCTGGAGTCGCGACCCTAATTGTAATAATAAATTCAACCATTTCATGTTATATTTCTACGTACTTGCATAATGTTTATAAACTTTCGTTTTTATAGCTCAGTTTATATTTACTAGCACAATTAATTTAAATACATTTGAAACTTGAATGAAAAAAAAAAGTTAAAAAATACCCTCTGGCGACCCTCAAAAACACCCTCGCGACCCTAGTTTGGGTCGCGACCCTGGGGTTGGGAACCACTGCTGTAGGGTCTGATGCCGGTGTATGAGTGGAGGTTCCTGCCGTATGCTCCTGACTGATGATTATATACAAATTATGACTTGGAATGCAGCAATGTGGGCTGGTTTTCAGTGTCGATATTAAGTAGGTCATCCATAACAAGATTCACTGATCAAGCTGTTGGCCTCCAGTTGCCATATAATTTCTCAAAATATAAAAGCGACAATATAATTAAAATCAACCAGTCAAACGTGGCTTTCTGTGTACTATATCCATTTACGAAATTAAATTTATTCTAAAGTTCACATAGTAATATCGTTTGTGATAAGATCGTAATACACATTCAACTTTATTTGAGATGAAACAAATACAGTGCCCTGTATCGGTAAACCTCAAAGCCATAGCAGACCTGAATCCAACAATATACAGTACCTTGTCACATCAAAACCTAAAACTGTAAAAAACAACACATCAAAGGGTAACGTGACAAAGGGACCACAAGAGGAGAGGAAAACAAGCCGCAAGGGAAAACCAGAAAAGGAGGTGGAGGGAGAACACACAGGAATGTGTGGAGAAGAAGTGGATAAACGTGGAAGAGGCAAAGATGTTAATGCAGAGCGAAAGAGAACAGGAAATGATATACGAATTGGGGTGTTGGGACAGATAGTGAAAAAACTATGATAGTTTGAATAATGGAAAAAAAAATACTCAATGTTTTTATTCGTGATTGTGGTTTTATATTACTTGATATGATAAGTGAAGAAAATGGCTCTAGCTTTAACCTTCTTTTTATATGAGAGATATTAAAACAAAAATGGCCACCCCCTTTGGTGTAAATTGGTTTAATAGAAATCACTGCATAGAATATGATATATATATATATATATATATATATATATATATATATATATACTGTATATATATATATATATATATATATATATATATATATATATATATATATATATATATACATGATATCAATCCATACCTTTCCCTATACATCATTATTATATATTACTTCTCTGCGCGACTTGTGGACTCGTTCAAATGTAATAAGTTATCGAACTAAAACGTTATCACATTTAAGTTTTCCTCTTCTTTTATTAAAGAATTCGATGATCCTGTTTCCAGAAACCAGTTTGAAACACATTACACTGGTTGGATCTAAGCAGTATTGTACGTATGTCTAAGGATTTATATACCCTGGGTATTCCACCACAAATATAAATTCCTGTACAGCGAAATATCATATAGAACAACCGAGAGAGGAGAGGGGGAGAGAGAGAGTAGAGAGAGAGAGAGAGAGAGAGAGAGAGAGAGAGAGAGAGAGAGAGAGAGAGAGAGAGAGAGAGAGAGAGAGAGAGAGAGAGAGAGAGAGAGAGAGAATGGTAACAAAAGCAAAACAATAGAATTAATACTCTAATACAAAATAACACGAAGGACTATATGCATTTCAGCTCTGAGCACAAAAACTGGTCCCAATTCCAGTCTCTGACAAAAAAAAAACACGAAAAAATACGGAACAGCTTCTGAACGTAATCAAACAACCCGACATTATAAAAATGGAACTAGATTAGCAAGTGCAGCATCGTAAAAAATGCCGATATATACGCCCGGAGAGAGTTGGGAGTTCGTGGTGGATCGACAACTGATAGAAATGCAAGAGAAAAGATTATTAAAAAGTTAATTTTCATGCAGGAAGTAAGCAATCACTTTGAAGATTGAATTGTGAAAACTCCCGCGTTGATAAGGGGTGACTTAATTAGTTGGGCGTGCTAAAAGTCGCATCATTACTAACCTGTCCATCTTTACATGGAAAAAACGGAGTCAGGAATTTAAAAGAAAGGAAGAAGTGAAAGGAAAGAAGGAGAGAGATAAATAGATAGATAAATAGAGATAGAGGGAGAGGGAATAAAAGAGAAAGAAAGAGAAAGACGGAGAAAATCAGAGAATGAAAGAATGAAAAAGGAGGGAGAATAAAAAAAGAGAAGGAAAGAGAAGAGAAAGAGAAAACAGAGAGAGAGAGAGAGAGAGAGAGAGAGAGAGAGAGAGAGAGAGAGAGAGAGAGAGAGAGAGAGAGAGAGAGAGAGGGGGGGAGGGGACAGAGGGAGGGGGGAGAGAGAGAGGGGGGAGAGAGAGAGAGAGAGAGAGAGAGAGAGAGAGAGAGAGAGAGAGAGAGAGAGAGAGAGAGAGAGAGAGAGAGAGAGAGAGAGAGAGAGAGAGAGAGAGAGAGAGAGAGAGAGAGAGAGAGAGAGAGAGAGAGAGAGAGAGAGAGAGAGAGAGGCTAACGAAAGCAAAACGATAGGCTTAACACAGATCAGTGTAGTTGTTGTTTACATTTCGTTGCAGCCCGTAAAAGACAATCTTATTCAGTTGGACACAGTTCCTCGTATTTTAAGGTATTAAATCTCCCTCAACCAGCCGCTTTGCTGTGATGCCATTCTTTACATCTTCTGCTCTGGTTCACACAAGTCGTTTTTATTGGGCCGAAGAGGAGAGCCTCATTCGGAGAGTTAAACAAACTTTAAGAGATTCCTAGCCCGGAAGAGATCATATACATGGCACAAGTACCAGACACACATTCTAGGCACCCCTCACAAGCACAGGTACCACGTACCGGGCAGCTGGTACTACGCCTTCCTCGACATTTGACTGAGACAAGTGCGACCGTGACGGTGACGGTGAAGGGGATCATCAAAGTATGGCGTTAGTTCCCCGGGCTTGTTAGCCCCCGGAACCCCCGTGGCGAGACTTAAGAGGAGAGTAGTGGAGTACATAAAGAGAGAGAGAGAGAGGAGGGAGAGGAGGAGGAGGGAGAGGAGGAGGAGGGAGAGGAGGAGGAGGGAGAGGAGGAGGAGAGAGGGGAGGAGGTAGAGGAGGAGGAGGAAGAGGATGAGGAAGGAGAGGATGAGGAGGGAGAGGATGAGGAAGGAAAGGATGAGAAGGGAGAGGATGAGGAGGATGAGGATGAGGAAGGAGAGGATGAGGAGAGAGAGGATGAGGAGGAAGAGGATGAGGAGGGAGAGGATGAGGAGGGAGAGGATGAGGAGGGAGAGGATGAGGAGGGAGAGGATGAGGAGGGAGAGGATGAGGAAGGAAAGGATGAGGAGGGAGAGGATGAGGAGAAAGAGGATGAGGAGAAAGAGGATGAGGAGAAAGAGAGGATGAGGAAGGAGAGGATGAGGAAGGAGAGGATGAGGAAGGAGAGGATGAGGAGGGAGAGGAGAAGGAGGGAGAGGATGAGGAGGGAGAGAATGAGGAAAGAAAGGATGAGGAAGGAGAGGAGTAGGAGGGAGAGGGTGAAGAGGGAGAGGATGAAGAGGGAGAGGTTGAGGAGAAACAGGATAAGGAGAAACAGGATGAGGAGGGAGAGACAGAGGAGGAAGATGATAAGGAGGGAGAAGAAATAGAGGGAGAGGGCGAAGAAGGAATGGATGAGGAGGGAGAGGATGAGGAGGGAGATGTTGAGGAGGGAGATGTTGAGTAGGCAGAGGTTGAAAAGGGAGAAATTGAGGAAAAGGGATAGAAGGGTGAGCCAGAGGAAGAAGTAGGGACGGGGAGGTAGTGGAGATAGAGATAGAGATGAATAGGGGAGACAGTAAAGAAAGAGGCAGTGAAAGTAGAGACTAAGGAGAGAGAGGTAGAGGGAGAGATAAACGATAGGAAGAAGCAGAGGAGGGAGAGGTTGGAGAGGGAAAGTTAGAGGCAAATAGATAGAGGAAGGGGAAGTATATAAGGAAGAGGTAGCAGAGGGAGAGGGAGAGATAGAGAACAGTGAGTGATAGGAAAAAGAAGAGAAGGGAGAGGAACAGAGGAATACAGTAGATATCAGTGAGGAAGGCACATATGGAGGACAGATGGATGAGCAAGAGAGAGTGGAGAGATGTGGAGAAGGGAGAGGTAAATGGGGAACAAAAAGAGGTAGAAAAGGGAGAGGTATACGAGAGAGAGAGAGAGAGAGAGAGAGAGAGAGAGAGAGAGAGAGAGAGAGAGAGAGAGAGAGAGAGAGAGAGAGAGAGAGAGAGAGAGAGAGAGAGAGAGAGAGAGAGAGAGAGGGGAGAGAGAGAGAGAGAGAGAAAGAGAGAGAGAGAGAGAGAGAGAGAGAGAGAGAGAGAGAGAGAGAGAGAGAGAGAGAGAGAGAGAGAGAGAGAGAGAGAGAGAGAGAGAGAGAGAGAGAGAGAGAGAGAGAGAGAGAGAGAGAGAGAGAGACGAAATAGGAAAGAAGTGGATAGAAGGATGGAGGAAGAGATGGGAGTAGGGAGAAAAGGAGAGAGAGAGGAGGAAAGAGGAAGAGAGAGAGGAGGAGGAGAAGAGGAGAGACAGAGAGAGAGGGAATAAAAGTTGTCACGAAAAGACAGAAAGACAACGAAGAACTAAAACTTATGAGAACATATGAAGCAGAGTGTAAGAAAGAAAAAAAATCTCAAACTACGTAGAGGGAAACAATGGGCAGAATAGGAAAAAAAAAGAGAAAATGTATGATGTGGAGAGCATAGAATAAATAGAATAAGTGAAGCAGAAGAAGGATTATATCTGAATGAGATTAAAGATAAGGAGCAAGACGAAAAACTAGAGAAAGGTGATGTGCGAATAAGTCAGTTGCAGGTGATGATATGGGAAGGAGAAAGAGACGGGAGGAGAAGGACGAGGAGGAGGAGGAGGAAGAGGTGGAGCAAGAGGAGGAGGAAGAGGAGGAGGAGGAAGAGGAGGAGGAGGAAGAGGAGGAGGAAGAGGAGCAGGAAGAGGAGGAGGAAGAAAAGGAGGAAGAGGAAGAGGAAGAGGAGGAGGAAAAGGAGAAAGAGGAGGAGGAGAAGGAAAAGGAGGAAGAGGAGGAGGAGGAAAAGGAGGAAGAGGAGGAGGAAGAAGTGGAAGGAGGAAGAGGAGGAGGAAGAAAGGAAGGAAGAGGAGGTAGAGGAAGAGTAAAAATCAAAATGAAGGCGAAGAGGAAGGCAAAGAAGAGTGGTTCTTCATGGTTTTGGACAACGTGTAGGACTCTTGATCGACGCCTCTCATCCTCATGAATGAGAGTTTAATCATATGATCCATTCCACATGTAATGTTACGGTATCAGCGACTTGTACAAATAACTATTATCGGAAGATTTCGCGCATTAAGCTGGACCCGATCTTGGTACCCTTGCATGGTAGCGCGTGATGATAACCACTACAGCAAGCCAAGTTTCTCTCTCTTTATCTCTCTCATTATGTGCGTGCGTGCGTGCATGTGTGTGTGGTTCACCATGATTTTTGGATCACGTGTTGGACTCGTGATCGACAGCTATTTCCCTCCCGGAAAAGAAATCAGAGCTCGTATATGACCGATCTATGGGTAATGTTGTGACCTTACACACACACAACTCCCCGCCCACGAGAGTTGGAGTAACAACCCGCAGCGCAGCGACACTGAAATTATTTCAGCCCTGGGCGGGATTCGAACCCGGACCTCCGTAGTGGCAGCCGGGAACTCTACCAGTCGCGCCATGTGTATGTATAACATGTGTGCGTGCGTCTTTGCTTTCTTGTTTGCGAGTATGGGCGTGCGTGTAGACCTTAAGGAATCCTCACGCCTTTCTATATTCCAAAAAGAACCTCACGAAACATTGCTCAGACAACATCTCCAGACTTGAGAAATATAAATATCGAAGTTAGGAGAGCACCAAAACCATAGGTCCATTCCCCTAACTTAACATCATTACACACACACACATGTGCTGACCTAGTTCTAGGGACAAATCGAATGATGATTTAGCTCGGTGAGGTCAAGAAGACTACACGCCTCAGAGACGGCCAAGAAAGACCGATTTCGGACCAAAGAATACTCCCTCTTGGCCTCTTTTTTTTTTTCCCCACAAGAGAATCTATACAATCCGTCTTCCTCCGCACCATTAACCCCGTAAAGTGGACGCAAACTGCTTCAAGGGGGAAGCTGGAAACACCTTCGACCTCACCTCCTCCAGGTGGAAAGGGTTCCCCCAGGAAGCCATGGGGCTTCAGAGGAGCTGGGAAGATAATTCGCGAAAGAGAGGCCGATGGCGGCGATGGGAGGAAGAAGGTCTTTGTCGGAAAAGAAAAGAGGGAAGAGTCGAGGTCGTGGCTACGGGTTGCAAGAGGTAGGTAGTGGGGAGAGTTTGGTTTGGGGAGTGGAGGAGGAGGGAAGAGGAGGAGTGAGGAGGAGGGAAGAGGAGGAGTGAGGAGGAAGGAGGAGTGAGGAGGGAGGAGGGAGATGAGAAAGAGAACAAGAACGAGGACGAGGAGGAAGAGGAGGAATAGGAAGAGGAGGAGGAGGAGGAAAAGAAGGAGGACGAGGAGGAGGAGGAGGAGGAGGAATAGGAAGAGGAGGAGGAGGAGGAGAAGGAGGAGGACGAGAACAAAGAAGACTAGGACGAGGACGAGAAGGAAGATGAAAGAAAGAAGAAAGAAGATGAGGAGGAGAAGGAGAGAACGAGGACGAAGAGGAAGGGGAGGACGGGGAGGAGGAGGAGGAAAAGAAGGAGGAGAGAGTAGGAAGAACTTGAAGTAGAAGGAATGTTCGGTCCAGTACCAGTAGCAGTGATAGTAGCAGAAGTAGTAGTAGTAGTACTAGACGAGGTGTCGAGATAGTCACAATAGTAGTACTAGAAGTTCTAGTAATGCGAGTAACAGCAGCAGCAGCAGCAGCAGCAGCAGCAGCAGCAGCAGTAGTAGTAGTAGTAGTAGTAGTAGTAGTAGTAGTAGTAGTAGTAGTAGTAGTAGTAGTAGTAATGGCAGTAGTAGATATCAAAGTATGAGGAGGAGGAGGAGGAGGATCAAGAGAACCAAAAGGAGAAGAAGAAAGAAAAGAAGCAGTAAGAGGAGGAGGAGGAGGAGGAGGAGGAGGAGGAGGAGGAGGAGGAGGAGGAGGAGGAGGAAGAGGAGGAGGAGGAGGAGAGATGCGAGGAGAAATTTGAGGAGAAAGACGAGATCGAGAAGGGGAGGGGCAGGAAGAGGAGAAAGGGGGGCAAGAGGATGAGAAGGACGAGGAGGAGGAAGAGGAAGAGTAGGAATAGGAGACAAGGGAGGAGGAGGAGGAGGAGGAGGAGGAGGGGAGGGGGAGGAAGTGTAGGAGGAGGAGGAGGAGGATGGAGAAGGGAAAAAAGGAAGCGTAGAAGTAGGAGAATGAAGTGGAGGAGGAGGAGGAGGAGGAGGAGGAGGAGGAGGAGGAGGAGGAGGAGGAGAGGAGGCGAAGGAAGAGAGGATGGCTTAAGAAACATGTTCATGAAAAGATCGAAAGCGAGCCAACTTATATAGATAACGATATCATCGACAATTATGACGTCGCCATTGGCAATGATAACACCACCTCTACTATTTTTGTGACACGAACACATATTACAAAGGATTACAAAGGAAGATGCCGACAGGAGACCTCTTGGTCCACAACTAGGATGCGAAAAAATTATAATAATGATAAATAAATAAACAAATAAAAATGATAACAGCATAAATAATAATAAACAAAATAGATAAATGCATATAGTTTAATAACAAAAAACAGGAAAATAGTAAATAATAAACAAACAGGAAAATAGTAAATAATAATGAATTGACAGATAAATAATAATATATGAAAATCAAGCAAATAATAATAAACAAACAGACAAATAATATATAATAAATGGCAGGCATTACAGCATCTTGTTTAGGTAGATACAACGACACTGGCGACGACGACGACAGCAATGAGATGATGACGACAGTGACTGTAACGAATACGACGATGACGACGACGGCAACAAGAACAGCAAATATCGATTAAGATGACGCCAACAATGGCAACGGAAGCGAAGGAAGAGATGGAGACGAGAACTACTTTAAAGTGAGCGACCTTGAGAGAAGGGGGTGAAAAGGAGGAAGGGAAGAAAGGAGGAGGAGGAGGAGGAGGAGGAGGAGGAGGAGAAAGAGAAGGAAGAGTAGTAAGGGAGAGGAGGAAGAAAAAGAAAAGTGGAGGAGCAAAAGGAGTTATAGGAGAGATGGTGATGGTGATGACGATGATGATGATGATGATGATGATGATGATGATGATGATGATGATGATGATGGTGATGATGGTGGTGGTGATGGTGACGATGACGATGATGATGGTGGTGGTGATGATGATGATGATGATGATGATGATGATGATGATGATGATGATGATGATGATGATGATGATGATGATGATGATGATGATGATGATGATGATGATGATGATGATGATGATGATGATGATGATGATGATGATGGTGGTGGTGGTGGTGGTGGTGACGACGACGGCGGCGACGACGATGAGTAGGAGTTAGGAAAGGAGAAGTAGAGAGGTGGAAGTTGGGAGGAGTAAGGAGGAGGAAGGAGGAAGGAGGAGTCTCACCTCCGTTGTTACCACTGTTTACTGTTCCCTTCTATGGTTTTGTATTTCTTCTTTCACTTTCAACTTTCTATTCATCATTATCTTACGTAAGAAAGTCATTCACCATATATTTCTGTAGGAAGTCTGTGAGTGTTACTCTGTCTAAGAGAGGGGATTTACACTATTTACATTTTCCTTGATTTTCTTCACTAATTCTTCTACAACGTTATGTCTTAGTTACACCAAAGGACTCCCATCTGGAATCCTCAATTTGATCATCAGGTCAGTTTGCATTGACGTCATGATTTCTTTAGTCCAATGATCTTTACTTTTACATCTAAGTACCTCCCCTAAGGGCGTGACTTTACTCCCATGAGCCAATTGAACTTTCTCCTCCTCCACACTTTATCCAATCAGAAAGACTATTACAAACCCCTTGAGTAATATAGCTTACTCAAGCAATCTCGAAATCAATGCACTATTAACTTAGTTTAAATACTGTTACATCAGCATAATACGGCAATGAAATCAGGCTCCCAGCGGTTGTTTGTAAACTTTAGGCGAGGAGCAAGATTATGTAATTCCTTCGCCTATGACTGCTGTTTACCAAACATCCAACTCATAAAAAACTAAATTCTTGCCACCTACCCCTCTATCTACCTTACTTGTCTACCTTTATCTACCATCCTCTTACAGAAGGAAAGAGGAAAATGGAGAGGAACATGCGAGAGGAGGGAGCCTCGAGCGGTGGGGAGAACTGGAGCGTGAGTTATAGAACCTGAAGGAGCAACAGCAAGCGGAGGACTTGGAGAGGAGGAGTAAGAAGAGGAAGAGGAAGAAAAGGAAGAGGTGGATATGAGGAAAAGAAGGAAGAGTTAAGAAGATTGCGAGTATCGGTAGGAGGAGGAAAAGAATGAGGAACATGGGAGTATGAAGGAGAGAAATATTGGAAAGAAGAGGATGAAGATGAGTGGGAGAAAATAAAGATGGAGGAGGAAGAAGGCAAGGACTACAATAGGGGAAAGGACAGAAGAATACGACAGAATGAAAAAGAGGAGGATATACATTGATATTAGAACGAGGGCATAAGGAAGAAGTTGAAGAGGTAGAGAAAGAGTAGAGACAACAAAAAAGAGGTGCAAGATGAGCAAAAGGAAAAGAAAGAGGAGAAGAAGAAAAAGTAGGAGGAGGAGAAGGGAAGGAGGAGGAAGAGGAGAAGAAGAACAAGAAGAAGAAGAAATGAAGAAGAGAAGAAGGGAAGAAGGTAAGACGGAAAGAAGAAAAGGAGGGAATAGAGAAAAGATGAAAAGAGGAAAGAATAGAGAAAAAAGAAGAAAATGAAAGGGGAAAGAAGAAATGTAGGAACAGAGGAAGAAGGGGGAAAATGGAAGGAAGAAAGGAAGGAAAGAAGTAAAGATGAAAAGAAGAAAGGAAGGAAAGAAGTAAATCAGAAAGAGAGGAAGTAAGAAAAGAAGGAAGAAGGAAGGGTAGAAGAAAGGAAAAAAGGCAGAAAGGAAAATGGAAAGGAAAAATAAAAAATGGAAGAAAGGAAGAAAGAGAAGAAGAAAAATAAAGAAAGGAATAGTTGAAGGAGGAATGGAATCACGGAAGGATCAAGGGAAGGGAGGAAGGAAACGGGGGAGGAAGACGGAAAGGAGAAAGTGAGGTAAGGAGGAAAGAGGAAAGAAAGTAGGGAAGAGAGAAGGGGAGAAGGGAAGTACGGATGGAAGAAAAGGGGAAAGCAAGGGATGAAGGAAAGAAGGAAGGAAGGAAGGAAGGAAAAAGAAAGGAAAGAAGGAATAAAGGAAAGAAGGGAAGAAGGAAGACAGGGGAGAGGAAGGAAGGAAGGAAGAGCGGATGAAAGAGTGGAAAGGAAAGAAGAGAAGGAGGGAGGGAAGGAGAGAGAAAAGGTGATGATATATTGGTGTATGGGGAGGTTTTGGATGGAAATGTAAAAGATAAGAACGGCTATGGGGAGCTGGCGGTGGGGAAAAGGCATCGGAAAATGGGAACACCATATGAACAATAGGTATGCCAGGAGGAATAGATGGGAGAAGGAAAATGAGGAACGAGGAGAGATTCCAGTGATGTTATAAACGTTCTATATGATATCAGTCAAGGACTGCACAGAGGAGAATGGAGAGATCATTGATGGGAATAACGCTGAGAGACCGAAAGAGAGCAAGTTGGGTGAGAGAGCAGACTAGAGTGAAAAATATTGTGGAAGCAATGAAAGAGATTGGTCAGGTAAGTTAGTGTGAACGACTGATGAGCGATGGAGCAAGTGTGTTGCTGAGTGGACGCCGCGAGATATGAAGCGTGGAAGAGGGAGACCAGACAGAAGGTGGAGAGACGAGATCGAAAAGTTTGTAGGAGTGACACGGCAGAGGATGCCGCGGTCGTGTGAATCATGGAATGCTATGAAGGAGGCCTTTGTTGAGCAGTGGACTCAGGATGGCTGATTTGATTGAAACTTATATCAGCTGCTAATAGATGATTTAATTGAAAGGGTGAATTCTTTAATGTCCCCCACACCACCCTTCCCGTGCAAAATACCATGATATATATCGTATCAAACTCTCCCTACTGATATTTGCTGCTATCCTAACTATGGCCAGATCTGTGTGTCATATATGATTACATATGCCGTGAGCTAGAGTTGTCGCAAAATCCTCAGCTTACAAATTTATATTCAATGTCAGTTTGGCATGGTGAGAGTGATATGGAGTCCGAAGAAGAGAGTTAGGAAGAGAAAAGGCTTAATGGGGAAGGAGAACGAGACTGGAAAAGAGAATTGGGATTATGGATTTTGAAATTTAGGCACATCCTAAGACTAGACAGTGCCAAGATTTGGGTCTGTTCGGCCATTGTAGGGAATCATAAAACCAGGATGATGTTCATAGTGAAGGGAACTGTTATGTTATCAAGAAGTTACATAGAAGAGGAATGAATTTTGTGTATTAGTATATAGGTATACATATATCACTTATACATAAATGTACAACATACACATAATTACAACATACATACAAGCAAACGTATGAATAAATGCATTCAGGTACACGCACACATTCACCAGAAAACTAAAACCGACATTTTCCAAATGGGGCTAAAATTTAGACACCATTAAGTAAGTTTATCGCTTTTAAGGGGACTGGGGAAAAGAATTAGGAAAGGGGATTGGAGGAAGGGGACAAAGGAAGGAGAGTTAAGAGAGTGAATGGGAAGAGAGGAGGGAGAAAAACGAAAAGGAAAAGAACTAGAAAATAAGAATAGTGAAACAGGGGGAAGGGAAAGCGACTCGCGTTTAAAGAAGTTATCGGGGAGGGGGACAATGCACAAATGGGAAAAGGTTTCTGTGAGGACGTGAGAGGCGGAGGTAGGATATCTGTAGGAGGAAACCCTGGACGATGGGGAGGATTGGAGGATTAATATATAGGACGAAGGACTTCCACAGCGGGGGAGGGGAACTATTGAACTCGAGGAAGATGAAGAATCCGTTGAAGAAGTTTGGGGCATGTCAAGACTTACTTCACCGGTAAGTGTTCCGATGAGAGAAAGATGAGTTGGCACGAAGAAAGCTCTTTGATGGGAGGACATATTGGGATGGAGAATAACTACAGCAGGCTTGGGAGAGAAAATATATACCCTCAGATGATCTGACGCTATGGGAACGGTCATCTGGTTGGGGGGGGGGGTCTGAATTGGGTTGAGGGACTGGGTGAGAGGTGGAAGAGGGTTGATTCACCTGACGCGATGGTGTCGCAAGTATGAGAGGACGGGGTTTGACGCATGAGAGAGGAATTTATCATTGAATAAGCTGATGCTAGGTGCCATTTTTGATTGAATATTAATAATAGATTGTTTTCTCCTGTGTACACTGCTTCTAAAAGTTTAAGTTTGCGTGGGTCTTCACTGCTAGTTAAGGGCACAAAAATTGTTGTATAGCGCGTGGAAACAGTGTAAAAGAATATTTCAGCAGAAACACATCGCCGCCTACAGCACGGACATTATCCAACCCCTTTTGGTGCTGATTGCGAAAGTTGAATCAGTAAAGCGTCTATACCCTTTCTAAACAATAGTGTGTGACAATGACAGCATAATTTTTTTTACATTAGTATCAACGTTTCTATCACATATGCACTTTGGAAACAGTAGATGGAATAGTAAATACAGAACCAGCCCACAAAGCCTGGAGAATATATCATCCCTTCATATAACACCGTCCAGAAATATCTATGAATTACCAACTGAACCCAACAAAGCAAGGCTCGCATCCATTACGGCCACCTGCCTCTTACATTATTAATTACTCCACATCTACATATCATGATTAACATACTGCATTCAAACAGTACAGAATAGGGCTTAGAGTCGCCCATGGCAATTTGTGCTCTGTCAGGAAGTGGTGAGGTCAATTGTCTTAAAACGGTGTCGCCAGACATCAACCTTCTCATGCCGCAAGTACTCGTCTAGAAGGTGTCTAGGATCTAACACTCGTTGTGTTTTAACTAATAATCATCCTGGCGGCCGCAATTTGGTTTCATTCAAACGAAAGGAACCTAATGTCATTAATCCTGTTGTTTGAAAGTGGCTGAAGACGATAAAAATATCAAAGGGAACTATTAGATGGGAACAATGGCTTTATTGTGACTAAGCCGAATCGCCCATTAGAAACGTCGTCCCATGAATAAAGGCTTCGTTCTTCTCCAATGGTTTTCTCTTTGATTTATATGGACCCTCTTTTTGCGTTTTACTACTTTGTGCTACCTGCGCGTACGTATAATCACTCCTGCAGCTGAGAAAAAATCTTTAATAAAGATGACAGTCAAGAGCTAAAGAAATCTAATATTTGTCCACAGAGTCCGTAGCAGCCCTGAGATGAACAAGATGTGGGTGAAAAGCTAATCTATTAATCGTCACCTTATTAATTTTAACTAAGCAGTGCCATATGATTTTGGTTAGCTTGCACTGATCTCAGTTCTATGAAGTACCAACCGACCATAAATCGATTGATCATAGTTTAAATGTTTATGCCTTCGCCACGTCGGGCGACTCATGAACTAATCGCTCTATGCTGGCTGGTACCAGGCTATTCTATTCGTATCTATGGAACCTCTATGGTAGCAAAAGCATTAGAATTACCCCAGCCATCTCCTTTCGTACCAAGGTACACCTACGCTTTTCTTCAAAATGCCATCAGGATATCAGTTTCTTATCCTTGATTCTCCTTCGGTAGCAAAGGTGTTGAGGATGTTGGAGGAGTCTGGAATAATGAACGGATGCCTCCGGACTCGAATTTCCTTGAGAGGCCGAAATGACAATGAGGTGAGGACGTTTACAATAGGAGTTCTTGGAATATGAGGGGAAGACATGAATAAGATGACTTCAAGTCGAAGGGTTGGAGCTGGAGAAGGTTCCTCCCCTTTCAACACAGAGATAAACTCTATGGATTATGCTCTAGTTAAACAACACAATAGGGTTCAACACGTTCAAATCAGAACGCTGTTGGAACTAATGTCCGCACCTTTGGTGAAAAGAATCCTCCGGCTCTTAGAAAAACCTACTGATCCTTCCAGGAAAGAATTCTAAGGCGTTTTAGGACCGAACACAAATTCTGAGGACTTTAAGAAAGTACTCTTGAAACGGAGAGATGTTGAAATCCAAGTAATGACTTTGGGTTTCCTTAATGGATGTGCGTGTAGAGGGACGCGGGTGATGTAAACGAA